>NC_057720.1:48110779-48171792 GCF_004010195.1 Chiloscyllium plagiosum
TTATGCCCGAAACATTGATTCTCCTGTTCCTTTGATGCTGCCTGACCTGCTGCGCTTTTCCAGTAACACATTTTTAAGCTCAAATTCTCCATTATCAACATCCAGAGGGTTGACATTGGTCAGAAACTGAACCTGGCTATCCATTTAAATACTGTAGCTACAACAGCAAGTCAAATGCTAGGAACCTGCAACGATTAACTCACCTCCCAACTCCCCAGTTTCTGTCCACCATCAACAAGGCTCATGTCAGAAGTGTGATGGAATACTCCCCGCTTGCCAAGATGACTGCAGCTCCGTCAACACTTCAGAACCTTGACATCATCTAGGTCAAAGCAACCTGCTTGACTGATACCACATCCACTTCCTCCACCACTGAAGCTCAGTGGCAGCAATGTGTACTTCTTTAGACAACATCTTCCAAACCCAAAACCACTCCTTTTGAGAAATACAAGAGCAACAGATATATGGGAAGGTCACCACCTGCAAGTTCTCCTCTAAGCCACTCATCATTCTGACTTGGAAATTTATTGCCATTCCTTCAGAGTCACTGGGTCAAAATCCTGGAAGTCCTTCCCCAATGGCATTATGAGTCTACCTACAGCAAATGGACTGTAGCGGTTCACAAAGGCAGCTGCCACTACCTTTCCAAGAGCAACTAGGAACAGGCAATAAAGACTAGCCCAACCAGCGATGCCCACATCCCATGAATGAATTTTAAAAATTACCACAGTGACTACAGGTGAAGAGACTGTAACATTTCACAAAAGCAAATTGGTATTTTAAATGGAAGAACTTAAAAGTGTATAGAAAAAGGGAAGATGATCCACAGGGAATGAATGGTTTCAATTAAATGGTAAACATTGACGCAGATATGATGGATCGAATGGTCTAATCCTGTGCTGTTTCCATGGATCTACTGTATACGGTATGCACAATTGCTGTCTGCTAGTTACAGCTGAAACTTTGCACAGATTTTTATTTAGCCAATACACAGAGCGGGTCAATCACTGGGAGATGTATAACATCTCAGGAGAAAGTGGAGCTGGTTCAAAACAGAGGCAATGCATCTTGCATTCATTAATGGCCTTGTAGCAAGGAGAACTGGCATCCACTGAGCTCTCAAGCCCCAATTAGAATTCAGCAGCGACGGATAATAATGAAATGACTTTTCTGAACTGTGCAAGTTCTAAGCTGGAATTAGAATGGTGCACAAACAAGGCATAATATAGACACCAAATTTCCAGCTTTACTCAAGAAATACTATGGTGGTACTTACGTTCATTGTCTGTAAATATGAATTTTGCAATTTAAGTACTAAAGGTTATAACTAAAAATGAAAGTCCGTCATGATTCTTTTTGTAATCCAAAGTCAACTCCCATTGTTATTTATCTGCTTTCATCATACACACAGTGATCTTCTTGTGTGGTACTTCTTTGCTAACATCTGGACAGTTATCATCAATAATATTCAACAGTTCCTTTGCTACCCTATTGGGAGATCCACCAAACCGAAGCAAACAGATGATCCGCATTTTAGGAGCAAGTGCGTACTTTGCTGTGGGCTGTCTTTTGCTAACAATGTACAGTAATGATAGAGGGAACAGTCCTGCTGCCACTGTAACCATACTACAACCATGACTCATTTTTCCAAAGCAGGGGTCAATGTTATGAAGCACAGGCTCTCAAGCAAGACCCAAGAGGGATTCTGCAATGACAAGGCTGCAAGACCCTGATGGAATAGCAGCCAATACACTACTACAGTTCTTCAAGCCCAAAAAAGAAGAGAATATATTTTCCTTCGCCTCTGATGAATGAAGGCCTAAAGAGATGGGCTTCTCTTGCCTTGTATGAAGAGTGAAGAGGTCAGATCTAGGCCTGTTCATTCTAAGACTTTAGGAGCCTGCCTCTTGATGGACAAATTCATACAGGCAGATTCTGGAGTTGATTAAAACAGAGTAGTAAATTGGGAAATGTTAGGCCTAAAATAAAAACAAAGTTTTGGAGAAACGTGGCAGGTTTGGGAGGATTTGTGGAGACAGAAACAGAGTTTAAGTTTCAATTCCAGTATCACTTGTCTTTGGGATTGCACTTCTGAAGAACAGCCATGGTAGACTTGCAATGTTAACTCTGTTGCTCTCTCCACAGATGCTCTCAGACTTACTGAGTTTCTCCAACATTTCCTGTTTATATTTTAGATTTCCAGATCTGCAGGACTTTCATTTTTAAAAGGAAGGCAAGGCCATCTCTCTGCCCTAGAATTTAAGGAGCCGGAAAGGGATAACTGGTTGTCTTCCTATCAGGGTAGGAAAATCAAATTCAGCAATGTACTGATAAGTCTTACTGCCTGGTTTTAGCCCATGCTGTGCTGATATCTTGGCCAAAAATCCAGTTACACGTGACCAAATGACTTGAGGCTGAATGCTCACAGTTTTTCATCCTACAACCTTTCAAAATCAAGTCACTGACTTTAATTTAACCATGATGAAACAATTTAACCATGTTCAGCATTTGTCTGCGTTATTTCTACTGCATGCATTCTTTTATGTATAAATGTATATATTTCCAGCTTTTATTTTTACATATTGAATCAAGATGTGATCGAGTTCACATTAGTTGGAAATAAAGTGACGGTACATCAATTTGGATCATCATAAAATTTGTTTTCAGAAGAGGCAAGCTTCATTTCCAGTGAAAAATAAAACATCACTGGCCAACCTGTGGTGGTTACAGAAAATAAAACCTTTGCAAAATAAGTTTCGTATGAGATTGAAACTACATTCAATAATTAAGGGCAATGGTAAAATGGCAGAATTTTCTCAGCATACAGAACAGCTGTCATTAATTCAAATTTCATCAGATCTTAAGTCATTTTATTACATCAATCAACTAAGGGAGTTAAGCAGAGTGCAGCTGCTAAGCCTCTGCACAAAAACAGAGAAATACTTTTCTTGTTTGAAGGCCTGGAAAGCCTCTTGGAGCAAGGACATTAGATTTGATCATTTGAAAATCAATGGCAAACTCCCAAAGAGAACATTTCTATCACTGTCTTACTCCACCCTCCACCTGCTGACATTCAGACAATTTTCAACTTGTTTCCCATCATGCATCTTCCTGCTGGGAGGAGGACAGTACGGTTTAGTCTGGAACTTCATTAGAGTTGATATCAATTCTGATCTCTGAATGTGAAAGGTTTGATTTGAGCAGCATGACTTCAACGAGGTAAATTTTCTTCCCAGGAGGTGAAATACTGCACTTCCCTGCTGTGCTCCATCTAGTGGCCCTGCTGACTAAATTACCCATATGCAAAGGGGCAGATCCAAGGGACACATTAGGGTAAAGATTCTGATTGATCAATATCAAAAAAATTGTTTAAATGCTCTGATGTGACATTCCTGTGTATATTGTTTTTGCCTCGATTCTCACTCTTTTGAAATAAGCTGGTCAATACGTGTAGAAATAGCACACGGAGAAAAGCAGAACAAGCACATTAATTTGTGATATTGGATTAAATCTCAAATCTGTGCAGGTCAACCAGCTATGGCTCAGAACTTTACTGCTAAACTTAATAGATTTCCAGGAAACTTGCTCATTTGAAAGCAATCAGCAAATCTGTTATTAATTAATTAAAAGGCTGAAAAAAATTGTTTATTTATTTCAAAGATAATTACTCAATGGCCAATGTCAACCACAAGCAACAAACATTGACTTAGAAGCCAGGTTGCATTTAAACAGCCTGTCATTTCAGAACAAGTCATTTAGCAAGAGTGTGCTTACAATTTACAACAAACCTGATCTTGCAGTAATTAAAATAATGCTAGGAATCAACAGTAAAACTGGTATCATTTCAATATTGAGGTGATGCACTGACGGTCTAAGAATTTCAGCTGATCGCAAGGTGCATTTACTGCCTTTAAATTATTCCATGTGACTATAAAAGTAATTTACTAATTACTTTATTCAGTAACTTATACAAATTTGTTAACATGGAAGAAAAGTTTTATATATCTGAAAACTTGTCTGCTTTATTGTTACAACTTGCTATTTTCATGGTTTGTTGAATTTTGAAACAAAAATTCTTATAGAGAACAGGTTTTGCAGAAACTAGACATTATATTTCTCTTTTCATCCATTGTTATTTCGATTTACTGGCTGGGCATTAGCTTCATCAAAAGTTATGCTTTACAACTATTTTAGTACAATAGCAATGTTTACATTTGACGAGAAATACTTGAGTATTTGAGATTCTAAGTGTAACAGTTATGATTTTTAAGCAGCATTTCACAATTGCCAAGTGTAAGGATTACACTGAAACAGATTTGCTATTATAAAATAGTGTAGAAAAATGGTGTTTCATAGATATGTAAAAAAAAGAAAATGGATGCCATCGTAAAAGAGCAATAATATTACGATGAATAGCCAAGAGCTTGGTCACAAAGGGAATATTTATTGTAACCAATCCATTCCATCTATTTGCAACTAATTAGAAGGCTCCTTGCGTTTATATTTTTGTTTGCATTTATCTACTTTGTTAACTGCAAACAATCAACAAGTGACATGTGAGTGACTTTGGTTCAGCTGTGATTTTGATTTGCAGCCATTATGTACTGTATCCTCATTTCTTCATCAAATTTGTAACTGCAGCAAGCTAGCCACTCTAGAGATATAAATGACATGCTTTTCCACTTCATAATAATAATTGCATCCTTTTGGATGAACTCTTGTATGATCAGTGACCTTGGTGCAGGTTAGTTCCAGGTTCCCCTTAATTGAAGGTTGAAGACGGTAGCTCCAAAATTATGTTATGGCATGGTCACCAACTGTCTACGTTCAGTATGAAAAGCTGTTTTTTTTGGATCCCCAATCACCCCTTTTGGACAAGAGCTGGCTAAGTAGTATTCCTGGTTGTTGGCTGAATTTGTTTGATAAAGTATGGAACTATCTTCCTCTCTGCAGACACAGCAGCAGCATATCGTTTATCATTTACCTGGGGTTTAACTAAGTTTGAATCAATAAGTTGGGAAAATTTACATGTGGTATGGAGCTACTGGTGGAGGGAAAGTCTCACAGCATAAGATATGACAAGTCCAAGAACAATATAATACATAAGAGTACAAAACAGCAGACCTTAGGAAATATTACCAAAAATAAAAATCAATAGTGCGAAGAACACCAAACCAGAGCACTGGGAACCTTACAATTATTTCTTCTCCTCAACAGATCAATTTTATTGCAGTGGCATCAAAAATGAGGTCAGACATCTGAAACTCTCAAAGTGAGCTGACAAAAAAAATGCAGAACCTCAACTGTCAAATATCTAATTTCTACAAAGTTGAGTAAAGATCAAACCTTAGTGAGTGCAGCGTTCAAGTCAGTAAAATGGTAACAACATTGATGAGATATTCTCCCAAGTGAATTGTTTCTAAACTTACTCATTCTAGAGACTAACTTTACAACTACATAATGTAATTTAAGTAACATGCTCAATAATATTCTTCCTTTAACTTCTTTAAATATTTTGTGCTAATCTATAAGGAAGTCATCTGGATTGGCTGCTATCAGGTCTGTAACGACCTCAAGTTCCATGGTATTTCACATAGTGTCAGAAATTTCCTCCCTGCCTTGTCCCCAAACAGTAGCTTACGAACTAGCTTCTCCCTTTCTCACCCACAAAGCATTACAGTGATGAGTGAACCCAGGCAATTTCTAACCTGAAATACAAAATCAGTAAGCCTGACGTGAGGCTGAAAGTCTGTAGGTTCTCCTTAACAGTACTCTGAGTGTACCTGTACCATGTGGGGCTGGAGCAGTTCAAGAAGGTGATGCATCACGATCCCTATAAGGGCAATTAGGAATGGACAATATCGCTGACCTTGTCAGCAGTGCTTTCATCATGAGAATGAATATAAAATACATGCGCTTAGCTAACTTAAAAATTTGTTTTAACCTAGAATGTCAGCAAGTTGTATACAACAGGAGCAGTAGGAACTAATGGATCTCATTGTAAAAGCCAAATTATGCTTATTTGTATATTGTATCTAAGATAAAACAATTTATTTCTTGGCAGTTGCACCAGGTCTGGGCTCTGTTATTTTCAGTCATCAGCCATCTATGAAGGCAGGAACACACACTGACCCGAAATGAAAATCTGTGTCACACTGACACTGAACCAGATATTGGGCAGCAAAAAAAGGGACACTGTGAACAATAGACAACTTAATACCTGCTTTTGGGAATCAAGAAAATATCTTCTGTAAAATCCTTGCACATTGCAGCTCACCATTCAACAAAAGCACTGACATAACTTAGGATGGAAATTGTTTGTTCGTTGATAGCAAACTGCATTCAGAGATAAAATGATTACTTTTGTCTCAGTGGAATATTATAAAATGCGCAAAAGCATATCCGTCTCTGATTGTATGAAAACTGTCCTGCAAAATCTCGGCAATTTCGTGATATTTAGATTTCTTTCTGTTATTAGTCGGTTTCCTATATTTGAATACTGTGGATTAGTCACTAACTCTTGCTCATGTTTTTACTTAATTGATGGGCAAAGCCTGATCAGAACACTGAAACCAGTTAGTATTAGCCAGTTGAGACATATGTATGAGACATTCATATAAATGAATGAGACCTTAGATTTAAAGATACCTATGCAACCTACAAAGGCAAAAGAGTGGATATCCTGTTATGTACAAGAGTAAAGATCCAGCAGTGAGTGTGAGGCAGTTATCTGCAATCTCTGGGTTGAGCTGACATACTTAAACCTTACACTCCCCTGTGTTATGACGTAATTAGAAGTGCTTGATTAAATCACTGCCTTGTAACTTCACTGCAAACCATCTACGCTGCTGACTTTATTACTCATTCCTTTTCCAACAGAGAAATGGAATCAGGAGAAAGTGGACTCAGGATGCATTAGGCAATCTCTGCAGATGGATTACTTTTGACCAACCCTATGAAAAGAAACTTACATTGCAAACTATACCTTATTAGAAAATATATTAAGAATAAATAGCAGCATTTGTAATGAAATTTGAAAACATAAAGTTCATTTGTATTTCTTTCATGCATTCATGAGTTAGGTAGAAATTACACCTTTTAACAAGCCAGTGCAATATGTATGCGATATTTATGTATTGTTAGACTTACTCTCCTGGTTGAAGTTTGATCATGAATGCTAAATAAAAAGTAAAACTCCCACCTACTCAATATATGCTCAGTATTAACACTTTTAGAAAAAACTTACATATTACATTTAACAAAATCATTCACGTATTTTGAAAAGTTCATGTATATTTAGGGTTGACAGTCAAAATCCTTTTCCTAGAGTTGAAATGTCTAATACAAGGGGGCATGCATTTAAGGTGAGAGGGGGGAAGCTCAAAGGAGATGCGAGGGGCAAGTGTTTTTTTACACAGAGAGTGATAGGAGTCTGGAATGCACTGTCAGGAGTGGTGGTGCAGGGAGATACGATAGGAGCATTTAAGGATTAGGCTAATTTGGTGTCATGTTAGGCACAACATCATACACTGACAGGCCTGTTCCTGTGCTGTTCTGTTTCATATTCATTATGTATTAATGCAACAATCAAGATTAAGTTGCAAAAATGAAATCTGTCATTTTCGTTCTCCATTTTCAGAATTTTGATATTTTGCACTATTGTCACAGACAAAATGTTTTTTTAAAACCTCCCTCTTCTTACAATTGCTTCTGTTCTTGTTTCACACTTTCCAAATCTTCTGGTCTGTCTGCTGGTTTGTCTTTAACTCTTGTTGTCTCCATTTTTCTTTGTTGTTTCCATTCAATTCCACTAATATTTATCCTCAGTCTGACTTCCTATTTCTGTACATCTTTATTCAAATATGTAAGTCATCTGAAATAAACAGTGATGGCAAGTTCCAAAAGTCCACAGCCCAATCCACTTCACTCCACTGTGTTGTTACCATTTGCAGTAATAAAGTGGGGAGAAAGAAGACAATGGAGGTTTACACATAATTAAATGCATTTGCTATAATATCAAACTAAAGCTCGGCCAGATAACTGAAGGGCAAACCGTTGTAATGGTGTTTTTAATTATGATATTCTGACATTGGGTCCTCATTTTTAGATTAGATTCCCTACAGTTTGGAAACAGGCCCTTCGGCCAAACAAGTCCACACCGACTCTCCGAAGGGTAACCCACCCCCCTCTGACTAATGCACCTAACAACTATGGACAATTTAGCACGGCCAATTCACCTGACCTGCACATCTTTGGAGGAAACCGGAGCACCCAGAGGAAACCCACGCAGACACAGGGAGAATGTGCAAACTCCACACAGACAGTCACCCACGGCTGGAATCGAACCTGGGACACTGGCGCTGTGAGGCAGCAGTGCTAACCACTGAGCCACCGTTTCGCCCTAAATAGCTTAAGTACCAAATCCAGTGACATATATTCGCAGAATTTCTGTATGCTCCCAATGTTTTAAAGAAAATTGTATGTATACACTGACAAGAAGTGCAATTTGGAAAGTTTGTATTTTAACACCATAAAAAAAACCTGTAAACATCTCCAAGTTCTTGTGATCCTGGAAAGAGACTGACCTGGATGGAGTCCTTGGCCAAGCAATCAGATCCTGCACGGACCAGCTGACAGGAGTATTCACAGGCATCTTTAAACTGTCCTCACTCCAATGTGAGGTCCCTATCTGCTTCAAGAAGACCACTGAAATCCCAGTGTCAAAGAAAAAATCAGGCAACATGCCTTAATGACTATTGCCTGGTGGCTCTGACATCCATCACAATGAAGTGCTTCAAAATTTTAGTAATGGTACACATCAAACCCAGCCTCCCAGACTGCCATGATCCATTACAATTCACATACTGTCACAATAGGTCCACATCAGACGCCATCTCTATTACTTATCCCTAGAATATCTGGATAACAAGGGCACCTATATCAGACTCCTACTTTTGACTTTAGTTCCACCTTCAACACCACACTTCCAACAGAGCTCATCTCTAAATTCCAAAACCTGGGACTCTACTTCCATCTCTGCAATTGGATCCTTGGCCTCCCAAACCACAATCAGTAAGGCTAAGCAACAACACCTCCTCCACAATAATCCTCAACAATGGTGCCTCACACAGCTGCACACTCAGTCCCTTATACACTGACCACTGTGTGGCCAAATTCTGCTCTCACTACATTTACTAATTTGCTGATGACACCACCGTAGTGGGTCGGATCGCAAACAATGACGAGAGAGTACAGGAAAGAGATTGAGTGCTTAGTGGCATGATGTAAAGATAACAATCTCTTCCTCAATGTCAGCAAAACAGAGGAGCCGGCCATTGACTTCAAGAAGCAGAAGGGAGAACACGCCCCTGCCTGCATCAATAGTGTTGAGGTGGAGATGGTCGAGAGCTCCAAGTTCTTAGCAGTAAAGATCACCAACGATCCGTCTGGTCCATCCACGTTGGCACTACGGTTAAGAAAGTACATCAAAGTGCCTACTTCGTCAGAAGGCTAAGGATGTTCATTAAATCCAATTTTTATAGATGCACCATAGAAAGCATCCTATCCATCTGTATCACAGCTTGGTATGGTAACTGCTCTGCCTAAAACTGCAAGAAATCACAAAGTTGTGAACACTGTCCAGTGCAGTCTTCCTTCCATTGTCTCTATCTATATTTCCCACTGCCTTGGGAAAACAGGCAACACAATCCAAGAACCCTCCCACCTCGGTTGTACTCTCTTCCACCCTCTTCTGTCAGGGAGAAGATACAAAAGTTTGAAAACACGTACTAACAGATTCAAGAACAGCTTCTTCGGTGTTGTTATCTTACTTATGAACAGATCTCTCATACATTAGAATTGATCTTTCTCTGCAGCTGTAATATTATATTCTGTATCCTGTTCTATTACCCTGACGTACTTATGTAAGGGAAGATGTGTCTAGATAGCATACAAACAATACATTTCACTGTATCTTGGCACATGTGACAATAATATATCAAATCAAATCAGCAGTTGATTTTACTCTTCAATGTCATCAAATGGTCTACTTATCATATTCCTTAATCTCTTTACTCTCCTGAAGTTTCAAACTGAAATATTAGTTGGACTAATTATAACAATGGCTACTAGTAAAATATATGTTACAAAATCACCAGGATCTGTTTCTGTGCCTTCCAGCATTGGTATACAGTTACAATTCAATCTATTTGCTCACTGTTTCTAATGCTACAAACCTTGATGCAGTTAAAAGTTTGTTTAGTTAATTATGTAAAATCAACAGAAAACCATAGCTCAGTCTATTTATTAACTTAAGCCACAAAGCTAGTACATTAAACACAACAAAAATATTCAATATTAACAGCGTTCAAGACAGCTATGCTTGCATAAACTTTTGCAATGCTAATTTTTTTCAGCTGACTTAAATCTCAAGTATGTGCAGCAAAGTGACACTAATAATGAATACTGGAAAATTCATTTGTGATTGTAGGTGCAAGTTTTATACTGAAGTGAGCTTATAATTCATCACTCAAGGGGCTAATAGCAATTTGCACAACTGTTACACTGTGTGCCTCAGAGAATTAAACATCCCTCCACCCACCCATTTCCTGTGGGTAACCTTTCAGACTGAACACCAAGACTTTTAATGTCTAAATATAGCTGCCAAGGGTATACGTTTCTGTACTGGCAACAGTTATTTTAACTGCACTGTTCAGTGGCCTGCCTGAATTATTGTATTAATATAAAGTAAAACTGCCTATTCAATTAAATTGCAGTCCACTCAACAAAGTCTTCACACTCATTGCAATGTTGAAACATAAGCACAATGTTTTCAAATTTAATGATGTTTTCTCATCAAATACAAATGATAAGTGCATTTCCCTGATTTGCAATCCACAACAAGGTGCAAGGACAATTGTAAATAACATCTGAACAGAAGAGCAAATGCGAATGAGATGAGCTATATGAGGATAAACAGAAGTTCAAGCCTCTTGCAAGTAAATCCTTAACTATCAATACCTTCATCACCAGAGATTTGGTAAAATTAAATATTGAAAACAATTCCTTCACCTGAAAAAACTTTCCAAACTGAACTACAAGCATTGAAACTACATTACTGAAACTTAGCTCGGAGAACAATTGAATAAGCTGCGTACTTGGTTTGGATTTGTCATGGAGGTTTTTATGGATAGGTTTAATGCATAAAAGGTCACTAAAGAGACGTCATGCTGATTTTTGTAGAGACTTCAACCTGATAACAATGGATTTCTTCACATACACGTTTTTCAAGTTTCCATGTAATAAGTTTAGTACCAGATACCATTCGACCAATTATCTACATAAATATGCTAATTATATTGCAAACATTCCCCAATGAAGGCATTAATGTTCAGCTTGGGAGAAACTGGGAATTAGAAATTTTTCAGCTTGTAAAGAGTTAAATGCTGTTAAAAAGAATTTCTGCACAGATTAAAAAGATTTCTTTCAGTTTAACAATACTTATTTTTTCTATTAACTTAACTGCACACAGTGTTAAATATGTGCTTGCACAAAGTACATTTTTCATTCATGTCAGGCGCTCAATGGTTAACAAAAATTAAACTGCCATGTTTTCCTATTCTGCAGCTTAAAGATCTTTATATCGCAACGTGATGAGACAGCTCACAGAAATAAGGAATTGGTATGTATTAAAGAATCAGATCTTCAGCACATCAGTTTTTTTTTAATTTTTGAAAACGTTGGTTCGCTTTGACACAATATTCAAAGCTAACATCACTGAGGGCTTTCACTGAAAGTCACTAGATATAAAACTGCAATGTTCATTGTTAGCTAACATACCTAATGTAAAAGACTTCAAAAGAACTTTACTATATTTAGGTCTTTTCTTTAGAACCACTAATGGCATTCAATTCTTACAATCAATTCCCTAATGGTTTAAGAGCAATTTGCTCCAACACTATTACAAAAACACAGTCTAGTTTTAAAAGGACAGCTGTTCTTCTGCCCAGTTTCTTCAGTGAATACTGCTATAGTGCATCTTTCATGTCATATTAATACATACCATTTTCTGGCTGGTCCTTGATATCCTCACTTTCCTGGCTAGGGCTTTCAGACTGACCTGAATCTGAAAGACAGAAAATACAAGCCAACCTATTAGAATAGATCATAGAAACTTCACCACAGAAGCAGGCCCTTTGTCGCTGACAGTTCCATAAACAACCTACAGATTTTAATCTTTGCACTTGCCCCATAAGCTTTAATATTTTACCTCCTCAAATACATATATTATTCCGCTTGAAAAACTGACTCAATTTTGATCGAATCTTATTGTAATGAAGTTATTTGGAATAATTTTGAGGTGACAAAAAGGCCAATTAGACGAACACAAAATGGCATAAATTATCTTTTCAAAATTGCACTAGCGCTTTAGAAATGTTGCTCTTGTTGATAAATGTGATTGATTGTAACATATTGCCTAGGGTCTCACTACATTGGAGAACTGGTCTGATGCAGGGTCTCCAATTTATTTTCGATAGTGAGTTCGCAATCTCAGCCAGGTTTCTCCTGGGATGGCCTGAGTTGAAAATCACTTTTAGTGAACATGAACGTGAAAAAGATACTTTGTGCCAAGACTGCATATAGGGAGAATCATTCTTCTCTGGATGGTGGAAGATAATATTGTATCTCTCCAATGCTTCCTTAAGGATGATAGTTGGTAATTATTTTCCTAACTTAATTAATTCTTGACCCATTTTCAAGGACACGTCAGTATTTCATAGTGCTCGGGTGAGGACAAGCACTTGCAATGGTGTTCAATTATTGATCGTTGGGAAACTTTGCAAATGTCAGCACTGTGCTATTAGCTAACATCTAAAATACTTCAACACGCACCAGCACTGCATCCTATCCAATACACATTGCACTAATATCACAGCGGAAAAAAAATCATCCTGCAGTTGTACTTTATTCTCTCTCAGCACCTAGATAACAGAAAGATTTACGTGTGCTTTAAAGACTCAAGCACCTTCTTTATTCAACCACTTGCTCTCATCTCACAAAGAGTGATGGCAGTCTTCAAGGTTTCTGACTACCTTGCCTCTCATCACTATGGCATATACCACCTAAAATGAGGAAGTGTTCATTACTTCCGTAGCCTGTAATATTGTCATCATCATTGAAATCTCTCAATCTACAGCAAGTGGAAACGGTGGACTTAGTAAATAAATTTGTATTGCATCATCAATAATGGAGCAACAGCCACCCTTAGTTGAAGACTTGGAGACCAACATCAAATGCTCTATGAGTCAGCAGCAATTTCAGGTGATTTTCACACCTGATGATGGACAACTAGAAAGAGACCAATCTGTCTATTCTTGACACAATGCAACAGGTTTCTCACAATCAGCAGGATGCCTGAAGGCTGTGACTTGCCAAGTTAAAATGAAAGCATCAAGACATTAGGAAGAATGTCCAAAGACACTGATTGCTTTCAAAATGACTTCAAGCAATGTATCAATAGATATTTACATAAGATATTTTCATAAGGTGTCAAAGATTCGTTGCAAACTATTAAATTTGGGATGATACCAATCAGTAGCACCTCAGGAACTATGCCCTGTATAAATGGGCTGCAAGGAGTACACATGGACATCGTTCTCTCTTTGGAGAGAGGCAGTGCATCTAGTTCCTTAACTCTAAATCATTTATCTTAACTTTGCTACTGCAAGAACAGCCAAAATCTATAGTTCATGGTGAACCATTCAACCCTTCCAAATTATTTATTTAAGATGTAGCTTCAGCTTACTTTTTAAATTTTTTCATGGGATATGAGCATCACTAGTTAGGCTAGCATTTACTCTTATCCCGAACTACTATGGAAGAAGGGTGATGTGGAGCAGCTTTCTTGAACCACTGCAATCCATGTATTCTAGGTACACTCTCAGTGCTGCTACAAGGAAGATCCAGGATTCTGATCCAGTGAAAGTGAAGGGAAAGCAATACAGTTCCAAATCAGGGTGACTGAGGATTATTAATGATCAAGTGCTGTTTGGTAGTGCTGTTGATGACATCTTTCATCACTTTGTAACTGATTGAGAGTCGACAGGTAGAGTAGTAATTGGCCAGTTGAATTTGTTCAGCTTTTCTGCACAGGACAACTCACTCCCAATTGTATACGACTTGCCACCACCACTGGGGCATGGTGATGTTTTTGTTTGAAACAAACATTCATAATAACTTGTCTCACAGAAATTGCCAGGCTGCTGGAATGGCTCTCAGTTTTGACACAAGTTTCCAGATATTACTGAGGAGGTCTTTGTAAGGGTACCAGGGCTGTGCATGCTGCTGTCATTTCTGGAGCTTTGGTTGCTACTAGGTTATCCATCCATTTGCATTCCTTTTGTCAGATTTTACAACGGACAGACACAAGTGTATGGCTTGCCAGGCCATTTCAGAGGGCAGTTAAGAGTGAAGCACATTGCGAAAGTCTGGGGTGCCATGTAGACCAGACCATATAAGGGTGGCAGATTTCCATTCCTAAGTGCAGGTGATGTTCGTAACAATTGATGGCGGTTTCACAGTCACCATTAAGACAGCTTTTAATTCCCAATTTATTAAGAATATTCAAATCCCAGCAAGGCAGAAGGTGAAATTTGAACTCCATATCCCCAGAAGCTGAGCCTGATCTCTGGCAGAGAGTGATTACTACTATATCACAGCCTCCCCTTTTCAAAGACAATGTTCCCTGTGGTAGCCTGAAAATTACTTTGACATAAAGCTTAATGATCTGCTAACTTTGATAACTATGCAGAGCTTTGCAGACTCAAGGTTTTACACAGGTTAACCTGTAGCAAGTTACAGAGCTTGACAAAATGATTCCCTGAAGCGCAGGCTGCAAGGATAGTTTTCCTCTATCGCAGCCAGGTAAGTGTAGTTGTTTGTAACCAGGAAATATTCTGCATTAATAATTCTGAAGATTAAGGACCTGTGGGATCTGTAAGATGGCTTTCTGGTAAATATGGTGAAACTTTCACCAGATATAATTTTCCACTATCAGAGTTTGCGGACTCGGTGTGTAGGTACAGATAGAAGTCAGTACCACTAAACTGTAATGGCATTGTGAATCTACTTACAGTACATGGCCTGAAGGGGTTCAAGTAGTTAAGTTACCACCATTTCAAGGTGATTTAAAAAAAAATCTACGTTTATGTAGCTAACCAGAAAACGCAAAGTTTGGGGTGGATGTCCAGGACTTCACCTGCTCAACACATTTGACAGAAATCCCAGGCATCTATCAGCCTGATATAGAAGGCAGTTTATAGTGAATCTTCTAAAGATCGATGCATTTTCTGAGGGTGAGGGCTGACTGAAATTCACTCATGTCCATTCAGGAGTTAAAATCTTGGAACTGCCTTATAACAGCACTGCAGAGTCCCTACAACCCTCTGACTGCAGCTTTTCAAGTAGACGGCTCTCCGTTGTCTTCTCCAGGTCAATTATGGTGAGTAATGAATGCTGGCAGAAATGCACAAATCACATAAACAATTTTTTAAATGTCTTAAACTTCATTTCACTTGGTATGCCAGACTCCACTACGATTGTGTCCTGACTGAGTTGTAAATATAGGAATTTGTGGGGGTCTTTGCCTTCATAAGAAGTGTTCAAAGGATCTGTCCTCTCAAAGGCATGCTAGAGTTATTAGAAAATTCTGTCAGTCTACACCGAGTTACATTGGGAAGCTGGCTGGACACAAACAGAACTTCAAGACTATTTCCCCGCTGTCCAAATAATGTGCCACTATCAGAACATGCAAGTATCAGAACCCCGCTGAATTAGAGTAACCCAATTACTTGGGAAGACATCTAGATAACAGACTGTAGGCTTTTGCACATGTACGGTTTTAAGGAAGGAAATATATGTCAAAACGTTCAGTGCAGAAGCAGTGCACTGCTGGGAGATCCTGCAATAAATTATATGTCCAGCAACAGAAAACAAAAATTGGTTCTTCTCAGTAACACATGCTTTTGCAGTTTAGAATCATGCACTCATTTCATATGGATCAAGTGAATGAGGGAAAGAAGTATCACTCAAAGTTATGAAATTCAGCAGTTTAATAATTTCAAAAACAAATGAGGTGTCTCCATGTCCATAGCTTGGTCTCATTCCAGCTTCCAAATGTACATGTTCAAAATGCAGCACACAGCAAGTCAAGCAGGCAAGCATTATCTCTCAGCATCAACCACCACCCATACCAAACTAACCCATGACCACTATCAGTTGGGAGACAGCATAAAATTAGTTCCAGACACAGATTGGAATTGAAAGGATATCTTGAACCTTAAGTTATCAAAGTTCCTTTGAAGTTTTCTAATCAGAATATAGTCAAATTAGCACATCAACATCTTTAACCACAAGCAAGTGGAAAGTGCTAATTTCTCAACAATCTTATTGTTCAACAGTAATCAACAACCCCAAATCTCTGGGGAATCCAACTTCTTTATTTGAGTCCATATAGAGGGATCTAAAAGTTGCCTTTTATTGGTTCTTGGTCTGTGCCAGTGCTGCATCAAAACTATCCATTGCAGTATGATACAATGCCATGTACATTTGCAGCCTTTTTCTACCTGATAATAATGTCATCAGGAAATTTACCTGTGAAATTCTTGGAGGACTGCAGAGTACTTTATGTACTGGACAGCTACATTTGTATAATGTTGGGGAAGTTCATTAAGTAGCCAATGAGAACTTTAACTTCTTTCCCCGTTCTAACTTTAGAGGATATGCAAAGAATGATGATTCTTTGAAATGTAAAATTTGAAAAATCGCAATTGAAACTCACCTCCAAGCTAACCATTTCCAGTTTTAAGGTGGTAAGAGGAGCAGCTGATTCCAAAGAGTTGAGATGGAACTTTAAATGTTATCATGAAGACTCATTGTCATTCTGCTTTCCAACTTAAATTTTGGTCATCTAGGTTTCTCATCAGGCAACCAAGGAGAGTCAGGATCCTGAAACTTGCCTGGGACCCCTCTGTGAGTGGGCACCTCCCCATACATGTCTCCTTGAGGGCTTCCCTCAGGAACTGGCAGTCAATCCAATTGCCTCCCCCACCTCCCAGTCATAAATCAAACACCCTCCCTTCCTGACCTGAGATCAAATCGCCTCCTCTGTCCCCCTTCCCCTTGTGAAACCACACCCTCATCAAAGTAACTTTGTAAAAACCATATACCATGAGGAATTCTCCAAACACAAATTTCAGACTTTCAGAATTGTTGCAATAGCACAGCTGATAAATATCTAATTTATTGTCTGTGTAGTGAAGTTTCAGAAATTCCCTTACGCAGGTTCTTATATACAAGCTATTGCACTTCAAAAATAAAGCAATCCAAAATGAAAAATAGCTTGAGATGTTTGGACTTGAAAAGTGCAGTATCAATAAAAATATTATGATCAGAAAATATTAAAATCTTCAGCAATGTGACAGAATATTGCCTTTATTTCCCACGTGCCATCACACACATCTAGAAACCAGGAAAAAGTCTACTAAAATACTCAAACATTTCTGGCTCAAAATATAATCAAGCTTATTCAGATCCTGTCCAGGAAGTGACTCCTTTCCTACCAGGGATCCTTCATAAGATAGGAACTGGTCAAAGGTGGACAATGACAAACTAGCTGAGCTGATACTATTAAACTGTCCAGTTGGAGGTTAAACAAACACATCCTGAAAAACAATATTGCAGACCATTGAACAGGAAGATTAAGTTGCGTAAAATCCCGATCATAAATGGGAAGAAGTCTCATGAATCTAATTACTGATTCTATACCTAAATGCCATTCCCTCTTTCGAAGAAATTACAAATATAACTTAGTGTTCATGTAATTCTTTAAAATCACTAGTATGATGTACTGCAGTTTTTTTTCCCCCAAAATGTTAGGTTTAAACTTCAGTTAATTACTCTAAAAATATTGACATCGAGTATAGGCCTTGATATGTGATCCGAGGACTGCTCTTTAGTAATAGTCAACTTCTGAACAGGCACCCTGTAAAAACGGAATCCTTTGTGGTTAGTATTTCAAGTCTTGATCATATCTACATTCCTCGTTGTAACTGAAAGAAGCTTAACCTTTGAGGGAGTTTGAAACCACTTCCAATTAGTTTTGTGGTTTTTGAAAAAAGATATGCAATGACTAATGATGGAACAAGTGGCTTTACGCGTGGTTTGCTTGACACGATGCTAACACTAATTCTAAAACTTCAGAAGTTGTATTTACTCCAGTTCTCATATATAAATGTACTTCTCAGTGACCTGGTGATTAATATGCCAACATTTTGGATGGAAGATTTATGGACCTGATATTAGGGAATGATACTGTCAGTTAGCCCATCTCAAGGGAGGTTTTGTTGTGCTCAGCCAGTGCAAAGGAGATAAGGTGACAGTTCATGATCTGTCTAGAAAGCCTGCCAAGTTAATCAATAAATATTAATAGAATTAATGCAGTTTTTCATAGACTGAGAATTTTATAAACAAATGTCAGGTAAATATTTGACTTGTATAAAATCAAATTCAATAGCATTTTGTACCAACATTTTAACATTTGAAACTTTTTACAAAACATTCTGTGTGAATGTACAATTTGTATAAAATATGTTATGTACAATAAAAACATTCCAACTTATTCCTCGACAGTAATTGGCTAAACAATGAAAACACTATTCATAGAAGGCAATTAAGAAATGTTGTTCAGTATTGATGGTGTAAGTGCTAATCAAAGACTAACATTTCATGATCATTACTCCAGTATGATTTTCGCATGACACAGCACTGATGCTATTTACAGTGTCTAGTGATCACAATTCAATATGGAAATCCTTTTCACAAATAGTCTTTAAAGCAACTGTCCTTTAGTTTATCCAGAGAAAATTCACAGCCAGGCAGCAGACCAATGGGGCACACATGAATCACGTTGTAAATCTTGAACAAATTGCCTGGGACTTTTAAGATTTAAAATAGCTGATGCTCGAGACATGAAGAAGATCATAGACAAAATGACAGAGTGTTCTACTTTTTTTCAAAAAAGATTTATTTTTAACAAATGGCTAAAATATAGTTTCATTCATATGCGGGTCTAACAATTATTTGTCACAACCATTACCTCCCCTGTCTCTCATCGTGTTGGCTCAGCCTTACTTCCAGACAAAAATAAACACTTTAAGACTTTACTTGTTTGTATTCCTCTCAGCAGCATGCTACGCATCAGCAGCTAAAAACAAAGAAACTTTTAGCTGCTCAGACACAGTACAGAAGCGCCTTGAACAACGAACCAGGGGAGAACATTCACAAAGCCTGACAGTCCGTTCAATGCAAACTTCAGGGCCATAATGCATTCCAAGTCCCTGCACTAATTAAATATGCATTTGCACAACCCGATCGATGAGAGTCATGGATCGAGTGACACACCTGCGCATCTTGGGCCGAAAGCTCCCAGAGAAAACACAACTGCCTTCTTATCTTTTTTCATAGCCTCTCAATTTCTTCACCCAGATAACTAATTTAATTCTCTCACCCTTCAGCGAAACTGGATTAGGAAAGTCAATACTTTCTTTGTGCTCTGATGGTGGATACTGTGCATTTTATTCAGTTTTGACCTTTTCGACAAAGACAAGACAATGGCATAGGTTCCTACAGTAAGCTGATGCTCCAGGTCTCACTGGGAAGTTAAACAAACAAAAAAAAATCAGAAACCCCTGCAGGCCTCCCTAGACAAATGCTTCCAACCCATGGATGGTGAATAAAAATAACATGCAAACTATATATTTCTAAACACAAATAAATGGCTCTTAATATCCTCACGTTTCACTCTCAGATGTCAACAAATATGGTTGGAATGATGTCATCATAAAATGGATAACTACAGTAAAATGTTAATTATTCATGAATTAGTACTAACAGAACTGCATATCGCAAGTAAATGTTAAGCAAAACGAAAATTACACTAATTTTTAATGTATGGATTGTTCACAAGCTTCGTTTTTTTTGCTCCAGATTAGAAGCTAAGCCCCTGATACTGTAACAGGAAATGGGGCCTCTGTACAAGGCAAAGCTATGGGTCTCTGAAATATTTATGTGCTGTAATAAGACTGGAATAGAAGCAAAAACAGAAACAGAATTCATGTCAAAAAGTACCATCTGACAGTGAAGTGTACAAGTAAAAGCCCTAATATACAGTTGAGATTTTAAAAAGAGGCACATGCATTATTACATTCTTCACATTTCCAATGTGCAGACTAAAATTGACAAGATTTTGTTCACATAGAAATAAGTTACAAATTGTAAAATATATAAAAGTTTCTCAGGTATTTTTTCATAAAGTGAACATGACCAAATCAACATAGGTTGTGTCATCACTTGTTATGTTAAAATTGCTTCTCAATAAAACAAAAGTATTGACTTAACTTCAAGTAGCTAGATGCCACAATACCTTTGAGCTACAGCACTCCAGTTCCTGTGGAAAATAGTCAAAAGGAAGAAAACTCAGTTGTGACATCTTTCACTGGCCACTCTGAGCTGTGTAAATTTGCACATGAAGTGCAGTGACCTGGGTGGACTGCCCAATGGTCAGTGTGATTACAGTGAAGCAGAAGTTAGAATTTTCAGAACAAACTGAGTACATATGAAAGGAAAGCCTTCTCCAAAGTGAAGGTTGAGCACTTTACATTAGTGGTGATAAATATTTGATCATATGAGCAGAGGAAATGCCCAAATCATTTAAAAAAACTTTATGGAATGTGGGCATTGCTAGCTGGGCGAACAATAATTGCTCAGTCATAAACGTCCCTGAGAAAATGGTTGTGAGCTGCGTTTACGAACTGTTGCAGTCCATTTGACTTTGGTACACCCAAGATGTTATTAGGGAGGTTATTTTGGATATTGACTCAGCAGCACTGAATGAACATTGATATATTCCCAAATCAGGACGATGAGTGGCTCAGAGGGGAAATTGCAGATGGTGGTGTTCTGATGTACCTGCTGTCTTTGTTCTTTTAGATGGAAGTGGCTGTGGGTTTGGAAGGTGCTGCGCAAGGTATTTTGGCAAGTTTCTGCATTTTATTAGAGTGCCAACAGTGGAGGGATTGAATGTTTGTCAATGTAGTGCCAATCAAACAGGTTGCTTTGTCCTGGGTGGTGTCAAGCCATTTGAGAGAATTTGGAGTTGCACTCATTCAGGCAGGGAGAGTGTATCCCATCATAGTCCTGACTTTGGGGCCCAGAACGCAAGTTCCTCACAACAGAATTCATAGTCTCTGACCTGTTCTTGTAAACATAGCAGTTAGATGACAGTTTATCTTCTTGTCAATGATCACCATCAGGCAGCAATTGCTCTAAATCATCTGGCCAGTAGGAAGTTCCATACATATAGCATGCAAATGAATTAACTTTTGGTTCCAAAGTCGTGGCTATGAATGTAACATTTTGTCAGGTCAGGATCACTCTTTTACCAAGGGCCCTTTACTATGAGGCCATTAATTAAGCTTGTTTCATTGCAGCTCAGACTTAAAGTAGGCTGTTCACCAAATGGTTCCAGAAACAAGTATGAAGTCATCTCCCAGATTACTTTGCCAGTTTGATTTGTCCAATATAAATTATTTCTTCATTTATCTGAATATTGTGTAGCTGTTGCATTGTTTCCATTAGTAACTTCTTGCCCCTTGTATTTCTTATTTCTGTCCAAATAAATTCTACACTTTGATCCTCTGAGCCAAGATCAATTCTATTAATGTACTCAATCCTCTGTTATTAACAGATAATCTCCCTTTCCTTTCTTCCTGTCCTTCTGAAATGTCCAATCCCTCTGAATATTCCAATCCTAGCCACGGCTGTGGCTAGTCTCTCCAATAACTATCATAGCATACTAATTTATTTCTACTCAAGTTATCAATTCATTCATCTTGTCACAAATGAAACATACATTCTGATATAAACCCCTTAGTTCTTATGTTTTCTCCTCACTCTGAACTTTTGATAGCATATTCTTATTTTTGTAAGCTTTGTTCCTTCCTGTCACACTGTTTTATCATTATGCACATTGCAATCTTGCAGTATCACCTTATGCTTCTTACTAACTTATCAAATCTCCCTTCACACAAACTCTCAGCTCCCAACATCCCTGTATCTATGATCAGGTTTAGATTCCTCTCTATACCCTTAGTTATACGTTGATTCCAGTATGATTTAGCGGAAGGCTGTCCAATTGGTACAACTCGTTGTTTTGCTGCCAATGTCCCATGAATCAAAACCCATTTTTTCTGCACTAATCTTTGAACCGTGCATTGAACTTTGTAGCTTTATTTATTCCATACTAATTTTCTGATGGCTCAAGTAATAATCTGAACCTGTGTAATTCTTCTTTTTGAATTGGATCCTAGTTGCTCATGCTCCATCAGCAATAACCTCTTTTCTAGCTTGACATTGGTCCATGTGGCTGGCATTGACCAATGTGGATTATATCACTTTACATTTCTGGAGTTGGTCAATTGACACAGCAAGTAGGCCAAATATAATTTATTGCTGACTTACTGACATCAGTAGGCCATTTGCGTAAACTCATTTTTGTCGGTTCTTGGAAAACCAATCTATTAGTCCTATTAATCCACCTTTGTTTCATATAACTAGAAGATAATTTAAAATTATTTTCTGAGATTAATGTGTTTAAACCCAAGTTTACTTTGTTCCAGTCATCCTGAAAGTTGCGTGGACAGTAGGGGCCAGTTGCTCATCCTCACTCATAACATAGGATTTCTTCATTTCAGGGCACATTTATTTTTAAAAGAAAGGAAAACAATTTTCAAACTGTCTTCAGCAAGCAGTCCCTCTATCACTCAGTGGATAAAGAGTTTGTGTGGTGCCTCAAAATGATGAGTTCTATTTCAAGAAGGGCATTCTCCTCACTACCCTTAGCTGAGGAATTGAAATAATTCGATTTGATTAGCATAATTAAACTAGATTATTTAATTAGATAAATAATCTAATTTAGCTGGATGAATGGATAATTTTATTTACAACAGACACCTGCCCAGCTTCCAACAATTATCCAGCAACCCTTGAAGAACATTTCTCGGCATCAGAAGAGTTGAATTCAGCTCTGAGCATAGAAAATTTAAAAAACGAAACACTTGCTATTCACTCCTACATGAGACTAGGCATTAGGGTACTTTTTAAGAGAATAACAGCTGCAGTTGTATCTCAATCTACATTAACCCTCAGGGTCAGAAATGCAAGAGGAGGAAATCAGGTGACGTCAGAGCTTTCTTAGATTATAGCATCTTTCACATTATTTTCAAGTATGTGACTTATTCTGATGATTACTGGTCTAGGTTATAGCACTAAAACTCAAACAAGAGTGGTGTGTGCCAGTGTATTGTGAAGAAGATGTAGTATATATATTTGTAAACATATTGACTATGCTAGAGGGAAGTGTGCTTTAAAAAGATTAAAATTGCTTTAAAAAGATTAAAATTGCACTACATGGTACTGTTGGCAACTCCAATGGCCAAAAATTCTTGTACGTTCTGGGTGGAATAACTAAGTCAAAAAGCATCAGTGGTCAAGAAAATTGGTGTTATGCTGGGTTGGGATGAACATGGTTCTACTCACTATAAAAGCCCTTAGATTGCGAATGGCAGAACAAGTGATAATGATAAATAGTCCTACTATAAAGACAATACCAGCTATGCAGGAGCTCATTGCATGCTTAAATTACCGAAATATCAATTAACACGGCAAGCCCACACAGAGCAACAATTGCTTACTCCAATAGTTAAAGAAGGCCACAATTTTAGGTTATCAGCAGTTATAAACAGTACAGTTAATGTTTACCTTTACTCTTACAGTATGCCATACAAAACAGTAAAAGGGGCAAGAATGATTGGATTTGTACTCAATTAAAACATGAATGCAGTACTTATATGATGTGCCATGAGAAACAGGTAACAAAGAGGTTATCCTTTAAGAAATTCATAAACAGCCCATTGACATACACAATGTTCATCATACGAAAAATTGCAATCTACATGAATACAGCTGACAAACTTGCAAATGTACTCCAGCATGATTTAGGGCACAGGAGGGAAATAAATGGAGCTGGAAATGCACACGTGTGTCAATATCTTTGAAATGGTGATTTAAAAATGTATAATTCAGAATGTAAAACCTATGTTCAATATTTACAGATTTGAGTGCATCTTCAGCACATAATTTCTTAGATTACAGTTTACTCCAGTGTTTCAGTACTGGGATGCAATCTTTATAATTTTTCATTTTTGCACAGACATTTTTCACTATCTTGTTACAAACATCTCCCATTGTACAGAAAGTTAGCTCAGTCTACTATTGGTGTAGTGAACACTATTCTAAGGTGGAGGATTAACGTGCCAATTGATTTTATTTCACATTTACCTAATGGAACTCTTATGTTATTATCAGGCAATGAGAACATTAAAGGAGAACTGCAGAAATAGCCAGAAGACAGCAACAGCCTGCATTGCAAGTAATAGAGAAAGTCCAAATATGAAAAGTTAGGGTGGGGGGGGGGGGGGGAGGGGGTTAGAAAAGAGATGGAATACTATGGGAAGATTGTAAGAAATAATGTGAAAGAAAGCTTTAAATAGGTTAAGAATTAGATGCTTTTTAAAATCAGAAATGAAAATTTTTCACCTCACTACTGCATGACTCAAAGAGATATAGGTCATTCTGTTAGAAATGTGCATTTTGTTAACACAAATTCACTGTAACATAATTGATGAATTGGGGACACTGTTTGTAAATTCCGAACTTTTAAAATGTGTTCGCTGTGACACGATTACACCACTGTTTCTAAAGTATGATGTTTCTATAATGTGGGTTTGCCCAAGAATGCACCATCATGTTATAGAACTACCTGTACTTGATACAGAGATATGAAAATGCTTAAACTCTCAAATCATCCAAGCAGTCAACCGTTCAGCAACATTTGGTAGATTAGAGTTGAATGGACTTTGGCTTTTAAAAAATAAATCAAAATTTTGATCAAGAACAAACTGAAAAAATTAGTTTGCAGTATCTGAATCTCCAAATCAACAATTGAGATAACTAATATGTTTATGGATATGGTTGGCACAGTGGCTCAGGGGTTAGCACTGCTGCCTCTCAGCATCTGGGATTGGGGTTCGATTCCATCCTCAGGTGACTGTTTGTGTGGAGTTTGCACATTCTCCCCTTATTCATGTTTCCTCCGGTTTCCTCCTATAATCCAAAGATGTGCAGGTTACGTGGATTGGCCATGCTAAGTTGCTCATATAGTGTTCCAGGACATACAAGTTAGGTGGATGACCCATGGGAAATGCATGGTTACAGGGATTTGGTGGGATCTGCTTGGGTTACTTTTCAGAGGGCTGAATGGCCTGCTTCCACACTGTCCAGATTCTATGATTCTATGAATAGATTAGGAGAAAAAATGAGACATACTAAGCTAACTGCATTAAGAATTGTTGACAAAATTATCAAATGTTTCTTTCCAGGGTTTTCAAGACTATTTTCCCATCTGTACACTACAGGTAGCATTTTCGCAAGTTCCGGCTTGACTATCGGTGAGATCATAAAAATATTTCACTCAGCCAAAACATGTTCTATAAAATTATGCCCAACATGAATTATTTAATATAACGAAGAACACAGCACCAATCATGCTGACCTTAAGCTCTGGGACTGACATCAACTATTATTTATTTTAAAAAATAAACGAATCTCTGAAATTTGTAACCGCTTGTGTGTTTAACATACACCAACATACAATTACAAAAATCAGTCCATTTTTGAATGTCACATTTCTCATTGACTTGTGTTGATCAACTCATTGGTTTTTAACAGTGGAGTGGCCCTATTCTTGAACATTCTCTGACACATGGCAGTGCCATTAGTTAGTCCATCTGTGATATTTGCCTGAAATAATGCTAAGCCCTGTTCACACAGCAATTTAATTACAGAGATAAAAATCAAATTAATAATTCTGGCCAGAGTATTGTAACAAACTGAGGGGATGTTAACACTTCAAAGCTTTTGTTTTACTTTGTTGGATTTTTTTTTACCCTCATCAATGATAATGTTTCCAGTTTGCTTTACCAAATTTCTTGCAGCAACGCTAGTAAATACCTCACAACATGGAAAATTCATACTGTGATGGAATATTTGCAATTATGGTGAGATAATTGTAACTGTGAAACAGAAATAACTCATGATACTAATTTGATGTGGGAAGTGGGATGCTACCATATCCTGCCATACAGTGAGTGGATGCAGCACATTTGACTACCAAGATGCCATATTTCAATCAAGAGACACATATTAGTGGATCAATTTTATCCTGGATAGTACACAGTGACATCAATAAAAAAGTTGGACAGTGTATAAAACACACTGCCGATCTGCTGTCACTCAATCCATGCTGCGATCAATTTTATACTCCAATGATCTGAAGCCAATCACCTCCAACAGGAAAGCAAAGGAATAAAGTGGTGACTGACTCATACTTCTTTGTTATCTGATGAATAGCACCATTGGCCAAAACCAAATCTTCATTCTTTTTTAAACTGGTGAATGGCATATGGCCATGGAGACATTTAGACAGTGAAAAAACAAAATATGTGAGGGAGCTTTCAGATGTTGAAAGGTTCTTGCTAATTACATAACAACCTCCATCAGCTGCATGCAATTTTCTCTGTAAACTGCTCACAGTTGTCTCTCTGTAAGTTTTAGCTTTACAACTCATGCACAGGCTACACTTCGATAAAAATTGGACTCATTTATCAAAGATTGGGTTTGAAGTGTGTTTTTAACCTAGGACTACCTTCTATGAAATACAATCAAAACTCAAACTGTTTGGGAGCAAGGAGTTAGGCTGATGATAGTTACTCAGTTCAGCAGGTGATGTTCCTTTGTATTATCCAAACAAATATGTGCAATAATTTACAGTCATTCAAATTGATGTGCCAGGGAATAATTAATAAACACATGCTGAGAGAAAAAAAATCCATTTTATATTGGGCTTTTCCAGTCTCTGGATCCTGTGTGGCATGCTCACATTCCATGTTCTGTGTGTTAGTTTCTACTGACTACAGTGGTCATTTATGGACCATGTGGGAAATTAGGGAACTTAGAGAGACTCTAGACATCATTAAAAGAATTCATTATGCATGCAAGAACCATCTGTAGGATGCAAGGGTCTACTCAGATGGCACAAGATGTCTCAAAGTACAGAATCGATATGTAATTTTACTTTGTATTGTTTGACTTACTCATAGAAATTTTCTTTCTCCATTTTACAGGATATTAAAAAAAAAGCAGCTAGAGATCAGAAGCAGTTTCTGCAAAACCACACAATTTAAATAAAGTCAAAATCAATATTATTAACATATTTCCAACTTCAAGCCACAAGCTGCTCATCAGTGGAGTGTGAAGGATTAGTCAAACCAAGACCAATATTGTAAAATTAAAAAAAGGAATGAGTTCATTATAACTTGGAACTGTACTTTTAAAATTCGCAGCTGTTTTGATCTCAGGTTATGTCTGTTCCATACCCGTTTCAGTGCAGTATAAGTTATTGAATGCATGCCAGAATGGGAAAATTTAAATATTTTTGTTTATTGTCCAACCAGATGGCAACAAGTTCAAGTCCCAAGGTATCTTATGAAAAGAAGTGAATTTGCTCAGTTCTTTGTCAGACCGCTAGATGGAGCATTGCACACTGCATTTCTGGGAGGGGGTTAAAGATTATATAATTTCCTCTAATTGCAGAGATGAAATAATGCAATGCTCACCCTATCCAAATTGACTTCATAGTTAGTTGGATAGTGTTGCTGAGAGCAAGGAGCATAAACTGGTTTCAGACTGATGTTACAATGTTAATCAGAACACATTGTCAATTATAAAGAGTTAAAATGGAAAGAGCTTGTGTAACTTCATCTCAGTGTTTGAATAGAATGAAAAGAGGCAAGTTTATTTTCAGATTATTTTGCATCATACTTTGAAATCAATAAAGAAAGATATTGCTTGGCTCTTTCACAATAAGGTTTCCAGTTAAAATTGTTCTAAGTTAAATGAAACATTCCCTCAAATAGCTTTCCAAAGCAGCTACCCCTGCAATGGGACAGGTATGTGTTCAACAGCTGTTATTTTCATTTCCAATGCACTAAAACCCATGTGTCTAATTCCTAGAGCTGAGTTATACTATTCTCAGATGGCATTTCCTATGCTTGAAGAAAACATATGCATAAGCTTCATCAGAACTCCCTCAGATGAATCATAAAAAGGCAAGAAAGGGACTATAATTGTTTGAGTAAAAATACAGGTGGACATTCGGAAAACAATAAGCAGGTTACCAGGAACTACTTAGCAGCAGCAGCATCCAGGATGGGGCTGGGGGAGATCTCGAGGACACTGTATTCAAAGCTAGACTCAATGAGTAGGACAAGTCCACTTCTGAAGACTACAGAGGAACATCCCTGCTGGTTGACTCAGGGAAGATCATTACAAGCATCTTTCTTAACTGCCTCCTCACAGTAGCTAAAAAATTCCTTCCAGCGTCAAGTGTAGTACGAACCAATTAAAAGAGGCACCACATACATGATCTTCACTAGATAGTAAATTTACAAGTGCAGGGATGTGTACATGGACTGTTTTGACTTATGAATCTGTTGACCACAACAGCTTACAGAGTATCCACCTCAAACTTGCAGCAATCAAAACTTTGGCTCCAACCTGTGCCCACTCATCAATATCGTGGGAGCCCTGAACCCCACTAATAGAACCATCACCGCCCTTTCAATGAGGATGAGGTCAAAAATGGCTGTGTTATTGAACCAATTCTTTTCTCCATATTCTTAGGTGCAAGACTGTAGCTCAGCTCCAAAAAAACAACCAACTGGCATGAAGGTAATTTATAGATTTATCAGGAAAACAGTCAATCTATGCTACCTCCAATCCAAAACACAACCAATCAGCTATAAAGATGTGCCGGTGCCATGCTCACCAGATTGTGCTCCTGAGTCTAATCTAGATAGGGAATCCCTATGCACCCTCTGCCCCAAGTTGGAAGTCTCTGAGCTGGTAGATGAAAGCTGGTGTAGGTGAAATCCATGTTGTTACATACTCTGAGAGTTGAGTTTCTTCCTGTATGGAGGTGGAGCTGAGTAGCTATAGCTGTACCTTCTTCACAGAAGTTCACAGGGTGTTCATTGGCTGCATAAATGAAGAGAGGGATATAGTTGTTTGAGAATCATAAAATCTTGCGCAGTTTGAAAATGAAATGGCCAATCAATGGAACTGTACAATGGACAGCTCATGTGTCCATTCTTCCTCACGGTATACTGGTCTGCTGAGAAAAGCTACCAAAGCGTGGCCTCTCACTTCAATGCTACTACCGGATGGTAAAGCAATTCAGGGCAGGTTAGTAGCTTGAACAGACTCTGAAACATTGAAGGGCTGTTGAAGGCTCAAATGGAAATTCCTCCGGATTCCTCTCAATATGCCTCTTATCACGATAGACTTTACTGTGCAACACTTCAATATCACATCAGGATTTAATGTTTAAGAACTACCCAGCCTTACTTGTATGGAATGTTACTTCACTGTCTCACTGTCTGCTTCCTTTTCTCTCAATGGTCAGTAGGACATGTAATGTCCTGAAAGTGGGATCACCTGAAACCATCAAACATACAATCAGATAGTGACAGAGACATTTATTCGCCAAAACAAAAATGCAAAAGACTGCTGAAATGTCAAAGTCCTTTGCACTCTGCAGGGGCTGGACACCAGATTAACAAAAAATAAATAAAGTCCAAACTTAGCTCATTATACAGTGATTAAGTTCTCACTGAACTTTTGGACTCAATGATACATTGCTCTATCATGCATTCTAGGATGGTTCTCTTGCTTAACGCTCTAATCTTCACCTTTGGCAGACTGCTGACGATCCCCATTTCTTTTGCAACCAGAACATTCCCCTTTGTCAGCTTCAGTTGCAAAACATGTAGCATGCCACAATGGACTGTGGCATGACCAAGGAATTGAAACCTCATCTTTTGGAGGCCAATAGCATCTTTCACCATGTCCCAGGTAGAAGAATGGACAGCGCTTTTTTTTTGTTCTCCACCAGTCTGAGGCTTTTGTAAAAGGTGTCATCAGCAATGTGTGGAGGAGTTGGCCCTTGTCTTCCAGCAGCCATGTCTACGTAAATAAATACCTTGGAAGGAAGCTGGACAGTGAATGTTTTCCAACATGGAAAATTCATGGCAGCTCCCAGGACATCTGACATAGACATCCAAAACCTGGCATTGACGGTCACATGTAATTTGTCTGTTGAACTTTGCAAGTTGGTGACAGGGTGCTCTTAAAGTAACATGGGTGCACTTGGGGAAAGCCAGTAGTGGTAGAGAATCCCAATGCCAAAGCTATTTGATTCTCTTCATTATGGAAGGAGCTTATGAAGGTCTGTCAACCAGAAAACATGGCATCAGTGATACATCTGTGATGAGAGATGTTATGCATGTCTTCCATTATTCCTTGAAAGAAGCCACTTGGCATAAACATTTAAGGCAAGTGTGATCTTTATAGCCACCAGTATGGAATGGCCACCCATTGCTTCCGAGTGCAAGTCCTGCTCCAGCAAACAACTGTTTGCAGATGATGGCCTAGGACACCCTTGATCACCCCATGCACACTCTTTCAGACAGTTGAAGAAAATTACAGCAAGATCTTTAGTTGCAAGGTCTCTTCATTCTCCTCCTCCTTGGTGGATCTGCATCTGCTGTTCTTCCATTCGAAGATCAAACAGCAACCAGTAGAGACCACTGTTTTTTTCCTGGGATTGCTACAAAGTAAAAATCATTGTCTCCATCTATATATCTTTGCAGTTGCTTCAAAATCACAAGGATTCCAGCCATGGTGATCTCCAGGTAAGATGATTGAACAAATAATCCGAGAGGTATATCAGAAAGATAACAACTTTATTGAAGGAACTCCTGCATCCTCAGATCCACCAGAAAGATGTTTCATGTTTTCCTCTCACAAATTGTGTGTGGAGGTTTCCCAACGCGGTCACTATCATGTCTTGATAAGGAACTGGGAGTAATGCAATCTTAAACAATATACATGGCACAACCAAAGCTTTCATACCATACTGGGGGAGTAGAAACTGGTTTGAAACATGGTAGTCCCCCATTGCCAAAGAAGAAAAGCTTTTCCACACCACACACCTGCGTACCTGTTTTTGATGGCAGCTGTGAGATGTTCTCTTCCATTGTTCGCTACAGAATGTACTTGAGAAAATGTCAGGTGCTGCTTTTAAATGCTTTGTTCTGATTACATTTCCTTCATCAACATGAAGAGCAGGCAATTGGTGTGTGCAATATATCTGTGCACAAATCCTTGAGGCCATAATTATTGATGTGCGTCCTTGGACAATGAATCAGCTGCTGATGAAATGCAAACTGAAGCCAGATGGGTGGCATTACTGAATCAGTGGATCCACAATTACTACAACTGCCCCTAGCAGGGACTCAAATTCCAAGCATTTTACTCCATCAAACTGCACGCAATGTCAGCCATCTTGTGTAGTTACTGCACAGTTAACTTTTGATCTGACATGGCAACTTTACCTTTATTTCAGTGTGAGTGACTTGCAGGTTTCATCTGTGATGCAAGAAGCTCATGTCAGTCTTCATGTTCCCTTTTGTGTTGCTGTCCCCGTAGCTTTGATGACTTTTCACCTTCCCTCAGTTTTCTGCAGAGCCCCTTTATACAAATATTAAAAGTCCTCACTATATCCCCAGAGACCATAACTTTGGAAACTCCCTGCAGGTTCATAACTCCTTGAAAGTGGAGTCACAGTTAGGTGGATAGTGAAGAAAGCGTTTGGTATGCTTTCCTTTAACAGTCAGAGTATTGAGTACAGGCGTTGGGACGTTATGTTGCGGCTGTACAGGACATTGGTTAGACCACTGTTGGAATATTGTGAGAAATTCTGGTCTCTTTCCTATCGGAAAGATGTTGTGAAACTTGAAACCTGAAAAGATTTACACGAATGTTGTCAGGGTCAGAGGATTGAGCCATAGGGAGAGGTTGAACAGGCTGGGGCTGTTTTCCCTGGAGCATCGGAGACTGAGGGGTGACCTCATAGAGGTTTACAAAATTATGAGGGGCATGGATAGGGTAAATAGGCAAAGTATTTTCCCTAGGGTGAGGAAGTCCAGAACTAGAGGGCATAGGTTTAGGGTGAGAGGGGAAAGATATAAAAGAGACCTAAGGGGCAACTTTTTCACAAAGAAGGTGGTACATGTATGGAATGAGCTGCCAGAGGAAGTGGTGGAGTCTAGTACAATTGCAACATTTAAGAGGCATTTGGATAGGTATATGAATAGGAAGGTCTTGGAGAGATATGGGCCGGGTGCTGGCAGGTGGGACTAGATTGGGTTGGGATATCTGGTCGGCATGGATGGGTTGGACCGAAGGGTCTGTTTCCATGACGTACATCTCAATGACTCTATGACTCAATCGTGGCCGTACACTTTCCCCATGATGAAGCCACAATAACTGTGGGAAGCCTCTTTCCTGAGCTCTCAGTTCCTTCTTCTTCACTACGCACTTCAACTATGCTATCTCTAATTACCGCATTACTGTTAGCATTCTCTCAGCAGCCCAGTACAATGAAGCTCACACTCACAAGTGGGACTACCTGCTTTCCCCAGGAAGCTGTGAACTGTTCCCTGAGTACGTTCTATGGTCATTATTGACCAAACCCCCACGGCTGACCGTGAGCCATCCTGCTGGACTGACTTGTCAGGACAGCCCAAGGACAGAGGTCTTCAGAGCATACTCAAGCGACCTACTTATATTCTCCAGACTGGTTACACTTGACCTGCATAACTGATCATGGCCTAATCCCCAGACTCCAAAGACATGGATCCCTGGACTCTGGTTGGACCAAGTACCTGACTGATTATAGCCAATCCCCTCGGCTGGAATTGGATGAGCTCCTTGACTAACTGTGGCAGTACTCCATGAATGACCATAGTCCCCCTTAACGTCATCATGCATGACCCCACATCGACTTTCACACAAAGCCATTTGATTTAAACACAAACAGTGTGCGCTGCATAAACTGCTAGTACGTGCTCGAGGTGGGACATTGACAAAGCACTATGCCATACAGCAACATTTCCAGGCCAGAGTTGACTCAGTTCTCCTCACCATGTCAAATTGTCTGCCTCTCCCTCTGCACTGGAAAAACAATGCAAGTCGCAGAGGCTGGACACCTGTAACTGGGCACTCAAAATATTGTTTGATAAGAAAGCAACATGGCCCACTCAGAGGCTAGATGCCTCTACAATAGTGAGTCAGTGAGTGCTCAGAAAGCATTATGCAGTTATTAAGGCTGGTAGCCTCTGAGTATGTGCAAAGTGAGAGCACCAAGAAAGAAGACTTAAAGCCATAAGATGTATCCTGTGCAGATGCAGAAAATATGTGTGTGTTCCTGCACGTGAAACGACTCAGCAGCAGCATGCAAGTGGTCAATGACCCTGAGCTTCAACGTGAAATGTCGAAGGCCTGCAGTGTGAAGTGCCAGTTCGGCTGAGTGCAGGAACAATCATACATTGATGCTGTTGGCTTATCAATGTTGACTTGTGTGGATGAAGAGTTTCCTCATCAAAGAATGTGCACGGGCATTACACTAAAGCAGCATTTTCAGACGGACAGGAGAAGCATTCAGTAAGCAGCAGCCAGCAGGTACCTGTACTGATTGACGTGTTGGGAATTTGTACTGTTCAATTTCTTGGGGAAGGACAGAAGATTTGGAAATGTTGCATAAAATAAGACAAATTAGGACTTTAATGCAATGCAAATAACATGGAAATAAAGTAGCCACTCAATGATGAGATTCTGAAGTCACCATTTAAGGCTCATGGGGGACAAAATAAAATCACAATGTTTTTCTTTAACACTGAACTTTTGATGTTTTCATTCCCTGTATGTTTTACCACCTTGCTTATCAATGTTCATGCCACACCAGGGAGGAGAAAATTCCACACACAAATTGCGAAGGATGTAATTGTACTCTCTCTCTCTCTAGAATAAGGCCAAACCAACACTGCATGTTTTGACTTAGATTTCATCGTTACATCACAAGTAAAAATTTAAACCGACCTGTTACATTTTCTTGTGTTGTTATCATAGCAGCTTGGGGCATTGCAATCTTCCAATTTTCACTTCATTAATTATAGAACCAAACTGCTGGGCACATTTCTGATAAAAATCGCACAGTTGGAGAGGTGGAAGTGCTCACCACTGCTGGGACCCTCCAGCTTATACACCTCTTGTGCCATGTTTGAAGCAGAGCTTCTCATGGCTTCATACTCTGAAAGCAAGGAACTACCTCTGACCCTAAAGGGCTTGGCCCTGAAAGTGTCTCAGGAAAGCCAAACCAGCTCCCTACTTTCAGGACAAGGATCTGGAAGTGCTGACAGACCTACTGGTGCTTGATGACAGTCCTATTTCCTTCTGACTGAAAAGTAGATCATGCCTTTGGGCAGAAATTATAGCATGGGTGAGGGTGGTGTCCTGAGTGAAAAGAGGTGCCCAGCAATGCCACAAAAAGATCAAAGATCTCCTGTGCTCCACAATATTGTACATGTCTAGTTCATCAAGAGATCACAGCTTCTTCATCCTCTCAAACTACTAACCCTTCCTGATCTTGGTGCTTCCAAATAATTGGGGGCACCTTACCATCTTTCCTGCTCTTGCATGACCACTAACTACTCTTATATCCACTTCCATCACACCCAATTCCCACCCCCACCCACCATTATTTTATTGTAGGAAAAACTAGCCAAGCCCCAAACTGATGTCTCAACTGCACCTGGACTGATTTACCTGTACTCCCTGGACTTGACCTGCAGGACTGACCATGGCAAATCCTTTAGTATTATAGGTATTACAATAGTTGGATATGCCCTTCAAGTGACTGGAGTGTAGTGCCCATCTACCCCAATAAGGACTCTTCGCTTTGATGTTCGCACACTGCCATTTTCTTAAAGCAGATGGGCACATGGAGCAGCTCTGCAATTGATGTAGCACAGTGCCGCACCACAATATGTCCACTCTTCGATTGATAAATTGATTGTTCAGTGCTCCTCACCTCCCCAAGCTGCCTCACTCTTCCTCTGCACTAAAAAAAAAACAAGTTGAACAGCAGATGCTGGCAGCCTGTAACTCAGCATTAACATCAGTGTGCACTAAGAAAGCAACATGAAGCAGACAGAGGCTGGCAGCCTCCAGACAAGCACAAAGGTGAGTGAGCATTAAGAAAGCATTTGCATGCAAGTCGTTGGTGTCCATCAGTTCCAAATAATGTGAAGGCCTGCAGTGTTTTCTAAGTCGGTCTGAGAGCAGACATGACAATGTTGTCAGATTAGTAAGTTGCTGATATTGTGTGGGTGAAGGGTCAAGGAGAATGTGGTTCTTGGACCATGCAGGAGAATTGAGCATAAGATCAGTTTTACCGGTTATCTGGTGCTGTCTAGTTTTTTGATGGAGCAGTTGAGAATTGAAAGTGGGATACAAGCAGTGGGAGTCACATTTTTAATGAGATGCAAATATATGAAAATAAGGTAGTTCCCACTCATTGGGGAGATTCTGAAGTTACCATTTAAGACCAGAAGAGAAAATCGGGAACTTTTTTTGAGTCGAGAATCTGATTTTATTATGCTCACTATTTTGTTGTCTCAACACGCAACATAATTTTGACAATACCAGAAAGGGGAAAATTTCACCTAATGTTTACTTTCGATGACTAAAATAACTCAAGCTATTCTCCTTAGTTATATCTAGTTTCTCGTAAAACCCTTCCTCTTCTAGGCAGCACTCCACTAGTTAGAGAGATAGCAGTTGACAAACATCACTGGCTTGCTAATGCTAAAGCTTTTTTGAAAATATAAATCAATGGGGTGTGCTTTGCTTCAACAACATTGAAGACAACGTGACTTCCTCATAGATAAATATTTCATGCGAGTAAAGCTAAAACTTTAAGTCAGCAAGAATGTTACAATTAGATATTGAAATTAATGATCTATAGCGCATAGACAATCTCCTGAAAATTGAGGTGCTTTTAAGTTGGAAAGTAGCACTAATGGTATCAGATTTGAGTTTAAAATATGATCTGGTGAAGTTTGCAAAGAAAATTTGGAGCAAAGTTTGAACTTTGTTCACGCTGAATTAATGGTACCAGTGACAGGGAATGAAGTGTTTTTTGATGTTGTTAACTTAGTATCTGCATCGGTGTCAGCAGAGAAGTTTCCTCTAATTAAAGTTAATCAATCCCTGCATCAAAAAGTACCCCAATACACTTTAATTTCCCAAATGAGCCATTTTTCTGATTTCTCAGATTCCTACAGCCAATCTAATGCCAAATAATATGTAATTTTGAAACAATAGGATTTGTGTTGAGAATGAAAGGGGCTGGTTTGGTGTGTGTGCGTGGGGGGAGGTATGGGTGGTGTAGTTGAAGGAGGAAAAACACGGGGTAAGAGAAATCATTAACATCTGTTAAAAAAATTAAATGTCTGTGCAGTTTGATTTCACAAATTAAACTGATGACTTTTTTGTCCACTTCACATCACACCGTTAATTATTTAGAGACATCTCATTGCTCATGGTCAGTTACTCGATTTAAAAATAATAAATCAAAACAATATGACATAAGGATTATGTCCTGTCTCATTGTTTAATGTATATGGAGTTCTTTGCTGAAATCAGCTTTTTATTTCTTCAATGATAAAAAGAGCCCATCAGATTCTTTTGAAGGTTAATGCAATAATGTCTCATCAACTATGCCATGGATAGAGCAGGGACAGGAGTTAAACAGAGGAAAGAACAAGTACTAGGATGAGGGTGGATGAGGAGGGCGATAGGTGAGAGTAGATCACAGACAGCCACGGCCAATTCTTCAGCAAGAGAGGGAAGCAGCAATGGACTGAGGACAGTTCCATTTCTGTTGGGATTTGCTTGTCATCTCACATTGAGCATGAGCAAATTATGGAGTCCTGACTCCTATCTCAGGGTGTGGATAATGCTGATTTACTTCTGGAGTTTGGAACTTGAAAATACATGTGGAAGCATGTGGAAGAGGGAAATTTGTTTCCCTTTGAATGAGGTATGAGTTAGCATTCACAGAAGGCAGTAATTAACCCAAAACTGTTCAAAGCACATAAGGAAGAGAACCCAACTGCTTAGTCTATTGCTCAAGTCTGTGATAACAGGTTAACTATGGGTGAACTAGGGTGATGTCAATATTCAAGGGATGGTTGAGCAAAAACGACCAAGCACGGCTGCTCATATCTGTTTTATCAAATTTGAGTAACACGTAAAAAGTAAATTTCAAATACTTAATTATCACTACTCCTTGGTGTTCCTGTGGTTCTACTTGAATTAAAAAAAAACTCCAGCCAGAGGTATTCCAGTGAAGAGTTTATGAAACTCAGCTGCAGGAAGAGAAAATTACTATGACAATGAGAACCTACACTGGAACAGATTCCCTCCACTCTACACCAATGGTTACATATAAACATCAAACATTAAATCTCTATTTCTATGAAAGTAGAATCTTAATTTGCTTTTATAATACCACAAATATAATGAGGCATTGCTATCTGTTTAACATCTGGCCATTACAGCAATTTGAATTTTAATAAATAGAAATCAAATCAGCCCTAATCCAATGAGGATCATGATTTGGAGGTGCCAGACTTGGGTGTGCAAAGTTAAAAATCACACAACACCACGCTATAGTCCAACAGGCTTATTTGGAAGCACTAGCTTTCGGAGTGCTGCTCCTTCATAAGGTGGTTGTGGAGAATAAGATCGTAAGACACAGAATTCATAGCCTACGATCTTATCTTACGATCTTATACTCCACAACCACCTAATGAAGGTGCAGCGCTCTGAAAGCTAGTGCTTCCAAATAAACCTGTTGGACTATAAGCTGGTGTTGTGTGATTTTTTTAACCAATGATGTTCAGCAGCACTCATTGATTACGTACAATGGGAACTAATTGGAGACCCAAATGGATGTATAAATTGTGCTTTGGATGCCATCTTGATCTGAGCAATCCATTTGCATATTTATATTAATATATTTCCATATACAAATAAAGAGCTGATCATCTGCTTTTAGATTTTGCTACAGCTGCTGCATGTGCCTGAGGCAGCCAGTAACAGTTCTGATTACTTCCAGGAAAGGCATGGTAAACATCACATAAGCAAAAGGTTTTAGTCACTTTTTAACCATAGCATCTGCCACTGCCAGTCCTGAGGATCTCCGACCTCACTGTTGACTCTGACCCCCAAACCCAGGACTTCCCTGCTTTGGTCCCCAACATTTAACACACCTCATCACCCTTGATGGCACAAACTCTGATTTTCTTAACCAATCTCTGACAGCACTCACAAATTACCCCCATGTCCATACTTCAAACTCAAAGTCGAGCTGCACATCCATCCCTACCAGCACGCTTGAGGATCTTCCAACCTAACCCTCCACCAAACCATAATCACAAACTCTAGGGTCTACCTGTTCCTCCTGATGACGCACACATTGTGATGAAAAGTGTGTGTTTTTTTTCTAAAAACAGAGTTTGGATTTTAAACTAGTGGCATATAGGTGTTGGTCTATTTTTGTGAAGGGCTTAAAAAATTAACTAGAGCAGCCTTTCTGGAACTGTGAATTTAAATTTGTAAATGTCAGACAGCAAATAACTGCAAGGACTCCTACAGTGTTAATCGATGTGTATTTATACAGTGGGGGTTTATGAGTAGAGAGAGAAAACATTAAGGCATTAGCTTATCAGAGAGTAGAATGAGCAAGTTTTAAAGAAAAAATTGTTCAATGTTTATAGGCAGTTCAAAGAAGTAAGTATACGCTTTCTGAGAAAAAGGAGAATGTTCTGAATAGTTAAGGAAATAAGTTACCACACTGAAAGATATAGTTTGTGAAATGGCTAGTCCACGAATGCTTGTGTAACTCTGCAGATGATCAAAAAACTGGGAAAGTCTGAGGTCAAGAACTGGAACTGAGAAGAAACAAGTGAGTCAAACCTACAGGGAGAAAGTGAGGACTGTAGATACTGGAAATCAGAGTCAGAGTGTGCCGGAGTTGGAGATGGAGAGGTCCAAGAAGGGAAGGGAGGTCTCCAAGGTGGTCGAGATGAATCTGAAGTCAGGTTGAAAGGCGTGAGTGATGTTGATGAACTGTTCAACCTCCTCATGGGAACACGAGGTAGCGCTAATACAGTCATCGATGTAGCAGAGGAACAGGTGAGGGATGATGCCGGTGTAGCCATTATCCCAATCCCAAGCCTCCGACTTGGTACTGCCCTCCTGACCTGTCCATCACCTTTCCCATCTATCTGCTCCACCCTCCTCTCCGAACTATCACCTTCTCCCCCAACTTCATCTACCTATCGCATTCTCTGTTACCTCAACCCCATACCCATCCCATTTATCTCTCAGCCCCCCGGCCCACAAGCCTCATTCCTGATGAAGGGCTTATGCCCGAAACATCGATTCTCCTTCTCCTCGGATGCTACCTGACCTGCTGTGCTTTTCCAGCACCAAACCCCCAAGTCAAACCTGCAGATCTAATAGGGAACGATTTTCTCTGGACTTCGATTAACTGACAAGTCATGGTATTGGGGAATACTCTGTTTTGCTGTGCATTTTGTAATCTTCTAATTTAATTAAACTATTTAATTTAAAATATTTAGATAGCTTAGTTTATTTTAGTTTTACTTTTTGTGTGGAATAACCTTCTGCTTTATTATGAAAATCACATGTGGCAGACTTGTGAGCTTATGTTACAGTGAAAGACTTCACATTAAAAAAACATCTATCAAGCCCGATTTCATTCTGGTATCTGACTTGCCCAGTAGTAACATCAGCTGGAATCATAACAAGGATCATCGGAAAGTTGTGTGGGGTCCCACCACAGTGCTGACTACATTATGTCAAGGACAATGGTCAAAGCCGGGTTTGTTGTATCTCTCAGTTTTTGCATCACTTATTAACATCGTGCAGAAAAATGCCCAAAAATAGGCACTAAATTTCTAGGGCATTTCTCCAAATTGAACAAGTAAAAGTAGTTTAACAGTTTCAGAAAGGATAATACTGTCCAGTGAGTTATTTTCCAAAACATTTTCCTTTGTCAGCAAACTCATCATGTGTGCTCCATAGAATATTTAGATTTTTTTCAAAGCTTTCAGAAGTAAAACTATTTAAAGAATACAAAAACACACTGGAAGACTTTGCATTTTCCCAGTGGGCAGCATGGGGCCCACTGGTTTCTGGAACAAGTTGTTCTGCAAACTGTGGCTGTCTGAAAACTCCAAGTGAGGCACCGTGAACCTTTTAACACTTGTAAATGTAACATGTATATTCAAATTCCTCAATCTAAGCTAAGATATAAAGAACTGAGCCTTGTCTGGCTCCTGTTGTTATACCTCTTTACATCAAGAGAATTAAGTTAATGAACAATGTAGGAAACATTATTAAAAAGTCAAATATCCTTCAATTGGAAGGATTAAAAAACTTTCAAGTATTCCAGGTAGTTCCCCTTATGCATTTGGGAAGAGGTACACCTAAATAACATTTACATATTCAAAAATATAACATGTACAAACTAATCCTGATTGACAGAAAATTCTGCACATATATGGTGATACAATTCAGGGTAAAGGAATCCTATTATGCTCTATCTAGGATCATCTGTCAGCTGTAGGTCAAAGTCATGACTGCAGACTGACTGCTCTGAGCCCTGTTGTGCTCCCAGTTGGGGGAGGATAGAAGGGAAGGGAAGAGGCAATGGTAACCTCTAATTAACCCCATGGTCTGTGGGACAAACAATCCTGCCATAAACCACTTTACTCAGCCTTTTCAGCCACAACATGTTGAAAGATTCATTCTTCATTATGACAAGTGCCACTGGTGTCTTTAACACATTGAAACCTAAATACATGCTCTTAAACAGCTGTGAAGCCATCATTACCGTACTAAGGTTAGCATTCATATAACAATGCATTATGCCCCTCCTGACAGGCAGGTGGACAAGAAGGAGTACATGTGATTACTTCAAGCACAGATAATTAAAACAATAGACCCAAACAAAATCATCCAAGTTTTCAAAACTTCACTGTAAAGAAAACAATTGTGTTTTAATCAAAATTTATTCAAGAGCAATAAACAAAGAGATGCCCAAAATACTAGGTCTATTTAACCACAGAAAAAGTTCCTAAATTATGACAAGTGCCACTGGTGTCTTTAACACATTGAAACCTAAATACATGCTCTTAAACAGCTGTGAAGCCATCATTACCGTACTAAGGTTAGCATTCATATAACAATGCATTATGCCCCTCCAGCATCATCCAGAATTGTACATAAACAGTCCAGACATTTTTGGATGTCATCAATTTATATAGCATATGCTCCTGATTACTACTTAAACATGGACAAGGAAGATAACATTGAATACCAGATTACACTGTCCAGTGACACATATTAGGCTCTTTATAAACTGACCTACAGAGATGAAGAATATAACCACTTGCCAATCAGCTTATAACAATAGACAAGCTTTCATAAAGATTTAAATTTTGGCTTTACCATTAACTAATGGTGGAAGCTTGAAAAAAAAATCTCCGTTTTCATTATTCTCTTGTTTCCTCATTGATTCTGAAATATTCAAAGGATTACTGCAATAATACTCATGTTATTTTCTTACAAAAGAAATTGTGGAATTGTTCAACTGTTAAAGTTGTCTAGGTTCTGCTGCATGTGAACATAATTTTCAAAGCTAATAATAAAAGAACTTTTAAAAAGCATTAAGAAAAGGTTTCAAGATACTATCATGCAATATACAACTTAATGTGCTATTTTTAAGAATGGACAGTTCAGGATGAAAAATACAATCAAGGATTATCATCTCCACATTCTTCATTCCCTAAATTTTATTGTTTTACACTGGAAAATTAAAATCAAGTGGAAGGTAGAAAACTAGAGCAGGATTTTGTGTTTTTTTTCCCCCAAGTTGGCAACTGGCACATCACCCCTCTCCAGTAAAATAGCTAACCTAATCACCCACCAATCTTTCTCTATCACAGACTTCAATTCTGACAACCCATACCAGCAGTATCGGGCAGCTAATTAGAAGCTGGTAATTTCTGGGTCCTAAAGTCTACTGGTTGAGGCCCACACATTGACGAATCCAGCGACAAGATAAGCAACTTCCTTAGTTTCATGGCATGGGGTGAGGATTATATGGAGAGGCTGTCAGAGGCCATGCCCCTTTGTCCCCCATTTATTGTTCTGATTGGCACCAAATTAATGCTATTTGACATCTCCCCAAAATCTTGCAAGCAAATCGCCATGGTTTTTCCACTTGGGAAGCTAGCCAGCTTTCTTGCCCAGAGGGGAACATGTTAAGGGAGGTGGCAAGTCGAAGCATTAAGTATTATGGTTCTCTTTAGCTCAGTGAATCTTAAACCTTTCGGTTAAAAAACCCTTTACAAATAGATTAGTATCGTGGATCCCTCACCTAAATTATAATCATGTATAATAATCACAATATTTGGGTGAATCTGTATTTTGATTAGCTTTTTTGAGCTTATGTAGTTATACAATCTGCACAATCACCCACGAGCCTTGCTAACTGTAGTGCTACCTGATGATCTTTCAGCTCTCAGAATTCCTTCCATATGAACTCCATTCCACACTCTCCTCCAATGTCCTATCAAACTGACCTCTGGTTCCCACTCACTCACATACAGCTCGACCACTTTGCGGACCCTCTGAAAGTCATGACAGATCCTAATTTGAAAGGCATTGCTTTAGTCAGCCAGTCTGTTTCCAAAATCGGATAACGAAAAATGAAATCAATCATAAAAGAACCACCAATACGGCTATATTACATCTACACAAGATTAGTTTCCATATATTAGAAACACCAATTGGGAACTAAATTATTTCACTGCTGAGGAACAAACCCAAGTGACTACATTATTCAGTTGCATTTAACTTTATAAAAATAAAATGACAGTGCCTATTATCCAACATCATCTCATTAGCTGTTGAAAGATTTAAGTCCTTAGGCTTATCATCATGCACTCTCTGGCTTCAGTTTTCCGGAATTATTCGTGTTCCTTATCAGACAACACAGTTTTCCGTATTGAGGCTTTAAAGACCCTTGTACTCCTAAGCTTTGTGAATGGAGAAAGCCTAAAGGTTGCCCAAAAGCAGCCAAGGCGTTGTCAAGGATCAAGGAATTTCTATCATTTGCATCTGTTTAAGGAGGTTCTTCAAATTAAGCTATTTTTCCCTGAGGTGTAAAAGCACCAATAGACATCTTTAAAAAGCTTTTAAATACTTAATATACCATAAAACCATTAAATCTAGTCAATGTTTCCATATAATTTTGAAGTACTGGACTAAATTCTTTCTTGTGATATATCCTTTTTGATAGCCACTAGTAAAATTGCACCAGGTTACCACATTTAAATATATCAAGAAATATGTATTTATAATGCAAAGGAAAAAAATAAAGGACTCTTAAAATGTGCTTGATTGTGCTGGTTAAAATAGAAGATTTTATATTTGTGATTACTTAAATCAGTTGAGCGTTAACTTTAACCAAATCTCACTTCAGAAAAAAATAGAAAGTTTGCTCCAGATTATCTACTAGCCCCAAGTGAAAACCTAACTAAACACTTTTAAAATACTCTTTTGAACAATTAAAATATTGTTTCTCGCCCGTAGGCGTTCAAAGTTTGTGAGAAGATTTGTAGCTCGGGTGCTCATTGTTGTGGTTCTGTTCGCCGAGCTGGGAATTTGTGTCTCTATTGTTAAACCTTATGTTATAGTACAAATGATTTCAATAACTGTATCAGTAAATAATACTGAGAGAATAGGCACAAAGTAACCAAACACATTCATTTGTGAAATCTAGGATTCTGAAATTGAACCATTCAGAATCTCAAATCTAACTTCCCAAAATCCAACACTGGTTTCAAAGAGCCATAAATTGGTGAAATTATTAGAGAGTCATAGAGTTGCTGCACAACAATGGACACTTCAGTTCAACTAGTCCATGACATGTTCCCAAACTAACCTTATCCCACCTGCCTGCATTTGGTCCATATCCCTTTAAAATTTTCCTATCCACGTACTTATGTTTTAAATGTTGTAACTAGTCTTACATCCACAACTTCCTCTGGTGATTCATTCCACATATGAACCACTCTCTGTATATAAAAAAAGATTGCCCCTCATGTCCTTTTAAAATTTTCTCCTCTCACATTAAAAAAAAATGCCCATTAGTTTTGAATACCCCCAATTTGGGGAAAAGACCTTTGCTATTCACCTTATCAATTTCATAAACTTTTATAAGGTCACCTCTTACACTGCAGTGAATAAAAGGTCCCAGACTATCTAGCCTATTTTTATAACTCAAATCCTCCATTCCCAGCAACATCCTAGTAAATCTTTTTTTAACCTCCCTAGCTTAATAATATCCTTCCGAAAAGAGTAACCAGAATTTCATATAGTACCCCAGAAGAGGTCTCACTAACGTCCTGTACATGATGTCCCAACTCCTACACTCAAAGGTCTCAGCAATGAAGGCAAGCATGCTAAATGCCTTCTTAACCACCCTATCTACCTGTGACACAAATTTTTTAAAAACTACACCTGAACGCTTAGGTCTCTCTGTTCTACAAAACTAGCCAGGGCCCTACCATTAGTTTTATAAGTCCTGCCCTTGTTTGTTTTACCAAAATGCAATACCTTGCATTTATCCAAATTAAACTCCATCTACCATTCCTCAGCCCATTGACCCAATTGATGCAGATCTCTTTGTAATTATAGGGAACCAATCTTGATGTCATCTGCAAACTTGCTAAACATGCCTCTTACATTCTCATCCAAATCATTTACATAAATGACAAACAAAAATACACCCAGTACCAATCCCTGTAGAACACTACTGGTCACAGGCCTCCAATCTGAAAACAATCCCTCACTACCACCCTCAGTCTCCTACGGTAAAGCCAATTGTGTATACAATTAGCAACCTCACCCTGAATCCCATATGATCTAACTTTACTAATTAGTCTACCATGTGGAACCCTATCAAAGGTTTTACTAAAGTCCAAGAAAACAATATCTACTGTCCTGCCCTCATCAATCTTTTTGGTTACTTTCTCAAAAAAACTCAATCAAGTTTATAAACAATTTTTAGTGCCCTTCATAATTTGATGTCGTGTTTATTAAATAGAACAGGAACATCCAGTGACAGAATATCTATACAAATCTGGATATTCACGCATTCAAGTGATACAACATCTCTGTATCGGGGAAATTGAACCATATGATTAAAACTAAAATTGTTCCAAATCACTTGCCAATGTGTTTGTGGAAAATGCGTTCCATCATTTCACAGTCCAGACAGACAAGGAGGGCATCCGAGGATATACTGCCTCCCAGAATGTCTCTTCATATTTTATGCAGCAAACACTAAAACTACACTAACTCCTCACAGCATCAAAAGCAAGTTGAAGATCTGGAAGAGCATGGGTTAATTTTTCAAAAACAAAAAAAAAATTCGAGACATGTTAACATTTCTTTACACTTTTTGCCAAAGGGGATTTACTATTACTTATTTGTTGTCACAAAGCAAAAAGGTTCAAAACCAGTAAAGTGGCTCTGCTGTCTTTCACGTTTTCAGTGTTGAAAGCTGAAGACAGTGAGAGAAAACACTTGGTTTTCCTAAAGTCTCAACTGTTCCCAGTTAAACAATAGGGAACACATGATCTTGTGCATATTGCTGATACAGCAACATAACTGCCTTGAAGAATCTGTGAGAAATGTCAAATTTATAGCCCTTTGGGTGATTGGTAAAAGTTTTTTTTTAAAGGCAGGCACGTTGTAGAAACTAGGCCTGGAGAATGTTCTTGGCTAAATCCCAGCTAAGCAGAAGGAAGCCATGTCCCACACTTCCCTTGGGATCTCATGAAATATATAGCCTGTAGGGCTCGACTCAATTTAGTTATGTACAATATTTCTTGTATTTGAAAGGCCAGTTCTAGCTGACACAAGCATCATGTGTCGAGGACTGCCTGCTGCTAGGGTGCTTCTGTCTATTCGAGTGATAGTGAAAGGTTTTCTAACCCTGCCTCCTACCAGATAACTCTGAAGAAAAATACCTGAGTCAGTAAGTAACAGCAGTCCAGACATGAGTTCCTAAGCAATCCCTGCATGTCGAAGCAGTTTGAAAACTGGCTTCCTGCTATTGTTAGAGCCCTAGGCAAAAACAGAAACTTGAACACTGTAATTTCAGGAAAAGAAACAACTTCCAATTTAAGAGGCACCAGCTATTCAGTAACAGAGCTCTAGCACTGCCCAAAATCATCTCAATCTTGCTAACGTTTGCAAAATTTGACTTAATTAAAGTGAATGCTTGCAAATGAACGAGTTCAACACATTATTTCAATAACTTTTTTTAAAGAATGTTGCAATTTGGTACTAAAACAAGAATACAGTTGAAATATTGATTAAACAAAGAAAATAACAACTTAATGAGCTGAAAAATACAAAGATACATGTGTAAACATGCAAAATCCAGGTCAGCACCGAATGTCTGATACACGTTGGCCATGGGCGAGGTATCTTGTCATTCAAGCAAACGAATTGCTAGAGATTTTAAAAGGCTACCAGTTTGATGTAACTCAGAATGGGCTCTCATTCTCAGCAGAAAGAGGGAATCAAGTAGTTCCAGCCGGGAAAGGCCAGACCATCTGCCAGTTTCTTGTTCAGAGGCAGGAAGAGAGCTGAAGGCCAGGGAGAAATGGAGAGCCATAACGGCGGAGACTAATTTTCCCTGCAAGGTGCCCAGTTAGCAGGCCACCTTTGAGTTTACTACCTAATCAGGAATGGTGGGTGGGTTCAGGGGGGCTGAGGTCCACTTGACATGTTGGCAGCCTTCACAGCAGCTACAGTAGCAGCATGCACTGAGGCAAAAGCCTTAAAGAAGGGCAGGGTGAAGTGGCTTTGAAAAAAGGCCGAGTAAAACATTCTACACTATTTGTACGCAAGCTTCAGGAGCTGTTCTTGCAAACACAAGCCTCTGCCTACAGATGTCCTCAGGCTTGCAATTTGTCCAAGAATCAGTCAGATTACATCTTATGTTCATGGCACATTGACCTCTCACTGTACAGTTGCCTCATCTGAATAGGTGATGATCTGATATAGTGTGGAATCCATGCAATGCTATCAAAATTGCATTGACCTTGGAAAATAGCTGCAAGTGCTGAAATGCTGCCCACTTAACAAGCCTCATCACTTTCCTGTCACTGCTAGGCTAGTTGCTGTCAGGAAAAGTGGGACTGGCGATAATATATTGGGAAACTTAACTGTCAAATCTTTTGCCTGTTCGAATTGATCCCCTAACATTCCACCTCATGTGTTTCTTGAACATGAAGGGACAGAGAAGTATGGTGAAAAGCTAAGAGATGGAAGAACCTCATTGGGCCAAATGACATTACCTATTCTAACAAGTCTAATTTTTACCTACTCATTAGACTGATTACAGCTATTCTTCCCAACTAACTTCTTTACATTTCAATATGTTACAACCAATGAACTTACTGAAGAATTCCTTCAGTTCCATAAGTGGTTTGTGTTGATCAAGACTGGAATAGTTCTGTATGGTTTCTGATTTTCCTTTTTCTTGATCAAAAATTGCATCTTGAACTTCCACTAGAGAAAATTCAGTTTTGATCAAATTAATTTTGTTGTGAGGGAGGTCATCAGCAATTAGCAAAAGAACACATAAAGAACAAAAGTAAAGGGTGAAAACTGAAACATTGATTTAAACAACAAACAGTTTATTTTCAACCTGGCAGGTTCCATTGTAACATATGGCAACTGAAGCGATGAAGCAAAGCTGACCAAAAACTTCATCAAGGTTGTAGCATCTCCAAAATAGTTAGCAACTCAGATGTTCACCTAGATATGGCAAATGACATGTGAAAAGGAGTAATTACACTGAAACTACAGTGAGAACACAGAGTTGTAACTTAAGCTGCAACTATACCCAACAGTCTTCGACTTGTATTAGAGAAAATCGATTATAACTACATACCCTTAAGCCTGATGTAGAATAGAATTGCTTAAGGCAGAAGATTTAATTTCTAGAATGGTCGGGAGTATCCCCCACGGTCAAAAAATCATATTTTATATCCTTTATTTGACAAATTTAAATATTTTGGAGTTCACAATGAATACAGACATTATTTTTAAATCAGCAAGGAAGGGTTATTCCCACAAGTTAAATAAGAGTCTTTTATTAGTTAATGGGACTGAAAGATTTTCTGCATACTTCAACTCAGTAGGAGCAGATAATGCATTTGGAAGAGAAAAATTTTAATTAACTTTCATTTCAGAAAATAACTGAATAGCAAATAGAGTTTTAAAACCTAATCTTTCTGACAATATGACTATGAGCCAGGACAGCAGCACCAACTGTATATATGCTCACACACTAAAGATTCCTACCTTGTCTGTTCACATCTGAGGCATAATTCTACAAACATATTAAATAGATGGAGAAATAGACCATTTAGCCCCTTGAACCTGCTCTGCCTTTCTATAAAATTATCAGTGTTTTATATTCTCCATTCCCATCCATCCTGATAACTTATGATTTTCCCATCTTGGTCTTAAAAATATTCAATAATATACCTCCACCCACTTCTGAGGCAGAGAGTTCCAAAGTCACACAACCATCTGAGAAAACATTTTCTTCTCTTTAGCTCTGTCCTGAAAGGATAATGCCTATCTTGAAAACAGTGCCCTCCATCTCTTCACTCACCCACAACCTTTCTGCATCCACCTTGTAGAGACCAGGGTATTGTGCTCTTCAATCATTAGTATAAACTCTGGTGGAAACAAAGCCAGCCTGTCCAACCTATCCTCCTAAGAAAATCCTTTTAAACCAGGTAAACATCCTCTAAACCATCACCAATATATGCGCAGCTCATATAGAAAATGCACTTTTATTTTCATAGAACAATACCTAACATTACCAAAAGGAGACAAGTCAAAACTTTTCATCCTGCATTCATGAGGATTGGGATGCAAGAAACTGAGAAAGGAACATTAACTTATGCAGTCTGAGGAGACTGGGTGAACCATGGTTGGCATGGACCATTGCTGGAAATTTTATACATTGCACCTTTCATATACTATAGCTTAAAACAAAAACAAATGTTAAATGACATTTTGATTTTTAACAGTCTAACTTAAAAGAAATGAAATGGTAATTCTTCATATTTACAGTCACTCATCCCCTCCACATTATCTTGTGCACTTACAATCAACAACATCTGATCAATGCTCTAACCCTGAGGCACTCTAACTTCTCAGTACAGTATTTAATCCAATCTCCACCCAGCTCATTGAGGCATTCTCTCCCTATGAGGCTCTTAGATCATGCTGACACTCTGCCGAATTGCTTCCAGTTTTAATTAGGAAGCCTTTCTGCCATGGACTCACCAACAATTTGTCCTGGAACTCCCATGTAGATACGATGGTCAAGAAGGCACAGCGCCTCTTCTTCCTCAACAGGCTAAGGAAATTCAGCATGTCCGTGAGGACCCTCACCAACGTTTAGAGTTGCACCATAGAAAGAATTCTATCTGGGTGTGTAACGGCTTGGTATGCGAACTGCTCTTCCAAGGACCGTAAGAAACTACAACAAGTTGTGTGCACATCCCAGACCATTATGGAAGCCAACCTCCCATCCATGGATTTCACTTACATTTCTCATTACTACGGAAAGGCTGCCAATATCATTAAAGACCTCTCCCACCCCAGTAATACTCTGTTCCAACCTCTTCTGTCAGGCAGAAGTTACAGAAGATTGAACACACACACACACCAACAAGTTGAAGAATAGCTTTTCCCTTTTTTTTTTTAAAGACTGCTGAACTAACTTCTCTAACTTCAAATCTAATGTTGACCTTGCTCTTGTGCACCTCCTGTGCAATTGTAACCTTATATGTTTCGCTCTAAGCATTTATGATTTGTATGTCCTTCTTTGCTATGATCTGCCTATACTGCTTGCAAAACAAAACTTTCACTGTGTTTGGGTATACGTGACAACAATAAATCAAACCAAATTAACCTTATCATTGGTATTAATTTCACACCTCTCTGACATCCCATCCCCAAATTTAACCTGGCACTATAGTTCCCATTCCCTTCAATTCAATTTTTATCTCTATATCCAACTTCATGCTGGTATTATTTAGTATTCAACTCTCATTTTATCCTTAATGTGCTGACACATTCCATCCTGGCTTCCTAGTTGAAGAGGAATTTGTCAGGATCTATAATATGTCAGACCCAGATTTAAGGAATAAAGGGCACCAGTGAGGGTCAGACACTGGTTTGAGGAGATCCACTGAGTGGCGTGTCCTAGGGAATGGTTCTATGAATGATGGAGTTCAGTGTTTTAAGGGTCAGTATTGAGAAGGTGCCTTAATTATGGTACCCTAGAGAGCAATGCTACATAAATGGCCTGAGTGGATAGTCCATGCTATTATCATTAAGGAATTGCATTGAGAGGACTGCACGAGGAATTGACGCTGAGGAGATAATACAATGTACCACTTACTTCTTCAGAAGAAAAGATATGGTCCAGTAATGGCTAACACACATCACATCTCTAAGAATGGAGCTGGAATATGCTGCAAACTTTTACTTTTTTTCTATCAAAAGCAACGGAGAGGAAGTTTTTGATATTTTCTCAGAACATAAAAGCTTTTTCTTACTTCGAACAAAATTTCATTTTTTAATGACTGTAATCAGAATATTCCAAAATTGGATGTCCAATATTTCAAATATCGAATTTGAGTTTGGATTGTTTATTTAAAACAGTAAATGAGGAATATTTTGGCCTGTCTTCATCTTATTTAGCATTAAAGAACAGAAATGGGCATCATTGAAACATCAGCGTTTTGATCAACCAACTGGATATCTGGTGAGAAACTCATGCCGTGTCTCCCAGGAATGGCCACATGTCAATAGCACACCCCCATCCACTGCCCCAAACTGGGTTAATCCCAGTTCACTGAGCTGAGGCTTTCAGTGCTGATTAATTGTTCACTGAAGTGAAACAATTGCAGTGGAGCATTCCCACCCAGAATGTAATTCTGATGGAGGCAGGAAGACAGCAGCATTCAGCATGTGACCACTCTACCTAATTAAGTGCCCTTCTTGTCTCCAAGTTCACCCCTTCCAGTGGCAAATGGTTCTGTCCAATCCCATGAAGCAGATTATGTGTTTTAAAATATACATTTTTCCAGGTCTTCCAGAAGCATTTGGGAACTTCTGGATGTTTACTGTAATGCTCCAAATGTCATAGAGGATATAACATTACCCTCCAGGGTGTCCCATTTCCTGCTAAATCTAACATAAGTAGACAATGAATATTTCTGGACACACAAACAACTGCATGATTAAACAAAGATAATGATGACTCTTGTGCCAGGATAAAACACATGTTGTTTTTAATCTTTTTGAAATCATTTCTGAATTAAGCAATTTGACTTGTAGTGTGGGCTGAATAAGGAAGGCATTCCTCAAGGGGGAAATGACACCTAGCATGAAATAAACATTCAGCTGGCTACAGCAAAACCACACTGTTGTGGGAAGGAAAGCCCACAAAGAATGAAAATAGAAAGGGTCCAAGGCTTTGGCAGAGTGACATTATGAAAAAAAAGTGAACAGTGACTCATTCTGGCAGTCTACCTCAAAGTCTTCGTATCCTCTGGCAAAAAGCCTCAGAGGAGTCCCATGACCACTGCCAAGCCGTGAAACATCACAAGAATTATCTGAGAAAGCATCGAGAATCTCTTTTTAATTGTTTTGCTGATATTTCTGCAGTTGCCAAAAAAAATTGTTAAAGAGACATTGCCTTATGTTTGCCAATAGTTTTCACAATATTGTATGTAACAATTTAGAACAATTTCAGGCATTTTATTAAAATTACAAATTAAAAATTGTTTTAATGAGAGGATTGTATTATAAACACTGCTTGAATAATCATCATTTGGAGATGCCGGTGTTGGACTGGGGTGTACACAGTTAAAAATCACACAACACCAGGTTATAGTCCAACAGGTTTAATTTGAAGCACACTAGCTTTCGGAGCGACGCTCCTTCATCTGACAATCACCTGATGAAGGAGCGTCACTCCGAAAGCTAGTGTGCTTCAAATTAAACCTGTTGGACTATAACCTGGTGTTGTGTGATTTTTAACTGAATAATCATCATTACTCTTCATGACAAAATTCTTGAATTAGCATCATTCTGATGGCAGGAATTTTTTTTTGTAAGAACATGTCTTGTGGCATTTAAATGATCTGATGTGAGGGAAGGTGCTGAGTGCTGTTTGTGATATCATACATGTAAGAGACATTCAGTAAAGTGATCATTTTCCAGGATCACAATACCTGCATGGATGATGCAGCTGAATAATGTTTCATGAGGTAAGGCATTCAATGAAGTAATGTACAGAAATTATTTATGTTCACATAAAAACGTTAAATAATACTTGAAATTAAACCTGATTCTTCTGTCAACTCAGATGTCTCAAGGGAATCAGGCAAATATTGATTTTAAAACATAATTTAATATCTTTCCTTACTGCAATGTTAAAATGTTAATTATTTTTAAGCACTGCAATGGCTCAATGTATTTAAGCTACCAGAAGAGTATAAAAGGCACTATGATGAACATTGAGCTGATGCCAAGTGAGTCCCCATATCAATATGGGACAAGTCAAAAGACGTCATTGCTGGTCATTTTCTGGTAGCCTTTTTAAAGCAGCATTGGTAAAGGACTAAAATGTAATAAATTGCTATCTCTATCAGACAAAGCAATTATGGGAATGTTGCAGGAGCGTTAATTTTATGTTCTTCAGTTTTCCCTGTGCTTTACGTCATCCTAAAAATGACAAGTCTGATAGGAACTCCATTCACTGTTCTTGATATGTCACTCTAAGGAACTACTTTAATTAACTCAAATTGAGTGAGACTATTACAATAAGTCAGTGTCTACACCTTCTCTTTGTTGTACTGCACAATAAACAATAGCAGGTGGCACTTGTGCACTGTTGTGTGGTTGGTCAACATGACATAAGTGAGATTGTGTTTGAGCCTGACTATCTCTTCCATGTTTAATGACCGTAAATCAGTTTGGATTTTGTGATAATCTCGAAATCAACTGTGCTGCCTAGTTTTACATTTTTGTTTTGCAAAAGGTGTGAAGAATAAAGAAAGGCAGATTTGCATTTCGGTATCACATTCACAGCTTCAAAATGTCCTATATGTTTTACAGCCAACCAAGTACTTTTTGAGTACTTGCCTTGTTGAAAACTAGGGGGACACAACTGCCAATTTGCAAATAGTTCCCATACAATGCAATGATGACCAAATAATTTGTGTTAATCATTTGATGAGGGATAGATATTGATCAGACATCAGGATAAACCAGCTTGCTCTTCTGCAAACAGCACTGAGATCATTTATTCTCCCTGATGCCCTGTCACTTCAATAACTAGCACAAAAAAAACTGCACGTGTGCACTTAGAGATGGAGGATCTGTGTCCTTCCTTTTCTGCTTCACTCCAAAGAGTTGCAGGCCACAGAATCAAAACAGTAGAAAGCAGCCTGCCAAGTCATCGAATTTTGAAATAATTAACAGCATATGTAAGAGAACCTCAGGGTGACAGGGTAAGGAAATAGCCAAGAAAAACAAAGTGGACAATTAATTTTCTGCAAGCAGATTAAATAAAAAATCATGCAATGGGGCCCCAAGCCTATTCTGATTTAAAATAATATAGAAATAAATGAAAAAAATCTCTGAAATCTTACTATATTGATACGGTGCTTACATAGCACCGCAGTAGCTACAGTGAAGACTCAATGTACAGTCATTATTGAAGCTACAATCTCCACATTTAATGTACTGGATGATTTTCCAACTTAATTAACAGCAAAACCTGAAAGCTTTTGGATCAGAAAAGTTGAAGGCAAAGATTTATGAAGTAGCCAAGAAAAGAAACGCAGAAACGGGCCAATCTTTGTAAAGCCAAGTACATAAGAAAAAGGGAAGTTGGGGGTTAAATTTCAACAAAACAAGTTGTACTATCACATGACTCAAAAATAATCCAAATCATAACATACCCAATGTATTGGAAACATTGTTGCAAATCAGTCTACAATCAGTAAAAAGATTGGTGCTGTGACTTCAGAAAAGAATAGCCAGTCAAGACATCAGGAGAAATCACTGTTTCTTGAAATTTTACACATCAATCATATATTGTACATAGGTAAATTTAACATTGTATCCAAAATATTGGAATATCTAACAGTGCAGCCCACCGTCAGTGTGGAGCGGAATTAAGAGAGTGAGGAGTTAGTATCTGCTGCATCTTGAGAGGCAACTTGGTCATTTGCAAAAATATCATGGGGAGATGGGAACTGGAATATTATGAAGGTAATGGTAATCTTCTCCTTTTTCTGGCATTTTTCAAAAACTGCATTCAAAATTTATTTCAAAAGCTTATTTTTTGGTGACAATGAGCTAGAAACTACTTAAGAATCCAAACCACACGATCCCTATTCCATTTGGTGATACATAACTTAGGAAAAGTAGGGGGAAGGGAATGAAACAGGTTTTAGCACTCTTATTTGTATAAGTGATGTGCCAAACAGAAGTGCAGGCCTCCAACAATGATGGTTGTAAAATGGTCTGACCCACTATCAGGTCAGGCATCTTTTAGCACTCATAAATGGAGAGAAATGTTAAACTTCTACCTCAACATCTCGAGAGAGACATGTTCTTCATTTCAGAAACAGCAAAAGAAGGAAAAAAACTAAATTCAACCTATTTGCATAAAACAGTTTATTCATAACTTGAGTGCCCTTTAATAATAATCTACTAGAAATATGCATGGATGCAACTATCTAAAGCAATTGTTACACAGTCGATTGAAATTTTGCCGACAGATCAGACTATGTATTTCAATGAACCATTATCATTCTGCAAAGTGCCTTTAGTATTCTTACATTCTTATCTCCTTGATTAAATTTTACGATTATTTACCCTGTCAAAATTTGACCATGAAGAGTTGTTGGAACATTTCAGAGGCATTGGATAAATTCAGAGAACGCTGACTTCATGTTTTGAGCTGCAAAGGTTCACACAAAGGATAGAAGGATAATGTATCTCCACAGAGACATAATCCCTTTACAAGGCCTCAGTGGTCGAGATACACTAAAGCTATGAAAATTCAGCTTCAAATTTTCTCACAGATATCCAGTCTACAGATAAATTCACGTCTCTGAAATTAGCAAAAGTAAAATTATAACTGTGGAGCATTTAGATCTACATCTTCTCATCAAGATAAAATATATCCATATTAGCAATGAGTAAATGCTTTGCATTTGTCAATACAAACTTTTTCCTCCTCATAGTCTCCAAAAAGCAATTAGTTTCCTACACCTAGAAGACAGTGAGGTATGCAGATGCTGGAGATCCGGGTTGAGAGTGTGTCACTGGAAGAGCACAGCAGGTCAGGCAGAGTCTGAGGAAGCAGGAAAATCAACTTTTCAGGCCAGAGCTCTTCATCAGGAATGATGAGGGGCTCTGGCCCGAAACGGTGATTTTCCTGCTCCTCGGATGCTGCCTGACATGATGTGCTTTTCCAGCGACACACTCAATAGCTTCCTACACCTACCTTTGTACAGCTTCACATTCATATTAACAAATGCCTGATTTCATCTCAGCAGTACAATAAGTCACCATGGTCAGTTCCATCAAGACCATGCACAATGTTCTGAAACAAAACAGGAAAACCTCACCCATTATTAGAAACAATGTGAGATTCAGAAGATAACTGACACCTAAAACCGTCTCAGAGCTGCAGTGTATACAGTGCAGCCACACATTATTTTAATTGCTGCAAATCATGGACAACACAGATTTTGAAAGTAAAACACAAAATTTCACCATGCAAGAAAAAAGGGATTGCTCGGGTACAATTTTGTGATGATGGACAATAAATTACAGTAGAACAGCCCAAGCACAGATCAGCCCAACCAAAGTCCCAAAATCATACGCTGATCTTGCCTTCAAATAAATAAATAGCTCATCTTTAATAATTGTGCAATCTAGTTCGGGATGCAACAATAATTCAAAATTGTGTCTTAACGAAAGATGATACTGTAACAACAATCAGTACTTGGTTCATTTAAAGAATATCAGGATGTGCATGTCAATGCGTTGCCTTGCACTGCCACTGATAGTTAATGAGATTTCAGCTTACAAAATGTAGCCTATGGAAATAATATAAAGTTCTCGCAATTTATTTTTTAAAATCTGTATTTTTTCAGCAGAATAAAGAGATTGACATTTATATAACTTTATAAGTGGACCAGTGAGCAAGATGATCTGCAAAACTTCAACGGACTTCAGAACCTCAGGGAGGAATGGTGGAAAGAGGATACACCAACTCTTGGATACTTTTACATTGTCGTGACATAAGCACAAGCCTCCACCCGAATCTTCTTTGTGCAGAAATGTTGCTCATTTCCAAATTGCAAAAAAAGTTGATACTTTCTCACATTTGTGGACTAAACAGACAATTAATGAGAACAGTCCCAATTAGTAAGTTCTGAATTAACATTAGTTACATTGGATACCACCTACTGATGTTATAGATCACACATGGAAGAAGCCTTGCGACACCAGAGCCAGCATGACTGAAATTATTAGTTTTTAGTACTTTTCAAAGTATATTAATTAAAAGGACTCTGTACCTTCTGCACTTTTGTGGAAATTTCACATGAAAAATACTGACTAATTAGACCTCAATTGATATTAATCATATGTGTAAAATTCACACCTTCTTCATATTGAACTGTTTTGATATATTGTTAACACTTCAATTTAGTATTTTGGTACAACTGGGACTAGTTTATGTATTTCCCACATGAAAACATTAACACAACTATGACTGAAGACTGAAGGATCACTAAATATCAAGATATTGAATAAACTGTTGAAATCTGTGTGACAAACAGACAAAATGGTTTCCATCCTATCCGGAAGGTGGAACGGAATAATAAACGCAGAAAAAAAGAATAATGACTCTGGGAACAGAAATGAGAATGTGAAGTATATTTTTTCATTTAAAAAAAGATAAATTATGTATCTTCATTTTAGAGAGGAGACATAAAATTCAGTGTAGTTTGGCACAATTTCATTCCTTGAGAAAAGTGGGAGAAAATTACATTTTCTCATGTAATTAAATTTTTCTCAGTTTATTACATATGGACGGATGGGTAGAATACCAAACTGTAGGGGCTAGCAGGCAGGAAGTTCTGACCACTCCAACTCCCCCCGCCCACCTAGACCTTCCACGCTCCAGTGTTCAGTGCCATATTTGAAAAGGCACCCAGGAAACACCCCACTCTCTGCAAACCAGAAGCATCATTCAACCTCTGCTCATCACCCCCTGACACAAGACAAAAAGTGAACCATGGTTTATGAATGTCTCCCTAAAGGTTCTCCTGAGACCTGTCCAGGAGAGAAGTTCATTTTCCTACAGGTAGCAACAAGAAACCAACTTTACTAACAAAGGCTATGGAGGTCAGTGTCAGTTTGCAGCTCAAGATAACTTGGATCCAAGGCCACAAGAGGGGGAATGATTGGCCATGCTTCATCAATGTATATACTGCTGTCCAATCAATGGTCCACTCTCCTATGATTGAGAGTTAATATTGGAAGGTTGCCACTACAGAGGATGGTCACTGAAGGGATTGTGTGCCAGGTGGCTCCATCAGCTGCCTCACATACAATCAATGTCTGTCAATTCATTGCAGCTGCTAATGTAACACTACTGGGACCACAGTGCTACTGCTTCTTACATATCTGCCAAGTTCACACTTATACATGAAAGGTCAAACACTTAGCAGCCCACGTACCATGAAGACATTGACTTTTTATCACAACTAGGAAACATGCACATTCCTTAGCTTTTCACCAAGGGCTTGCTTGGGACAAGGTCACAGAAGTAAAAGATGGCTTTTTAAGTTGAGCCCTCTTCTGCATTCATTCTCACCTTCCTGCTCCAGTCAGGTTTGATAGCATCACCTAGTTGGCTTCCTTGCTTGGGCAGGGTTGATGGTCAGCTAATCTTCTATCTATGCCAATACACTAAATCCCACACCATAAGCGTGCATTTTCCAGAATATCCTTTGATGTGGCACAGTACCAATACCTTATAGAAATTCATGTACAATATATTCACTGGGTCCCCTTTATCAACAGGATGTGTGACTTCCTCAAAGAACTCCAACAGATTGGTCAACATTATTCCCCTTTCACAAAATCATGTTTTCTCTGCCTGATTACCTTGGACTTCTCGAAGTGCCTTGTTATAATTTCTTTAGCGTAAGCTTCTAATATTTTCCCGGTGATAGCTGTCAGACTTTACTGGCCTATAGTTTCCTGATTTTGGTCTCCCTGCCTTTCTGACTTACTTTCACTGTCTTCCAATCTAATGGGACCATCTCCAAATTAAGGAAAATTGAAAGTAATTCATGAAGGATCCCACGAGTTTCTTATTTTAAGACTGTAGGGGGAAGTCCATCAAGACCCGAGCATTTGTCAGCCAAAAGCTCCAACAATTTACTCAGTGCCATTTCTCTGATGATTATGATTTTTCTGAGTTCCTCCCTTCCTTTTATCTTCTGTTTTTTGGCCGCTTCTGGGATGTTACTTGCATCGTGTAGAGAACATTGATTGAAATTACTGTTCGATTCATTTGCCACTCCCCTATTATCCATTACTACTCCATTGACTTATTATAGGACCTCACTTTGTTAATTTTCTTTTAAAATATTTATAAAAACTCTTCTTGTCTGTTTTTGTGTATCTGGATAAATTTCTCTCAAGGTCTAATTATTTTCCCTGTATTAATTTTTTGGTCATTTTTTGCTGTTTGTTATGCACTGTCCAATCTTCTGACATAGAATCCCTACAGTGTGTTAACAGGCCATTTGGTCCAACACTGACCCTCTGAAGAATAGCCCACCCAGACTCATTCTCCTACCCTATTACAGTACAGTTCCCCTGACTAATGCACCTAACCTACACATCCCTGAACACTACAGGCAATTTAGCATGGCCAATTCACCTAACTTGCATATCTTTGGACTGTGGGAGGAAACCCAGAAGAAACCCATGCAGACATGAAGACAATGTGTAAACTCCACACAGACAGTCGCTCAAGGCTGGAATTGAACCCGGGTGGCTGGTGCTGTGAGGCAGCAATGCAATATCAAGAGATGGTGGTTAGATTCTCTCTTGTTGCAGATGGTTATGGCCTGGCACTTTTATACTGTGAATGTTATTTGTCACAACTTAGCAGGCTAAATGTGGATATTGTCCAGGTCTTACTGCATCATGCTGGTTAATGCCTCATTATCTGAGGAATTGCAAATGGTGCCGAACATTGTGAAATTATCAGTGAACATCCCCACTTCTGACATTATGACAGAAGGAAGGTCATTGCAGAAGCAGTTGAAGATGGTTAGGCCAAGAACACCACTGTGAGGAACTCCTGCAGAGATGTCCTGGAGCTGCTGTGGCTGACCTCCAACAACCACAATCATTTCCTGTGTGCAAGATATGATTCCAAATCAGTGTACAGTTTTCCACCCAATTCCCACTAAGTCCAGTTCTGTTCGAGTTCCTTGATGTCACACTCGGTCAAATGCTGCGTTCAAGTCAAGGGCAGTCATTCTCAACTCATCCCAGCTCTAGCTTTTTACTCTTTTTGAAAATTATAATCTTAACTGTTGTTTGACTCTTTGATACGTACTTTCTACAATTTCCTGTCATGGTCTACTTACCATTTTCCATATAAATACCTTTCTTTTTGGGTGCTGAATCTCTTCTTTGACTTATTACATAGTCTCAAATTTGATTCTCTTGTCCCCACTATTCAGTTTAAGTCCTCTCTACTTTCCTTATTTTTTTGACTGGCCAGAACACTATTCCATTGGTATAGATCCCAATTTCCCCAGTTCTGGGCCCCAGGATCTGGAATGTAATTCTCCCACACCAGTCTTTAAGCCATGCATCCAGCTGTTTAATGTAATTTGCCCTTTGCCAATTTGCAAGTGGTTCAGAACAAAAATACAGATATGACTTTTGTGGTTCTACTTAGTTCAGCACCTTGCTCCTCATAACTGACAATACAGAACCATGTTCTTTGTCCTATCTATGTTGTTTATACTTATATGGACCATGACATAGATTCCCGCAAGAACCTCTCTAGCCTTCAGCAGATGTCACAAATCCTGGCACAAGACAGGGAATGCAACCATCAGGACTCATGCTCTTTGCTGCAGAGAACAGTGTCAGTGTCAATTCCCCTCATTATACTATCCCTTATTATATTCCTTCTCACTTTGCACATGTGTGACTTTGTGACACTTGATACCATGATCAATTAGTCCATCCAATCCTCCCACTTTCTCCAAACAAAAGGAGTAGCCATGGGCACCCGCATGGGCCCCAGCTATGCCTGCCTCTTCGTAGGGTATGTGGAACAATCCATCTTCTGCAACTACACTGGCCCCACCCCCCATCTTTTCCTCCGCTACATTGATGACTGTATCGGCGCTACCTCGTGCTCCCACGAGGAGGTTGAACAGTTCATCCACTACACTAACAGCTTCCACCCCGACCTCAAATTCACCTGGACAGTCTCGGACTCCTCCCTCCCCTTCCTAGACCTCTCTGTTTCTATC
>NC_057720.1:48172510-48184217 GCF_004010195.1 Chiloscyllium plagiosum
CTGACCTGCAGTCTTTTTCTTGACCTCTCCGCCTCCACCCTGCTCCGACCTATCACCCTCACCTTGACCTCTTTCCACCTATCACATTTCCAACACCCCTCCTCCAAGTCCCTCCTCCCTACCTTTTATCTTCTCCTGCTGAACACTCTCTGCTCATTCCTGAAGAAGGGCATGTGCCCGAAACGTCGAATCTTCTGTTCCCTAGATGCTGCCTGACCTGCTGTGCTGTTCCAGCAATAAAGTTTCAGCTTTGATCTCCAGCGTCTGCAGACCTCACTTTCTCCATCCACCCTGCTGCCCTCACTGTCATCCAGACAGTTGAAAGAACCTCAAAGTCATTGGATAATTGCAAAGGCTGAAGTTCCTGCACATGTAACCTCTCAGGTGCCTCACTCACAAAAATTCCCAACTTCCCTTGCCAAAAGTTCTTTCACGTCCATCATCTTTCATCCAGGAGAGTGTCAAGTCCTATATGGTGTTCTTAGATTTGAAAGTGGACTGTATTCCGTCACATTCCTGACTTCTGCCTTTTATGTTTTGGCACAGTCACTAGGAAGCCAAATTGGATATTGCCTCTTTAGTTTCAAAAACTAATTTCTGAATAGCAATTCAGGAAAATCACAGAACAATCCAGATCAAATGGAATTTGTCAGTGGCTTAAGGTTTTGAAATATAGTAATAACTAGATCAGATAATATGAGTACAGTATTTTATTATGCGCCTAAGTGTTCAACAGATGCGAAGGATATCCTGCAAGCTACTTCTAATGAACTGGCCTATTACACATTTCTCATCTAAGCTTTACTCTATTTGGCAAGATTCAATACAACACCAGCCATCCTCTGGCAGAAAACTTGCGTATACGCATCTAGTATCTTGAAAGCATCAATTCCTTGCCAAGTGCCACTATAATCCTAAAAACCCCATCTTCACAGCCAATTCCTCAGTCACAGAATACAGTGTTTGTACTGTATAACTTGAACCTTATCCAACTCTTCTTTTGAGGTAAAAAGCAGTTCTTTGCCCTCCTCTGTCTTCCTTTCCTGTTTTGTTGCCACATAATCACCTTGTTCTACTCTGGGGAAGGTGCCAGACAAGCCAGCAGAAGCTTCTAGCTGCACCCATCCAAGATCTGAACAGAGCATCCAAGTTCAGGTTGCCTGCTGCACAGACGGGGGATTCCCATTATGCCATCGCCAATTTACTGTAAAGTTGGACACTACTCCTGGCATTTACACTATAATCCTAATCGGCTCTAGCATCAATGTGATTTAATTCACTCACATTTCATTAGTCTCTCTGACACAAAAATAAATGCTGGCTAAGGTACAGCAGCTTGTCAATTTATTTTCCTGTTAATATTTACCAGTTGCTAATGATGTGCCAACAAACAAAGGAGCCGAAGTCAGAGTCTGTATTCTATACCGTGGCACTGAAATAAAACAGACTTCAATTTCGCAGCAAACTACGGCTGCGCAAAACCCTTTGCACTGCACATGTTGCCTTGACGTGGCTTTCACATCAGCCATTTTATGTAATAGCAGACACCATTTTAACTATTCATGAAGACTGATTCCAAGTAAAAGATTGTATGCTTTTCTTCATTGCGTCGCTACTTCAGGTTAATGGATATCAAAGCCGACTTTCGCTCAACATGCTGCTTTTTAAATAAAATGTAAAATAGCTCTCCTTTTTTATGATTTACACAAACAAAGGCCTTTATGTGGCAGCCATTTTACAACTGTTTTGCTTCCCTTAGTATTGTGCTGTGTAGAAGCCTGCCAAATACAGCAAGTGAATTGTGTATTTACTGCTTGAATTGCTGGATGACATTATTGCTGTCTGTGCCAAGGAGCAGCTGCCAAATCCAGCCACATTCTCTTTAAAAACTGAAGACAAAATCCCTCAGAACGCAGTTAGGTTTGAATCTGCGCTGAGCTATGCCCTTGGCAGCCATTTTAGAGCTTGGCAACCATTTTGAGAATTTCTCTGGCATAGCCACATTTCATACCGTCACATGTTAAGTGAGCAACGGGTAAGAGACCAGTTCGGTCCAAATTAAACAAGCACAGGTAATACAGGTATGGGTTGTTTTGCTTGGCTGTGCAAAGAAACATGTTTACTTCATCATAAAAGTCCAGATACACACTATACCATTAGGCTATAAACACAGTTAAAAGAATATTTATTTCAAACTGAAAAAAAATCTTTTATATTTTCTCTGCAGTATACTCTGCCAACCAAAATCTGCACATCATAAACTCAGCAGCTAAAGTAAGCTCTGATTTCAGTTGCCTAATAAGGAATCTTTTTTTCTTCTCAACACCTTTTTTACTGCTTTGCAAAACAACAAGCCATAAAATACTAAATGAAGGAGATAATAAACAACGTAGAGGACCACTACTAATAAAGCTAGAGTTGTAATTTCATTCAAGAGCTCAATTGTAACAGGAATATATCAACAGAAATAAGTTATCTATTGAAATAGCAAAGCAGTCCACATAAATGAGGTAAAGTTTTAAATGCACTTCTTTTAGTCAATGTGCACAATGCAAAAAAAAAACCCATGCTTGCATTTTTTAGACACTAGGCCCAAATTTCTGAAGTAACGTGGTAACAACAGTACGTTACAACCAAGAACAAAGCAATTTCTCATTCAAACGGCTGTCATCATAAAAGCATTTTGTGTGACCTTAAAGCCGTTCAGTTCTGCACTGGTCACATCACAAGATTACACCAGCATGCTGTGCTGTAGAGCAACGCAGGTAAACAGTGACTGCTTGATAACGCAAAGGAGAATTCCTTCAGAAAATCAATATATATATTTTTAGAACAGTCTTCCTCATTCTTTCTCTGAGTACAGTACTAACACAATGAAGAACAACTGGAGGACTGCATGAACATGATCCAACACTAAAGTTGCTGCAAAAGAATAATTATGTTCAAAGAAGCTGAACCAGGCCATTGATTAACAACTGGTGGTGCATGGTCCAATTCGATCATTCTGAAGAAGTTAGAATACACACACTCTCGCTCTTTCTCTCTCTCCCTTTCTCTCTGTGTCAAATTTTAGAAATAGACAGAATCAAGATAATTGAAGTTAAAAACTTAAAATTTATTTTGCCATCTATTAAGCATGCCTCAAACCAATTAAGTGCAGTTGTTTTTATTTCTAATTACTAAGCTTGTCAATTGTACTAAAACAGAAGTGATGAACAACTTAAAACACAAGATTTTTGAAGAATGGTAAAGTTAACTCAATATAAATTATTTCCTTCTAAATGTGAATAGAACATTATCAAACAAAGAAAATTTCAAAACATTGCCATTTTTTGTCATGACAATTAGTTCACTGTAAATTCTTGTCTAAAGATGCAGAGTGCTGGATTGTTTACAACACAGTATTTATGCAGACTCATATTTCATGTTGCATTCTGCAGCATTTTGCTGCTTGGCTACACCTCATACTTTCTAAAACACTACACAGTAAAACTAATGGAATAGTATTCTTTCTAAAATTAGGTATCAATGCACCACAGTAATAAAGGAAGGAATACTGCATTGTTAAGAGAACAGTTCTATCAGTGAATAAAATTTTGTGGCAAAAAGGTTAATCACTTAGAAGGAATCAACTGCACCTACAATCTGTATCACGTTAGAATATTCAGCCAGGAAACTGATAAATTACTGTATCGATTCAGTTCTGCTTCACTTAACATAATTATAGCACAGTAATGGATAGCATGAGTGATGTGTTTTGCTTTAGATAAGTGCTGGTAGTTAGTGTGGTATTCTGGGATATTAGAATTAAAAATTCTATTCCGATCAAGTGTCAAACTTAATTGTATTTAACCCCTTTACTGACCCATTGTGAGCTTTGTAGAGCTTTCACTGTAGCCCCATCAAATATCCCATTCAGCCTCAATTGTAATGTATCGACTCTGATGTGTTCCCTCTATCCCTCTCATTACACTCAATTACTGCCCAGAATCAGCCCGGACATTGGCTGGTAGTGAAGTCACCAATCTGTCACGTGAGGTCCATTTTCTTTCTCCCAGAGGAAGATAGCAGGAGATTCACATCAAGCATTGATGCCAACCTAATACAAATCCTCCTGCTGCACAGCTTTGAACAAATCCCTCAGCTGTGGGGAGGGGTTGGTGTCTAACTGCTATGGCGGTCAGCATAAACAATGACTGCACCATTTAGCATGCACCTGGAAAACCAGCTGCGAGCTTGCACAATGAAAACCAATGTACAGCTGTGGTGTGAATGGAGGCTTAAACTGTGTCTATGATCAAGTTGCTGCTCAACTGATCACTTTGTTTGAAGAAAAGTGGTTGGATTCCATCATTTGCCATGGATTTTTCAGCAAGGTGCAGATTTCAGCGACATTTTGAAAACCTTAGCTAAAGAAAGCAACCAAAAATAATATACACTAAATATTTCAGACAAATACTTTGATGCCTTGCCCACTACATCAAGGCATGCACGCAGACATTAAAAATCCAGAGATTAAAGTAGTGTAAAAGTTCTACAAAAAAAAGCTGTAAAATATATCTACTTCAGTTATATAAGAATAGTGGGAGCACAAATGGTGTACTCTATACAGTATTGGTCTCTTTATTTAAGGAAGAATTCAGATGTGTTGTAAGCAGTTCAGAGAAGGCTTATTAGACTAATACTGAAATAGATGGGTTGTCTCATGAGGCATAGTTGGACATGCTGGCCTTGTATGCATTGGAGTTTAGGAAAGTTAGAGGCAATTTAATTGAAACATATTAAGTCCTGAATCCTGAGGGCACTTGACAGGACAGATGTGGAGAGGATGTTTCGTCTTATGGTAAAATCTAGAATTAGGGATCATGGTCTTTTCATTTAAAGCAGAAATTAAGGCAATTCTTTTGTCTCAGAGGGTTGAGTATTTCTGGAACACTTCATCAAAAAGTGGTGAAACAGAGTCTTTGAATACTTTTAAGGCAGAAATAGATAAGCAAGAGGGTGAAAGGTTATCAGGGTGAGAGGAGGTCGGTGGGAATTAAGGTGGAGTTAAGATTACAATCAGATTAACCATGACCTTATTGAATGGCATAACAGCCTCAAGAGGTCATCTTCTGCTCCTAATTCAAATGTTCATACATAGTATGGAAACTGTCTTTGCTTTTAAGACATATAGTCAAGCAATACCAGAATTCATTCTGCAGAAGAGATCATAGAATCATACAGCATTGAACCAAACACTTTGGTCCAACCAGTCCACACCGACCATGTTCCCAAACTAAACTAGTCCCATCTGCCTGTGTTTGGTCCATATCCCTCCAAAGCGTTCCTATTCATGTACTTATCCAAACATCTCTTACATGCTTTAATTATATCTGTATCTACTACTTCCTCTGGCACATATGAATCACTTGGTATAAAAATGTTGCCCCTCTTGTCCTTTTTAAATTTCTCCATTCTTACCTTAAAAACATGCCTACGAGTTTTGAACAACCCTACTCTAGAGAAAATACCTTTGCTATTCACCTTATCGATGCCACACATGATTTTATAAACCTCCATAAGGACACACCTCAACCTCCTATGCTTCAGTGAAAAAGGTCCCAGCCTATTTTTAGATCACAGAATCTCCATTCCCATCAACATCCTGATGCATCTTTTCTGCACCCTCTCCAGTTTAATAACATCCTTCCTATAACAATGTGACCAGAACTGCACACATTATTCCAAATGTGGCCTCACCAATGTCCAGTACAACCTCAAAATGACATCCCAACTCCTCTACTCAAAGGACTGAGCATTGAAGGCAAGTGTGCTAAATGCCTCTTTAACCACCTTGTCTACTTAGGAATTCGAAAAATAAATACTGTTTTCTCTCGCCAAAGATGCAACCAGACTGGCTGAGTTTCTCCAGCATTTGCAGTGTTTGCTTTGAATAAGACATTGTCACTCTTTTTATTGAATCAAGACAACCAGATTACATAACAAGTCTGATTATGCAGCATCCAAACACATTACAAAGCAGCCAAAGATTGCAAACAAAAATAATATATAGATAATTTAGAAGAATTGCACAACAGCATGCAGTTGCTTTACAGTGAAAAGATTTACATACAATATTGAGTTAATAGTATCAGGTTGGATAAAGCAAAATGTAATACAAAACCAAAATAGGGTATTGTCGTAGAAAACTGAAAATAAAAACAAAAATGGTGGAAGCTGGTCAGGCAGTATCTATGGAGAGAGAAACAGATCTGAACTGAGCTGGATTTTCCAAAGCATGACAATCACATGTCTGTTTTTTTTTGCATTAAGGAAAAGTTTTGTATCTTTGATACAAGATTCTCATGAGGACTCCTTCAGAAATACAGGGCTGTATTTTACATCTGACAGGTCCCACAAAGTGCAGAAAGTTGACAGAAGGCAAACCATGGACCTTTTCACAGTAGTCCATTGCCAGTTGCCATGTTCTGTGATTTAAAAATCCAGCATCACAGACAGTTACATGCACAGCTCCTGAGAAAGGGCAAGTACATAAGACAAGTGTCAGGTCAGAATGCCAGGCAGCTGAGGTGCCAGATGCCAGGATGGTAGCATATAAATGCACAAGATACAAAGAAGGCAAGTTATAGGCAAGTGATGGAGTGTTTAATGCAGGTTGGAAGACAGCAATGAATAAGCAAAACATTACCATGTCCCTACTTTGGTAGATTTTACTTACCAAATTATCTGTATAATCTTGTCCAAAACAATGAAAACTTTCTGTATACAAGTTAACTTATCCACTTGAACATCATAGTTACCATTTTATTTCTGATATTTGTCCTCAGAAAGGTGTTCATGTTGTTGGTATTAGCTTGGTGCGATGGGCATGCCCTTTAAAATGTACTTTTAAAGATATTTCTATAAGTTCTGGGATACTGGTCAGTGACAGTGAAGGAACTCTAATATACCTCCATGTCAGGAGAATATTTGACCTGTGGATGATGTCCCCATCACATTGTTGGTCTTATCCTTCTTGATGATCATAGGGAAAGGAGATGCTGCAAAAATTGTCACATTGCATCTTGTGGATCATACATACTGCAATTATACGTACAACAAGAGGAGGCTTTCGGAGAGTGGTTATTTCACTGGACTGGTGGTTCCAGGAGACCGGGGTCATGAGTTTGGATCTGACTACGGCAGATGGTGAAATTTGAATTTAATAAAAATCCAGAATATAAAGCTCATCTAATGGTAATGATACAACTTCTGTTAATGATTTTAAACATTCTCCCGAGTCACTTCCTTCAGAGAAGCAATACTGCCATCCTCATTGGTCTGGTCTACATGTGACTCCAGGCCCACAGCAAGGTGATTGATTCTTTTTTTTTTCGTTTTTCTTTTTCTCTCTTTTTTTAATTTAACCCCCACACTACCACCTAAGTGCGGTAGTGCTTATTTTTTCCCCAGCACCCATGGTGTGTGCCTGCAGGTGTGAGACACAGTGAAAGACACAAAGTGCATGAAGCTTTATTCAAATTCCACCACCAGGAAGATAGGAAAACACCCGGGTGGCCAGTGACAAACACTGCCCTTCACATCAAAGGTTGGAGGGAAAAATAATGCACTCCACACCCTGCGGCGCCCACCTCTCCCTGAACAACTCCAGGGTGTTGGTCGACACCGCGTGCTCCTTCTCCAAGGACACCCGGGCTCTAACGTAACTGCGGAAGAGGGGCAGGCAGTCAGCCCTAACGACCCCCTCCACGGCCCGCTGCCTGGACCTGTTGATGGCCAGTTTGGCCAGGCCCAGGAGCAGACCCACGGGGAGGTCTTCAGACCTGCCCTCCTTCCTCCGTACCGGGTGCCCATAGATCAGGAGCGTGGGACTGAAGTGCAACCAAAAGCAGAGGTGGTGGTTTTTCAGGAAATCAAAAAGGGAGTGCAAACGCCCACACCCAATATACACGTGGTCCATGGACTTCACAGCACCACAGAACAAGCAGTTGGGCTAGGAGTCCGTGAACCACCGCAATCTGCGGTTGCAGGGGACTGCTGCGTGCAGCACCCTCCACCCCAGATCCCCGAGAGAAAGGGGGAGGACCCCCGCATAGAGAGCCCTCCACTGGGGATCCCCACCGCCCGGTAGCAAATGGGCACGCCAAGGCGTGTCCGGATGGTGGATGAGGGAGAAGAGGTGGACGGTGTGCAGCAGCAGTCTATACAGGGCCCTCCTTTTTACATCTTTGAAGGAGACAAAATTAAAATTTCGGAGGTGGCTCAGGTTGTGGGGCACAGGTTCCCGCGGGAAGTACGGGACCTTAGGTGATTGATTCTTAACTACTGCTGGGTCATTAGGGATTGGCTAATAATCACTGAACAAGCCAATGATGCCCATATCCCATGAACAAATTTCTAGAAAATCACACTTGCTCAATGGTGGAAAGAATGAATACTGAGTCCAGAAGCAAGACCCCCTATTAATCTAACTACTCTGAATTGGGTCAAGTTGAGAGCATTGTAATGGCTACATTCATTTAGGAAAATTGCATCAATTTCTGACAAACTGAAGCTTCTTGATTTTGATGATGTTTCATTCCTTTTGGTCAACTGCAACAGTGGTTTTAATAATGATGCTACTTACTTTGAAACTGCCACAGACTACTCATCCACTGCCTTGAAGATAACACCACCACAATCGAAATGTAATAAACGAACTGTCACATAGAACATGTTTTCTCCTTGGACTGCCAGGAATAGGCTCAGAATAAAGTCCATAATGGTTCTCAAATCAGAGAAATAAATACTGTATCCAACTCCAATCTTGAATATATTTCTTTACACCACATAGAAAGAGACGTTCATTTATAAAGCACCTTTCATGACCACTGGACATCTCAAAGCACTTTACAGGTAATTAAGTACTTTTGAAACATAATCACTGGGTGTCACTGGGTATTGTTTGATGTTAAATGCAACCCCATACAAAGTTGAATTACATAAAATTAATAGCACAGGGACAGGCCATTTGACACAAATGGTCAATGACGTTATTTATGCCTCACATAAAGCTTCTTCCGTCTTACTTCCTTCTGTTCATTTCTTTCTCATGTATTAATCCAGTTTCCCCATAAATGCAACCAAGCTATTTGTCTCAGCTATTCCATATGGCAGTGATTTCCACATTCTAACCACACTGTGAGTAAAGAGGTTTCTCCTGAATTCCTTGTTGAATTTATTCATGACTATCTTATGATTCTATCATATAATGATGAATGTATGATGGCTCTGTTTCTTTTTTTCTGGAGCAAAGAACAGTAGATCTTTATATGTATGGCTCAATGCAGTTTGAAATATAAATTACTGTTCTGTACATAGAAAATGACATAAATTCCTCACAATAAACCAGCAAATTAATTGTCTATTACTCACTTCTAGCTAATTAGACAAATCTACCTCAAGGCAAGTATTGAAAGTACTTCATTTTGGCAATAAAGATGGCTAGTTTAAAACTATACAAAATTTCAAGACTCCATAAACTAGCCCTTTTCTACAGGCCTTCTGATTAAGTACCTTCTGAGCTTGCTGATCAATAGTTCCAAAGTAATTTTGTGCTTTCAAGGAAAATAAAACTGCCTTGCATTTGGTAATGCCATTCAATATTAAGAGGAGATGACATTCACTTCTGTTGAAGAAGGTCATTGCCTGGCTTGTGTAGTGCAAATGTTAGATTTAGATTTTATTGTCACATGTACTTGTGTACAGGAATACAGTGAAAAGTGTACATAATCACCATTCTCTGATGCCGTTATAGCATGCAAAAGACATAATTAAAAACAGAAGCAGAAATAAAAGGAACAGCAAAAGGAAAGGAAACGTCCAGTTCTCACCACTGCCTCGGTCATGGGTCCTCGCTGCCAGAAAACCAAAGCCACAAAGTCCATCCCTCAGTCTGCTAACACTCAGGTGTCTCGAGTCCCCACCACATCCACGCAGGTCCAGCCACATCCTAAAGCTGTGCTAATGCTACTGGAACCGTGAAGCCATTCCTCAGTGCCATCTTGCTTCCACTCGTGCTGCCAGCATAAGTCCTCTGAAGCTGCTGGTCCCAAACTGGGCTCAAACTCAACCAGTGCTTCATTCTGGCTTACACTGCTGCTACTGCCACTTCCTGAGACCACTATTTTAGCTAAAGGAACCCATAGCTGCCGACCTCCCCACAGCCCCCACCGGAAAAGGTGCTGCTCCCGCCAATGTTGCCTCCCCCCACCCCCTGAGAAGGACACCACTTCCTGTCACTGGGACCATCCTACCACCCCCTCGCCCCCCCCCCCCCCCAAAAATGGGGACCATTCCTGCCACTGGCACCTCCCACCCGGAAAAGGCACCACTCATGCCAATGCCACCATCTCCCCACTCCTCCTCGGAAGGGGACCACTCCTGCCACTACCATCCTCACCCCTCATCAGGAAGAGGAACAATTCTCCCACTGCCGCCCCACTCCTCCACTCTCTGGGAAGGGGACCGCTTCCACCACTGGGACCACTCTTGTTACTACCACCCCCACCCCTCCAGGAAGGGAACCGCCCCCGCCACTTCTAACTGTTCCCACCCAGGAAAAGGACCATTCTCACCCCTGATGACAGGAAGGGGACCACTCCTGCCGCTGCCAACCCCAAACCCTGGGAAGTGGACCACACCTGCCACTGTCGACCCCCTCCCAAACCCGGGAAGGTGACCACTCCTGTTACTGCTGACCCCTCTGCAGCAAGAGGACCTCTGCTTGCTGACCCCAACTCCAGGAAAGGTCCACCCCTGGCACTGCCGACTGCCCCATCCGGGAAATGGACTGCTCCTGCCCCATCTGAGGTCCCAAGGATGGACTGATGCCATCAAAAAAGGGAAAGAAAGAAGAGAGTAAAAGTAAAACTAAGCCCAGAAAGACATAAGCAGACGAGCCCCGGGCATTTATGAACTCAAGCTGAAAATTTATCCAGTGCAGTTATTCCTGTAAATGGATATGGACTGTTTTCGTATCTCAGGAGTTGCGAATAGCATTGAAGACTGCAAGGGAGCTCACCGATGACCTTGAGGTGTAAGAAAAGTCATCACTCAAACAGATGAAGAAATTTTGGTGTAGTACACTATCCCCAAGAAACTGTTGCAGCAATGTCTTGGTGCTAAGATAACTGGCCATCAATCATAACCAACTTCCTATGTGCTAAGTATAGCATACAACTACATTTAATCTGGATGGGTTGCAAATAGGAGGGGTTAGAAGGATATCGGCCAAGGACTAGCAAATGGAACTAGATTAATTTAGGATACCTAGTCAGCATGGACAAATTGGATCGAAGGGTCTGTACATCTCTCTGACTCTGACTGCAACCAGTGCAGAGTAGTCACCCTGTCCCCCCTCCCCTGGTAACTCTCACTGACTCAAATTTACTAAGCTCCTTGATACACTGAGACAAATACTGCTTTAATGTGGACAGCAGTCACACCTCTGAAATTCAGATCTTATAAGCTCTTGCATAACTTATTATGGAGCAGGCTCAACAGGCCACATGGTTACCTCCTGTCCCTTGAGACATAGCAAACAATGCTTTTGCATATTGCTCAGAGATCGAACCACTTGTTTATTGTCAGCTTTGCAGCTTATTAGTTTTCTGAAAGAAGTATGACAATAACCCCATGTTCAGGTAGGTTCCCCCTCCCCAAA
>NC_057720.1:48184717-48192471 GCF_004010195.1 Chiloscyllium plagiosum
GTTGGAATTTCAAAGCTTATTCATAACTAGAAATGAATCAATTGCCAAATGGTTTTCTGGTATTCTAAATTTTCATAACTCTATTGAACAAACTTTTCCAATTGACAAGCTTATTTGAACGTTTTCAATTTTAATCCTTAGCCTTCTTTCTCTGTTCACAACCAAGTTAGAAAGCCAGTTTAGGTGTACATCATCCAGGTTGGCAGTATTTTTAACTCTGGAATATATCATACTTGTATCTTTTTCTCTCTAAACAAATTCAGCTTTGCATGTCTTTTCTCATAGTTGTGAGTTCTATGTCCCAAACTATCTTTTTCACTTCACTCTGAGCTCTTCAGAACATCTCACTGAAATTATTCAGCAGATAAAAACCAAAATTAAGGTCTCCAGTTAGTCCCTCAAAGCTCTTCAATGATCTCTGTATGACCCAAGTCCATTAGGTAATAGACTTGACAGTGATGTATCTTTGCAAGTGAAAATTCTCCCAATATTAACTATACTCACTGTACTTATAGTCATGCCTTAACGCTGTAAAATGATTTGTTCCATTAAATATTAAACATTGCAATCCTTCATGGTGGAAATTGCCACTATTTAGTTTCCATGCGAGAATGGGAAACAATGTGAGGGGTTATATTAAAGAACTTAACCTGTTGAAGGAGCGGTGCTCCAAAAGCTAGTGTGCTTCCAATTAAACCTGTTGGACTATAACCTGGTGTTGTGTGATTTTTAACTATATATTAAAGAAGATGTTAATGTATGCAAATAGGCCTCTCACCACTCACTAGCATGAATCTGGTCTTATTGTTCAACACTTAGTTGGAAAATAGGACTTTTTGACGCCTCATTGCTGATCTCATGTGATTCTTCCAACTTTCTCACCAATGACCATGTCACTCAGGGGCTGAGAAGATTCCATCCAATGAAACCATAAGAGTTATCTTCTGAATAGCTTTGTATTACAATACCTGATTTAGTTACTGGATGGATGATGAGGGTGCTCACATGTAACGTAAAACAAAAACATCTGTGATTTTGACCCATTGATGATAAAATTACGGTAGTGCATGACAAACTTAGAAAGTTGGGTGATTTGGAAGGCAACTTGTAAATCATGGCTTTCCCATGTCATTGCTCCCCTTGATGGCAGACCTCGGGAAATTTCTATAGCATGTCACGCAGTTAGTAAATATCATAGCCACAATTTCTTAGTGGAAAGAGTTGTGTACTGATTTCAATAATAGGGCACAGTTCAAGTAGGGTGCTCTTCTGCGATACTGTTGTGGTGCTTTGGTTTTGTTGAAGGTATATCCGTCACATCTGAAAGTTTAACATGTAGATGCCAAAAAAGATTTGGAGGGATCGTGGGGACCACTAACTGCAGAAACCTAGGTTTTGCACTGGTTTTGACGCTATGATGCTGATATGATTTTCCCAAATAATCCCCCAGACATGGATGGTGGGGAATCTGAAGACAGTGGTTCCATTCAAGGTTTTGGAAGTATTTGGGCTTTCTCTAGCTGGAAACTAGCAGACTGGGGGTATTAACACATAAGCCTCAGACTGGATATTATTGAACACATGATGTAGTCTGTCATTGGTTTATCGCGTTGGGCTATGTTTTTGTATATTGGAGAGAACAGAAGGTATTGATCTCCCTGCCAGCAATGATCGAATGCCAAATTATAGTTTTATTAAATAGCAATTTTTGATTTTCAAGGTTACTTTAAGTATTGGATTCCACAATTGCTCCTTACGCTGAGCAAACTACAAATAAACAGTTTTCATTTAATATGCAAATACTGTACCTACCTATTTGTCATTTCCTCTCACTAGTTTTATGGTAAACACAAATAACAAGATATTCAGACAACACCAATTGAAGTGAGTAATTCACCATTGTTGGTAGGAATCATGGGATTTAGCTGCACTGGTGGCATTCTAGCACCAGGGTCAGTGCTGCCTCTTATTTATGTTTGGGAACAGTCTTGACTTCAGTGCATTTGCATTGGCCTTCAGCTTTGACAGATCTAGGGAGCATGGCCTGAAGTTCACTAGTGCCATGGTAGGTCTCAAGTGTTTTGCAGCATGCTATAGATATTTTAGTCTGGCTTTGGAAAAGAAAGATTTGCATTTGTGTAGTGCCTATCATGATTTCAGAACATCTGAAATCACTTCACAGACAAGCAAGTCCAAGTATTTTTGAAGTGCTTGGTCAGTGTTGTAACGTATTCACCAATTTGCATACTCTAAGTGCCCACAAGTATAATCAAACTAATGACAAGATAATCTGTTTTTAATTATAAAAAAGACAAATAACTCCTGGAAATGAGAAACCGAAACAAAAATTGCTGGAAAACTCAGCAGGTCTGGTAGTCTCTGTACAGAGAAGGCAGAGTTAACATTTCAGGTCCTGTGACCCTTTTCAGAATGTTTTTTTAATTACATTTGTTGAGCAATAAATATTGGCCATAAAGTTTGGGGAACTACCTGCTTTTCGTCAAAAAGGATGTTTTCTATCCATATTGATATCCTTTAGGGAATAAAACCTGCCATCCTTACCTGATCTGGCCTAAATGTGACTCCAGACCCACAGTAATGTGGATGACTTTTAATATCTTCTGAAATAGCCTGCAAAACAGTCAGTCTGGGGCAGTTAGGAATGGGCAAAAAATGCTTACCTGACAATAATACCCAAATCCCACAAAGAATAGAAGAAACTAAGGACAACATTTTAATACCTCAACCAAAGGACAGCACTTCCAACAGTGCAGAACTTCCACAATATTACATAGGAATATCAGCCTAGACAATGTGCTCGTAGTTCTTCACAGCACTTGCTAGGACTCAAACACACAACATCTGATTCAGCAAGTGATTTAGCACTGAATTGTAGCTGACATTCAAAAGGTTAAGGACTTGAAGTAAAAGCTTTATGAACATATTAAAAGACGCAAAAGAAAAATTCAATGCATAACTGTAACTTTTTAGCCAGTTTTGGACAGGATAATTTTAAGTTACTGACCTAAAAAAAAAATTGGAGACCTTTGAAAGTGGTTTGAGGGAGTTAATTTGTTCACCAACAGTCCTTAATGTTGATATATCATTTATTTTCTCAAAATTGAATCCCTGAGCATCTGCAAAACTCAACCTCCCACAGTGCCGACCAATTGCCAAATGTTGTAATTTTATAGGTAATTTCTGATCAAAGGGGAAATTAGCATTCAAATGCACAAGTTTCCAATGATCAGTATAAGCCCGAAGTGGAAGAATACTGTGGTCAAATTTTCTCACTTTTATGCAAGCCATTCCCACAAAGAAACATTCCAAATGCGGTTTTCTGGGGAAGTACAGACAATTTGATTTATGGTGATGGTTATATCAAAGCTCAGCACCATTTTATTTTCTGTGGTAAAAATGGTGATTCTGTCTGCATTGACAGATTAACTAGATTTATGATTTCAAAAAATTCTTCAAATCCAAAACACAATTTTAATTTATATTAAGTTGTTATGTAGCTGGTTAAAAATCTATTTAAATACAGTTAAAATTTGGACTCCAGGATAATGGTTAATAATTCCAAATGATGCGACAAAATCCTCTAAACTCTGACATAAAGTATTACATTTATAGAACTAGCTCAATCTAAAATCCAGATTTGGCAAAATCACAGAAGCTGTTGTGAATTATTAACTCTTTAATTTGGTCCAAACTGTTAAAATAAAAGCCCTCAAATGTAGACAACCAAACGTGTTGTAACAATCAAGTTGGTGATTCCAGTTTCAATCTATGTAATGGGTTAATAGCCAGAAAAAAAAAGCCTTGGTGATTAGTGATTTTAGATAAAGGGCATGGACTATCAAAAGTGAAAACATCATTTTCAGCCATAAACCAATGTTATATTTGTAAGAATGCACATAGATTCAAAAGTGTGTCAAAATGACATTCGTCATTTCAACCCCTACGACACAGAATAATGTGGCATTGTTCAAGACAGTCTTTGTATCTCTTTAATAATATAAATTTTATTCCCCTTCTGTAATGCAACCTTGATACCCAGACAGTTGCAAACTCCTGTTGAATTCTGCTTTCATTATGAACTCCAAATAAACGGTGATACTGCCATGATGGTTTAACGTAAAAAGCCCAGTGCTAAATGCATTAGACCAAACTACCAGAAACAATGTGAAATATGTGAAAAAGATCAAAATTTTGCACTCATCAGGTAAGGCAGAGTTAATGCTAACAGTTCAAAAGATATAGAAAAATTATGTAAAACTGCAAGAAGCAAAGAACCTGGTGAAATGTCACTTTCCCGCTGTTTGGAGAATGAAATAAAAGGAGGTCAATGAGGGAGAACAAATGCAATCGGAACATGAATCTACAGCTTCCAGGAGGGAGACAGAGCTTCATGCACATAATTTGTTCCTGACCTTACCAAAATCTTGATCGAGACACGATTGTAAGGATTGAGTGCAAGACAAGAAGTGGGAGTAGCAGCCTTTAATATCAAGACAGCATTCAACTCAATGCAGTACCTGCAGAAGACAGTACACAATTCCAGTGAATACTGAACAACTTGTGAAGCTGATGTATGAATTACCACTGTTCTTACACCCATGGACAAATGGGAAGTGCCATGGCCAGGGGTGGAAGTTCTGATGTTTGAGCACTTCTGTCATTTTCTGCTTAAGGATGAAAATCCAGGTCTAACTCTGATTCTCTCCATAGATATTACCAGACATGCTGAGCATTTCCAGCATATTGTTAACTGAGAAAACTGATAATGACCTGAAGCACTTTGTCATGAACAGAAGAATTCTAAAAAGTTCTGCATTTTGTCTCACATGATGTGTGGCAAAACTGGCAATTGCCAAAATCCTGTACCAGCATGGGTAGAGTAGCAGGTGTCATTGCCTCAGAGACCACTTCCCATCCTATCAGCAGCATTCCACATACATGCTATCAAGGCTTCATCTGTTCGGGTTGGAGACCATAACAAAAGAATTAGGTCTGGATGCTCAGGAAGAATGGTCTGCTCCAAATCAAGAATCTTCTAAGACTTAGTAACAGCAAGATTCATCCAAAATACTCAAACCAAATGGGCTTTTGTGAATAAGAAACCTTGGAATACATCTTAATTAATTGTTAATTTAGAAAAGATTTCAAAGCAGAACTGAATGAAAGATTTTAGTTTTTATAACTTCATCTTCAATATGGAATATCATCATCAAGACTTCTAAAAAATATTGAAGAGTTGGACAACGTAACATTGAATCAATTAAAATGTACCTGAATATGTTTAAGAATTGCTAAGAATTGTTTAAACTGGGTAATGCTATGATCAAGGTTACTGATTTTTCAGCAGTAATTGCTATGCCTGACATGTAATAGGGAGCTGTATGAACATCAGATATTCATTGTTTACTCAAGGTTCTGAATATCTGTTTCAACTGTGTGCAAATGAATCCTGTTTTCACAGTGTAGAAGATTTAGTAATTCCTTAAAGACAAATCCCTGGTGACATAATCAGTAATGTATTTGAACACTGTTACTCCCTCCGGAATCAATGTTTAGGAAAAAGTACAAAAAAAGTTGAAGTTGATTCTTTGTATTTTTAACTTTCTAAACTCAAAACAGATTTTCTCATGGTCAAACTTCATCTTCAATATTACTCATTAAAAATATACTTTCCTATGTACTTATTTAAATAAAAAGTTTAATGTTTTAACTCAGTAAAATCATAGACAGCCATACAAACTGCAAGTAATGTCTCTTAATAGTCAGTGTACTGCTGCAGTTATCAATATAAAAAAATGCAGCAGGAACCGAACTAAATTTTGCCAGCAAGTTTTGGATTTCAGAGAATGCGTAACTGTTAGCTCGGAATTTTAAATGTTTCCTGATACAAAAATTCAATAATTAATAATCAACATCATTACTTTAAAGTACGACTGTTCACACAGATTATTAACTTAATTGCCATTTCGTTGTTCTGTTTGTAAGGAAAGTGAAAGGATGCAGCTATGTCATGACAGATGAAGTAAAACTATAATTTAGATTGGGTGAACTGGCATATGTTTTATATATCTCACACACGCATGCATGCACCAGAATTAGTTCAAACCAGACAAAAAATCATGCAAGTGCTTAAACAGGCAATAGGTACAAGAAACAGCACTAAAAAGCAGCAAAAAGCTGAAAAATCCTAGTTGAGTGTTGAAGTCATAGGCAGAAGGTTTACTGTATAGGAAAGACTTTTGAGCCAGGTTCATCACTTCACAATACATATGAAACTGTAAAAGAGATCAAGTTACTGCAAAGAATGTGAATGAGTTGGCAAAAAAAGTTCACAATGCCACTCTTCACTGCGTTCAGTAAAAGGATGAAGGTGATAACCTCAGTAACACTGGGAAGCTTCACTCATATATCCTTCAGTTTTAAAGCTTAGACCACCAATTTTCGCCGACTGCCATATTGAAACAGACACATTACTCCAAAATGGTAAAAGCCATCCACTGTCATTTTCACTAATTCTAAAAAATAGGCAGATGCCTCATTAAGGCATGCAAACTAGTCTCCTATGATGTAAAGATGACTTAGAAGCAATTCTTAGCTATAGATTCTATCCATTTGTATTAGGTACACAGCAGTCCTTAAATAAAAGACTAGAACCAGCAATTCTTACATTAAAAAAAACCTCCAGGTATGATGTTTATAGAGCTCCTATTTGGCAGCAATAAATCCTCTGGCCCACTGCAAATCTTCTATATCCTTGTCACTCCTGAATTGTGTAAGTCCTATTGAGATAGCTATAATTGGCAGTCTAGCCATGTCAGTTCACCAGTCTGATGCCAATAAGCCTTACTTTTAAATTCACTTGGATTGTTTACTAAGGCAAGTGCATCAACCACAACCTGCACAATGCTCACTGAGATTAAAGGTCAGCCTCCAAGTCTCAATCGTTTTGCTCACTTGTTTAATAAATACAATACATATTATAATAAGACAATAGCTTTATCAATGTTCAGGTGAGTAACCACAAAAGGTTCTATTGGCACTGATTAATCAGATTAAATGTTCTTGCAGCACCAGATATGCTGTAAACATATCTCTGGCCAACCAACTTTCTTCTCTATTCTATATGCATCCCCAATTGGATGTCTGAACCCACAATGTGTCAGCTCATCAGATGGAGTAAAGGGAAGTTTTTTTTGCAATAGTTGCAATGTTGACAGAATTAATAAGACCATAAGAAATAGGAGTGGAAGTAAGGTAGACAGAAGTAAGGTGGAAGTAAGACAGAGGGTAGTAGTTGATGGCAAAGTTTCTTCATGGAGTGCCGTCACTAGCGGTGTTCCGCAAGGATCTGTTTTGGGACCATTGCTGTTTGTCATTTTTATAAATGACCTGGAAGAGGGGTTAGAAGGTTGGGTGAGCAAGTTTGCGGATGATACGAAAGTCGGAGGAGTTGTTGACAGTGAGGAAGGATGTGGCAGGTTACAGCAGGATATAGACAAGCTGCAGAGCTGGGCAGAAAGGTGGCAAATGGAATTCAATGTAGCTAAGTGTGAGGTGATTCACTTTGGGAAGAATAACAAAAAAATGGGGTACTGGGCTAATGGTCGGATACTTGGTAGTGTGGATGAGCAGAGGGATCTTGGTGTCCATGTACACAGATCTCTGAAAGTTGCCACCCAGGTAAATACTGCGGTGAGGAAGGCATATGGCGTACTGGCTCTTATTGGTAGAGG
>NC_057720.1:48192560-48274826 GCF_004010195.1 Chiloscyllium plagiosum
GGGGCATAGTTTTAAATTAAGGGGGGGTAGATATAGGACTGAAGTTAGGGGTAGGTTCTTCACTCAGCGAGTCGTAAGTTCATGGAATGCCCTGCCAGTAGCAGTGGTGGACTCTCCCTCTTTATGGGCATTTAAGCAGGCATTGGATAGGTATATGGAGGATAGTGGGTTAGTATAGGTTAGGTGGGCTTGGATCGGCGCAACATCGAGGGCCAAAGGGCCTGTACTGCGCTGTATTGTTCTATGTTCTATAAGGTAATTCGGCTCATCGAGTCCACTCCTTTCTAAGCCACGCATTATCTTGTAAGCTTCTATTAGACCTCCCCTCAACCTTCTGAACTCTAACAAATACAATTCCAGGATCCTCAACTGTTGATCGCATGTTAGGCCTACCATTCCAGGGATCATCCTGTGAATCTCCGCTGGACACGCTCCAGTGCCAGTATGTCCTTCCTGAGGTGTGGGGTCCAAACCTGGACACAGTATTCTAAATGGGGCCTAACTAGAGCTTTATAAAGTCTTAGTAACACCTCACTGCTTTTACATTCCAACCCTCTTGAAATAAATGACAACATTACATTTGCTTTCTTAACCACGGACTCAACCTGCAAGTCAACCTTTAGAAAATCCTGTACTAGCACTCCCAGATCCCTTTGTACTTTGGTTTTATGAATTTTCTCACTGTTTATAAAATAGTTCTTGCCTGTGTTCTTTTTTCGAAACTGCAAGACCTCGCATTTGCTCACATTGAATTTTCAGCCATTTCTTGGACATTCTCCTAAACAGTCTAAATCTTTCAGCAGCCTCCCCACCTCCTCAGAACTACCTGCCTGTCCACCTAACTTCGTATCATCAGTGAACTTCACCAGAATGCCCCCAGTCCCATCATTGAGATAATTTATATATAAAGTTAACAGCTGGGGCCCCAACACTGAACCCTGCGGACACCATTTATCATCAACTGCCATTCCAAAATCTTTTATCTCAACGCTCTGCCTTCTGTCAGACAGCCATTCCTCAATCCACGCCAGTTGCTCACCATGGGATCTCACCTTACTCAGCAGCCTCCTGTGAGGCACCTTATCAAAGGCCTTTTGGAAGTCTAGGCTGATAACATCCATTGGGATTCGTTGGTCTAACCTACTTGCAATATCATAGCATTAAGAATCCAACCAGATCAATGAGGGAGGGTGCAAAATTCTAGATTTTACAATGAGATGGGGGCTTGACTAGAAGAGTCGATGGTATGATTCACAGCTGCTCTATTTACTAATTGATTAATTATTAATTTGGATGTGTTACAGGTGCTAAATTCACACCACATTGGATACTGCTTCCTTTGCTGAGGGGTGTGGGGTGTGAAGAATACTAAAATGCTCTGCTGCTGTATTTTAAGGTCTGCTTTAACTTTAAAGGGACAGGGATAGTCACCACTTTTGGTCACACAAATATCTATACACCTGCTACAGGGCTAAAGAGTTTCTTCATTTCACTTTCCACTAAGGATGACCTGCGACAAGGTGTCTGTTTTGGAGGTGGGGGAACTAGGGTAGCAAAACAAACGTAGTATCTGAAAGCAAACATCTCAGGAAAGAGGCAATGAAATTTTCAATGCAGTTATATTCTAGGAACAATATCCATATGCTAACCCCTCAATGCTGGGAAAACTTCTATCATTTTATTAGGTCAGGTAGAATATTGAGTAAAGTTGGAATTTATAATTAATTTGCTATTTAACATGTATTTTTCAATTAAACAGATGGGTAACAACAAATAATTAGCAAATCATGTTGTTAAATTTTTCAGCGTTTGGAGCTACATTGTTATACACATGCATGCAGAGCATGCCATATCACTCTACTGCAGTCATCATACTGAGTGACAGTGCATCATTCTGGAGCACATGATGTGATCTAAGAAAAGAATTTGATGTCATGTGTTGTATCTTTGCAAAATAGTGAGATTACTTCAAACTTCTGAGAACTATGAGATATAATAGTAGGTGATGTCATTTAAAACATTTTTTTTCTGCAAGATATCATAAAACATGATGCTACAAGGCTTGATAGGATGCTTTCATTTATTAGAAAGAAATGGTTTCTGCCTTGATTTTATAATACGTATCAGCAGAACAACATTCCTTAAAAGATTAGTTGCCTTGATCTGCTCACTAACCTTACTATAAATCTGGTGCCATATATTAGAGCCAATGAAACTGACAAAGACAAGATTTTGGGAGCTTTAAGACTGAAATCAATGACAATAGTTTGATTTTCTTTCATTTGATTTTGACTTTCCATTGAGGTATCTACATTTTCTTTTCCTTAGTGCACCTTTCTATCCTTTTCAAAGTGTTGCTACTCAGTAAAAGTACGAATGCTTGGCAATATATATTAGCTGCTAAAACAGTTCCAACAAGTCTGTGAACAGTGATCTGAATGTCTCTCCTCCTGATGGTCACCTCTTTTTTGTTCCATGAGTGTCACCTGTTTCTGATGTCTCACTTAAATGGTCATTCTTCATGTCACCATATGCAGCACCACAATGGACTTGAATTTGTCCTCACGCTCATAGTTCCATTACTGGTTTCTGGACCATGAACAGAAGGAAGAACTTGAGCTGATTTACTCTGCCAACCTTCATTCAACAAATTCACTTTGAGCAAGAAGAGTATACATAAAATCAGCCAAACTAAAATCAGCGAGCTGAGACAAGATGAGGTTCAAATCTGGAATAATCCTGATTGCATGGCTTAGCTACTCACTGGATAAAATCTCTACCACTGATTGTGATTTGCTGCAATTTTATACAGCAAACAACATAACAAGCTTTGAGTAAGTAATTAAATTAAAAACATTCAAATACATTCAAAATTAATTCCATTGGATTGTGAATATAAACCATAAATCTATGGTAAAATGGTTTCTTAATCTAATAATCATCTTCTGAATAAACATATATTAACGGCAAGTTACACCTTGCCATTAAATTGTAAATGAATTAGTAAATGTTAAGTTTGATTAAAAATTGAACTGAGACTATCTTTTTATTTGTTTTCTCTTAGTATGAATTGTCTGTACTAATGAATATCTTAAAATTAATCACACCATCATGCAAAGCATTAAAGTATTTAATACTGTTTTAATAGCAAAACCATTCCAATATGTCTTACATGCTTTTCAACAAATCATTCTGTGGGGTCACAGACCAACAACTCATTTCTTTTTTGAGTACTTTATAAGTATAATTAAGAACACATTTGAACTTTCTCAAAGTGCTACACAACTTATGATAAAGGCAAATGTCTATAAACAAACACATTTTACAGGTAAAGAGAAATACAAGATGGTCAACAAAATAAGGGATCAACCTTTCAAATTATAGCTTACAATTGCCTGTTTTTCCCACTGAATTCTTTGCTCCGTTTGCAATTTCACACCTTCACTTGTAGAACATTTAGCAAAGAGTCAAGAAGCCTCAGCTTTCCTTCAGCACTGCCAATTATATTCCCTTGCTACATTTCACAGTAAATTTCTATCTCAGGGCTTTCTAATTCAGTGTGGCGCATTGGTAATGACCTGAACGGTAGATGTTTCACACATACATATTTAATTACAGCAGCTGAACAAATTACATATTTATGCTTTATAAAGAAGATTGTCATTCTAATTCATTTGCTATGCATGCAGGTACAAGACTCCCATCTGTGACTGCATCTGCACGACAAGCGGTTTTCATGGGATAACATGCTGTTAGCAGAAATACTGAAACCTGTATTAAATGGTCATTCTCCAAACTGATCAAAATGGCACTTTTAAACAGATTGCTCCTTAATCCAGTGTTCAAAGTGACCCATTTGTCAGATTATTATAGATAAGACAATTAATAACTGGCCAGTATAGACACGTTACAGTGATAACAGCATGAAATGGCTAACTGACATAAACTTCCCCATTATCATTTGCAGATTATGCCTCAAGAAACTTATAAAATGACTTTGTAAATATTAATCTGTCTCATGACAACAGCAACAGAATGTGAAGATAGATATCTGCAAAGACAACTAACACCGGTCTATGAATTGAATAAATGAATGCATATAAGAGCAATTCCACCTTAAAAACAACAAAATATACTGAAGAACCATTTATACTGTAAACTAATCTTGGTCAGATGGTTATTATAAACTGCACAAGCTTTGCTCTTGTGGTTTGGTATGAAGTGGCTGCTTTTAATCACTTCCAGGTGTGTATAAACTTTATTTAATATGTTCCCTTTCCTCCCCTGACCCTGTTTACCCTTATTTCTTCTAAAGAAGTGAACCAATATTTTGTATGGGCTTTTTGGGCCCCTCTCCCCAGATTTACAATATCATTCTCAATTCCATGGTTTATGAAATAATTCCTTGGTGGCCATTGTAATAATCAGTTCTGGCGCTCCATAATTTTCTGGAGAAATAATCTGAAGAAGTGTTGATTATAGCCTCTAAAATATATCTCAGGTTATTTTGCACAAAACAAGTTATTGATGTACACCAAAGAAGAATAAAGAAAGACTGAATGCATAACCTTCCATCCAAGATAATCAGGAACTATGACTAATTGTGCTAACTGGTCTTTTTGCATACGCAAAAGAAAATCCCATAATCCTTCATAAAATATCGGAATTAATATCAAAACTTAGAACTATGCAAGTTAAATGGATATTATTGGTTTGTGAAAAACTTAACCATTATGCTATAATGGACTTAATGCTTGAATGTAAAATGGGAGCTGAAAGTAGAAATAAACGTTACAAAAAAAAGATTGTATTTTATATTTAATTCATATGACATATATCGCAGAATGGATATTTCCAATAGCAATCATGACAAAAGAGACGAATAACTGAAAATATATTGTATCACATCTCATTCTTCTCAGGCAGAGTTTGCACCATAAACTAAATGCGAACCATGTTTGTTTACGTGCTACTCCCCTGGTAGTTGGTCATTCAAACAGCTTCTATACATACAAATGTAGCACTGTGAACATAGCATTGCCTTCCTGAAACAAGATTTTTCAATGCACCAATGTATCAGATACACATCTGGTTGCAAGTGTTACACACTTTTTATTTGATCAATATAATGTGAACAAAGAACTGGTCTCATGTTGAATTCATTCCCTTACATAAGTGTCACAGACCATGAACTGATGCATTCAGTAAAGCAACCTAAGTATTTCAGCTAAAATTGGGCCAACTGTTTAACTTTACTGTGATTTTAAGATTTCTTTGGTAAACAGGTTATCTCATTGAACAGCACCTTTGCTAATAGCAAAGAAAATCCATTATCATGTGCTTCCCAAAGTTTATGCAGTGAAACAAACAAATTAGTTCAGGCTACTGCAATGGCAAGAAGCAATGTAATTACACTTTAATTAGGGCTATCAGCAGCTTCCATAATCTGTTAGGCTACTGCCAAAGCAGACAGACAAGCAATACATGAGCTGATACGTAAACGATTGGAAGAACAGCTGGTCTTGCTTGTAAAGTACTTAAAATCTAAGGTACTACATGTTTTTACGAGATAACAATCTTAACTGGTTAAATTTGGCTCACCTTGTCAGAATAAGCTCATCAGATAGTTTGACTTTGAAAGACACAAGCAGATATCCCTTCTTTAATACATCATGGTTCTTTTACTCAATAGCTGAAAATGTGTTGCTGGAAAAGCGCAGCAGGTCAGGCAGCATCCAAGGAACAGGAGAATCGACGTTTCGGGCATAAGCCCTTCTTCAGGAACGTCGATTTTCCTGTTCCTTGGATGCTGCCTGACCTGCTGCGCTTTTCCAGCAACATATTTTCAGCTCTGATCTCCAGCATCTGCAGCCCTCACTTTCTCCTCTTTTACTCAATACAACAGACAGTTCCTTCAGTTTAAGCAAAGGACAACATCACCAAACATACAACAATGTTTGCGACAGCCTAGACTTTTTTGTTCAGGATTCTGAATTGGGACTTGCAACCAAAAGTTCTGATTTAGAGGTGAGAGTGCTACCTACTGAGCCAGGCAAAATCAAATGTTATTTTTAAAAGAAAGACTTTGAAAAGTGCTTAAATTGGGAGAATATGTATTTGTAAAATACTAAGCCTCTCCATAAAGTCCAAGTGGTCTATATATGCTTCCTTTTTGTACATATCTACAAGCAAAATCGTGGGCAGCACGGTGGCACAGTGGTTAGCACTGCTGCCTCGCAGCGCCAGAGACCCGGGTTCAATTCCCGCCTCAGGCGACTGACTGTGTGGAGTTTGCATGTTCTCCCCGTGTCTGCGTGGGTCCCCTCTGGGTGCTCCGGTTTCCTCCCACAATCCAAAGATGTGCAGGTCAGGTGAATTGGCCATGCTAAATTGCCCGTAGTGTTAGGTAAGGGGTAAATGTAGGGGTATGCGCTTCGGCGGGTCAGTGTGGACTTGTTGGGCCGAAAGTTCTGTTTCCACACTGTAATGTAATCAAATCTAATCAAAATATGGATTCAGTCTTTGATTATAACATTAGCGAAAGACCATGTAGTATAAATTTAGCAAAATTCACAGTCCATTATTCAGAGTGAGATGGGTTCAAGATCAATGAAGCTCTTCAGCAAAGCCTCCATTGTAATGTGCGAAGCCAGTGCAATGCACTTCATTTACATTTGGTTCTTCGATGATTGTATTGTAGGGGTAAAACTCCTGCAACTCCATTCCATATCCTTGAATAGTAACAATCTGTATTGTTGAGCAACTAAAATTACCAGGTAGACACTGTGGTTCCTTGGGACCCCACCTCCTGAAGATAGTTACAAAACTCCTCTTTCACCTCATTTGAATTTCCTTACTGATCATCCATTTTGAGGTTTATATATGGTTCACTCAAGGTCAGTATCTCATTCGGCATATTAGAATAAACTAGCTGGGAATCAATGACTTTCAGTACACGGACTCATTCTCCCAATATCAATAAATATAACTGGGATGCACAAAATCCTGGAATCATTAGAGATCCATCTAAACACCCCCTGTTTTACTGTAATAGCAATGAAAGGTTACTGACCTGAACCATGACCTCTCCACAGACACTGCCAGATCTGAAGAGTTATTCCACCATTTCCTGATTTAATCTCTGTTGTATTCCATCTACTTCTGTGGAATTCCTACAGGAGTTATAGTGCAGTCCAGCAAAAAGACTTTAGGGAAATTCTTGCTAAGAAAATGCGAACTGCAACTCCAAAAAATGCATGGTATAAACAAATTACTAACTTTACTAAAATTACTAAGATAAAGAACAGGTAATAATGCCTAGTGTTATTAAACTGTTATTATATAGACTCTGCCAGTGAGGCATTTACTAAGAATAAATTATTCATGCTAAAATAATGTCATTCAGAATACCTTGATCTGAGTGAGTTAGGCTCTGTTAACAGTATTCACGCCTGAACCAGAAAGTTGCGCATGATCTCGGATTTGAATACTCAGTACAGGTTGCAGTGCTGAACAAATCCTGCACTAACTATATGTTTTATTGGCCTCAGTCATTATGATCAATTCAACGAGTCAGAAATTCTTCCAATTTCTTGGTAAACAATTCTTCCTAAACCAATACAATTAAAAGCAGATTAACTAATGATCTCATTAATTGTTGTTTGTCGAATTTTACTGTGAATTAAACAACTGCTGTATTTAACAATACATAATAGCAGGAACAAAGCTTCAAGGTAATTCATTGTCAGTGAAATATTTTGCTAGGGGATACTAAAAATACAGCTTTACACAATGTTTAAAAACTAAACAAGAAATAATCATTTAACTAGCAACTAATCTTCATTTATTCAAACTTAAACCTTTAATTTCCATGCAGGAAAACCTGAAGCTGGTAATTGTGAAGCACTATTCAGTCTACAAGCATGAAGTCTCAAGGGTTAACCATGCTACAGTGTCCAGGATAATCAGTTTTTAATAATGCAGATCTGTAAACCAGAGCACATCTCCTACCAAGACCTCTCATCCAGCATCGAAGAACATTTCAAAACAATTCCCTCCCATATTGTGCCATTCCTCATTGTTTCCCAGATCAGTTTTCCTTTAATTCTGACTCTCTGTGCCTGCCTCAAAAATAATGCTCCACCCCAACTGCCCCTTTAAGAGTTATAGGCTGACTTTAAAGCAATGGAAATTAGTTTTAATTGATGCAAGGCACTCAATATTTCTCCATCACTGAGTTTTCCAGTCAAAGAATATTGCAGTTAGGGTTGGTTGTATATAGACATCATTCAGATTAACAGGCAACACAATGATGTGCTGCCTACATTGCAATCAACAAGCAGGAGTTAATCATAAATCATGATCCCTGTGTGCATTTTCACACACTGTCCAATTTAGCCTCATGAAACTGAAGAAAATAAGTAGCAAAGTTTTCTCTTTGTGGACCATTAATGCAATCCCTTAATTATATGCTGGCCTGGCGGTCCTCAAAGTCACTCAGAACATTTTTCTAAAGTCATCTTCATGTCAAATGTGACAGTACAAAAGATAAAAAGCATTAGCATGAAGAAGAAAAAAAAATCAGACAGCGATCAATGGATTTAATTATTTATAATATATTTCTTAAAATGAATAAGATGAAGAAATGCAAGTCGTCAGTTTGAATGGTGAAAGATGTCAACAATGATATGAGACACATGCTAATTACAAATTGCCTGTCTCTTTTTCTTTGAGATTCAACAAAGTCCGTCTAACAGCTGAGTGGGCTCAGTTCACCAGTTTAGTTGCTCTGGGGACCTTGTAATGCAGGCATTGATCTTTACTAATTCAGAGTGCACTGTACTAAGCTTTCTCAAGAAGGTACAATAACAGCTTTCAATTTTTAACCTGGTGACGTCTTTCACAGGCTAATGCAAATATTGCACTTTTTCACTCTACATATTAAAAAATCATATAATGACAGCTCCTTCAGCCTGGCTTGAAGCCTTATGATTTATGTTATTTCTCTGTAGTTATTTCAATCACCTTTTTTCTTAAGAACAAGTGAAAAGAGAATGTTGTTAACCACTCATGAACACAATCCTTAATGATTCACAAACAATTATGACCAAAATGTCTGGTCGAGGAAATTCATTACCCAGTTAGTTCTCAAGCATACAACTAAAGCCAATCTTCAAATACCACCCTCTCAGAGCTCCAAATCTATTCAGGGAGAGGGAAACATATTCCAGCAGTGTCTATGAGTGTCGGTTAATCTCATTTTTAAAAAATTCCATCATGTGCTAAAATACAAAGTATATTTTAATCCAGAAAATTCCATTTTTCCTAGAAGAATCCTTCCCATCCATCACTGTATAGGCATAAAGGATAATATATTTTCCAGTAAACTTTGAACTTTAATATTTTTTTTCCTCTTCTTCCCTCCCAAAAAAAACAAAACCACAACAAAAACCACTCCGACCCTGCCTTACTCTTTGGATTTTCTCATTTAAACATTTTTTTTTAAAAGACAAGATGTTCAATATTCACACTGTATTTTTGTTTAAGGAGTTATAACAAAGCTGCAGACCAAGCAGAAGGCTTATATCACACAATTTTGAATGATCTTAATGAGATAGTGAGAGAATCCCATAAAATTTGTATTATCTATTGATAGAGGTTAGCATGTACAAATATTTTCAATTGGCATTTGACTCTTGTCACTATCAATACAAACAAAATGGCACTTGACTAACTTGCCTGCTGTACATTTAGTTCTCATTGTTGAAAGGCTAACATAAGTAACACTAAGAAATGACTTTGAATTTATAGCCTGTCTATCATAACTTTAGGATGTCCTAAGGTGTTTTATAGTCTATGCAGTACTTCAAGTGTAATTACTGCTCCAATGTAGCAAAAGCAACAGCCAATTTGTGCACAGCATGATATCACAAACAGCAATGAAATAAATAACTGGATCATCTGTTTTTAGGTTTTGGTTGAGGGATAAATGTTGGCTAGAACACCAGGGAGACTTCAATGCTCTTCCTTGAATAGTGCAGTGCGATTTTTGAGGTCCATTATAGAGGGCAGATGGGGCAGCTGTTTAACATCTTGGAAGTGAGCTAAGGCTGGCACCCAATGGAGTTGAAGTAAAGATGATAAGAAATGTACGAATTTCAATGCTCAACATGAATAATCACTGCTGGGCACTAATCAACAAAGCAAACAGAGTGAACTATGAAGCCAAAACCCTGAAGCTGAAATTGGATAAAGTCTTGTTCAAACTGAGCAGCGCCAGTGTTAATGAGTCAACAGTGGAATTAGACTTCATTTTCTTCCAAAAAACAAAAGAAAAATGTTGGCAATTCTGAAAAACTGAAATAAAAGCAGAAAATACAGGAAATAATCAGCACACCAGGTAGCATCTCTACAAAGCTTCAAGGAAAGAGGGAGATGCAACAAAAGGGGAGATGTGCAACAAGATGAAAAGCAAGAGAAGTTGATTAACAAAAAAAGGGACAAGGCAAAAAGGGTATATGAGGACGGGTGCTGGTATTGGGACACAAAAATCTCTGATCTACAGGAGGTGTAAATGAAAATACATAGACTTATTGTCAACAGCTGCTACCATCCAAAAAAAAAGCAGTGGTATTGATCTGAATTTTTTGTACTCAATGTTAAGTCCGGAATGCTGTGAAGTGCCTCAGTGAAAGGTGAAGTGCTGTCCCTCTAATGGGGAGCTTCATTGGAATAGTATAGGAAGCTGTGAAGTGAGGTCAAAAATTGAAATGTCAGGAGACAGGCATCTGGGGCCACATTTGTGGACCAAATGTGGATGTTCTGCAAAACCATTGCCTGGCCTTCATTTGATCTCCACAATAAATGAAACATGCATTAAAAACAACAAATATACAGCATACAAAAATGAAAACAATACAACAATGGTTCCACATTGAAAGTGGAAAGAGAAGTAAAAGTGAAGGAGTAGCCTCTCCTGTCTTTGGGAAGGCAGGGCCTGTTGGGGATGACTTAGGAATAGACCAGGATGGAACGTAAGAACATAAGAATTAGGCGCAGGAGTAGGCCATCAGGCCCTTCGAGCATGCTCCGCCATTCAGTAACATCTTGGCTAATCTTTACGAGAACTCAGCTCCACTTATCCACCCCCTCACCGTAACCTTTAATTCCTTTATTGCTCAAAAAAAAACTATCTTAGCTTTAAAAACATTTACTGAAGTAGAGTCAACTATTTCACTGGGTAGGGAATTCCATACATTCACAACCCTCTGGGTGAAGAAGTTCCTTCTCAATTCAGTCCTAAATTTGCTCCCTTAATCTTGAGGGAATGCCCTCTTGTCTCAGTTTCACCTGGCAGTGGAAACGTTCTCCCTACATCTATCTTATCTATTCTCTTCATAATTTTATATGGAGGAGTGATCCTGTCAGAATGCTAAAAAAAGAGAAAGTGTGCTTGCTGGCAACACCACACTAGAGATGGCAGTAGTGGAAGAGGATAGCTCAATAAATGTAGAAAGTGTGGCAGGTGAGAAGTTGAGAATAAAAGCAACTTTTGTGTGGTTCTGGAAGTGAGAAGGAGTGACATCAGCGGAAGAAATAGAACAGATAAAGTTGAAGGTCCTGTCAAACTAAGCTGAGGCACATTCTCACTTGAGAAAAAAAGACATTTCAGATAGCGATATGGCTGATGGTGGCATTGTCAGAAGACTGAGACGCTGAAACTGGGAGAAAATGGGCAGATGATGGTGGGCTGGAAAACACACAAGTAGCTATTGAGTTTCCCAACTTACATTGAAAATTGGTCAATTGCCCAACTCAGAAATGAAGGCAATGAAGGAAGGAAGAGAAGATTGAGAGATGGACTATGTAGTGGTCATTATTTGTTCTTTTTTGCCTTGATCCATTTATCAATCAATTTGTAATTTGAAGATCTCTAAAAAAATCTTCATTTCTTATCAGAATTTCCCAAGTATCTGCCGATGGAACCCTAATCTTATTCATCTCGACTTCTCATGATCATTCATAGGTACATATATAATTGGAAACAATTTATCTACCACATCGCTCCCTCTGCACTTTCAGAATGTTTGCCTAAAATCCTCTCATGGATGAGCCATAATTTCAGTTAGTTAAACTGACAAGACCAAAATATTTTGTGACTACTCAGGACTCTTGGTACTGATTCCATCCCTGCCCAGAAACTTAACTCAGGCAGAACTGGGTGTGTATTCAACAAAGAGTTAAGCTTACTTGATCTAAATAACTACCTATTATTACCTCTGTACAGAGCTCTCTCTTTAAAACCCTTTCTCTCTTCAATGACCTCTGCTCCTTAAAACCCACACCTCTGATTGAATACTTGTTTCTTTTGGCTCTGCATTTGAAATAACAAATATACTCAAACTCCACACTAACAAAAGAGCTCCAGAAGCTAGTGCTACTCCAGCTGAGGTGTACAAGGCTGGAGGTCAATGCCTGGTGAAAAAGCTCACTGAACTCCTTCAGTCTAGGTGGGAGTAAGAAACAATCCCACAAGAATACAAATGATACCTCCATCATAAAATTGTACAGGCCAAAACAAACATGCCAATCTTGGGAAAATGATGGAAAAATCTCACTCCTCTGCACGGCTAACAAAATCTTCACCAGAATCCTTCTGACGTACTGAGTGTAACATCTCGGTTTGATCTGCTGCCAGAAAGTCAGTAAGGTTCCAGAAAAGGTCAAGGAACCATTGATATGTTGTTTGCAGTTAGACAGCCCCAGAAAAAACATAAGAACACTGATATCTTCATCACATTTATAGACATGAACATGGCTTTTGACAGTCAACTGTTAGGACCTTTGGAAGGCAATGGAGAAATTTGATGGCCCTATGAAATTCATTTCACTGGTTCAACAGTTCACGTGTCCTGATAATGAAGTTAAACATGGATAATGCTAACAAATCACTTTAGCATAATTTTCATTGTTATGCTCTTTGCTGTCTTCCATGATGGTGATCTAGGCATTGAAATTAAAAAATGCATGGACAGGAATTTACTGAAGGGGTGCCCACTCTAGGCAACGATCATGTTCTCCAAGGGCATACTTTGGGATTTCCTGATAGCTCATGACCTTGTACATGAGATATGTGTAAGGAATGTCAAAGCAAATATAACCTTCAGCAGGTTTTCAATACCAGTGTGGAAATAAAGAGGAACATGTCCACTTACCAAACTGAAAGTTAATACAGCATAATAGTCCTGCCCACTCTGCGCTATTCATCTGAAGTCTGGACTGTTTACTAGTATCTTGTCACAAGTCGCTCAACCATTTTCACCTGAGCTGCCATCAGAAATTTCTGAGGATCAGATAGCAGAACAAAATACCAGAAACTAATTTGCTCACCAGAACCAACCTGCTAAGCACCCACACTATCTTGAGGATGGTTACAACAGAGACAGGTGGTCATGTTTTCAGAATAGCTGACACTTACAAAAGTAATCTTCCAAGGAAAGCTCAATTCTGGCCAGCATGAGGGCAGACCCCAAAGAAAATGCCACAGAGACAGTCTAAAGGCTTTATTTAGTTTTCATATTGACTTCAAATCTTGGGACCAGCTCACCCAGGATCTCTATACCTGGGGTGACCAAATTAAAAACAGTGCTGCCTGCTTCAAAAGCAAATATGAAAAAACACAGTAAATAAGAGCAAGAATCGGCCTTTTGGACGTTGGAGCTTCAATATGATTGTGGCTGAAATCCAACTCGTACTCTGTTTCACATTCTCCCCATACTCTTTGAACTCTTTAGCTGTAAGAACTATATCTAACTTCTTCTCGAAAACAATGTTTTTATCTCAACTGCTTTCTGTGGCAGAAACTTTCATAGGCTAAAAGTTTCTGCCTATCAACTTTCTGGGTGAGGAGATTTCTCCTCATCACAAACCTAAATAGTCCACACTGTGTTCAGAGACTGCGATTCATGATTCTGGACTTCCTGGTCACTGGAAACATCCTTTCTGTGTTCACCTTGTCTAGTCCTGATAAAATTTTATTGGTTTCTATGAGATCACTGCTCCCTACTGATCCAATCGCTCTTCTTATGACCATCCTGTCATCCCAGGAATACCCATCACAAATCTACCCAACATCCTAGATAATGCACATGGTCACATTTACTTCAAAGACTAAATTAGAATAATGCATTTTTAAAAAAAAAATCACACTCCTGTGTAAAGTATTAGGATGTTTTTTTCTAGAACGTGAACTTTATGTTTCTCATACCAAAGATGAAATCACACATTAATACATTATTGAGCTATTATAACTTTATGATGTGCATTAAAAACACAATTGTGAACAGTTCCAGTTTGTTAGGGGATATGCTTGTGGCTGCACTGAGTTACAGTAATTTTCCAATTAATTAGTTTGTGGCAAAAAAAAGAAAATAATTCTTTAACAGCTAAGTATGATAGCATATTGTAATTATAGGTCTGAATTTCAATTACTGCGTCGAGTGATTTTGTGGTCAACAGAAGTGCTGTATGGTCAGCTAGCAAAACACTGGCATATTCCTTCTGATAAACAATACAGAGTGGGTTACTGGCTTTATTTTATAAAAGGAAAGTGGTTTGTTATTTGTTTCAAAGAAACTGTGCACAGACCACAGTTTGCTGTTGTCTTCCCCTATTGTGGGTGAGGAGTCATAATTCAAACCATACTCCGCTATAAACTGCCACGTTTCCAAGCCCAGAATTCCACTCTAATCTCCACACTGCCATATACTATTCCATATGCAGTGTTAGGTGCAAGGTCTTCATTTAGGGAAATCATTCCCCCGTGGGCCCTGCTTAGATACAATGCAGAACACAGACTTTGTGGCAGCTGAGATGATTAGACCTGACCCTGCATGAAAATGCTCTGTACAGTACTTCCATCTCAAAGAAATTTGATCGCTTACTGCACTATATATCGCTTAAGCCAGAATACTGGCAGTCACGCAACGGTTCATATACCTCTCCCGCCACATACATAAGAGTCCACGTTCATTTAGAAATCTATTGTATTATTTGGCATTTTCCACACTGCCCTAACCCGGACTATTAAGCCAGGCTCACCAAACTTATCAAAGACACATGGTAAGCTGAAGTTTAACTCTTTACTCAGCACAAGTACAGATGTCCCTGGATCTAGCATGCAAGAAATGTAACCGGCAACATTCAATTTCTTTTCAAAATGTAAATGATTTATTTCATTTATTAAAATGAAATTTCATTAAATTCTTTTATTTACTTTTTTTCAACAAAGATCTTTTTTTGAAAGTGAACGATTATATAAAATGCAAGCTCAGAGTTAGTAGTTGTGAAACCTAGAATAGTATTCAGTTAGTTTTATTATCAGCTTTTTAAAAATGATTTTTTAAGACTACCTTCAGTGCTTTGTTCTGTCTTATTTTGCTCTACAGAGCTGGGGTCTGTAATATTGCAGGGTGCTGCTGTACAGGTAGAGAGAAGCAGCTTCAGTCAGTCCTCCAGGGAAAGGCTGTATTCGATACATTTGTGAGGGAAGGTGGGTTTTGGAAGGGATAGGATAGAGTACCCACAGCCGTTTCACCACCAACAGCAAGGAGGGTGAAGGATGGCCCTTTCCACTAGCGACAACAGAGATGCATACATGGTCAATTAATGGCTCCTTCTAGCATACTACACAGTGTGAATGGGTTCTACCCGGCATGGGAAAAATATCAGCTGAACTTGGACAGTCTTCCCGCAGGTATGGAGGTTTGTGGTGATGGTGGTGGTGGCAGCGAGGGTTATCTTTTTCTAACACTCTTTAGCCTACATTAGAAACAATATTTCCATTCTTCCTCTCTCAATAAGACCTTTTAACCCAGTCCTAACAGTGAGTCACCTCATTCGCCTGGTTCAGAGGGCAGCATTCTTTCACAGAATCCTTTTCTTTAAATGTACTATTCCAACACTGGCCACCAGCTTCAATTGATCAGATGTTCCTGGGGGTAAGCAGCCATCCTTCAAAGCAATACCAGCTCTGAAGGGAGCAAACTAGTTACCTAAACACGAATGTCCCCCGACCCTGGGTAAATGGGGTCAGGGCATCGACAACAGATGCTGTGGAGTTGTTCTGGAATTTCAGTCCATCATCAGAACCCCCACAACAGGAATAAATATCAACACCACCACCACCTTAGTCCCTCTCTCTCTGTCTCTCACACACGCACACACACAAATTCCACATTTATTCTGTCAAAACTTGCAGCTTTGATCTGAAGGTGACCTCATGAACCCACTTCTTCATGGATCTTATAATCTGTCAGCCTCGCAAACTGGATATCATTTATTTTTTGCAGTACTGGAAGCAACCTACATAGCTGCCATTAGCTTCTGAAAATACAAAACTTTAAAGAACCAAACTTGAATCGATACGGGGAATAGTATTGATTGGTCTGATCCCTGCAGAACACCACTAGTTACTGATCTCCATTCTGAAAAGCATCCTTTTATTGTTACCCTGTCTTCTCTGACCAAGCCAATTTCGTATCCTTCTAGCCAGCTCACCATGGATCCCATGTAACTCTACATTTTGTACTAACCTGCTATGAGGTGCCTTATCAAATGCCTTACTAAAGTCCATGTAGACAACATCCACTGCTCTTCCCTCATTAATCATTCTTGTCACTTTATCAAAAATTCAATCAAGTTGGTGAGACATGATCTTCCCTGCACAAACCCATGCTGCTTATCACTAAAATGTCCATTCAATTCCAAATGTGAATAAATCCTATTTATCAGTATCTTTTTCAACAGGTTCCTCACCACCGGCATCAGGCTCACTGGCCTGTGATTACCGATTATCTCTGTTTCCCTTCTTGGAAAAAGGAACAACACTGGCCATTCTCCAGTATTCTAGAAACTTGCCTGAGGGCAAAGAGGATGCAAAGATATCTGTTGAGGCCTGAGCTGTTTCCTCCCTTGCTTCCCACGGTATCCAGGGATAAACCCCATCTGGCCTTGAGTTCTTGTCTACCTTAATAGATTTTCAGACATCCAACACTTCCTCTTTCATTATGTTGACTTGCCTGAGAGTACTCTCACATCTTTTTCTAATGCCAACATCCCTCACATCCCTCTATTTGGTGAATTCCAATGTAAAGTACTCATTAAGGATCTCGTCTTTTTTATCTGGCTCCAAACATAACCTCTCTCCTTCAGCCTTGAGTGGGTCTCCTTTTTCTCTAGCTACCCTCTTGCTCCTCATTTATGTATCAAATGCCTTGGGATTCTCCTTAACCCTGCTGGCCAGGGACATTTCATAACCCCTTTTAGTCCTTTTAACTCCCCCTTTAAGCTCCCTCCTGAATTCTGTATATCCTTCAAGGACTTCATCCGTTTTTTGTTGCCTAGACCTTCGGTATGCTTCCTTTTTTTAAAACTCAGCTGGTAAATTTCCCCTTATGTCCAAGGTTCCTGAATCCTGCCATTCCTGTCCTGCACTCTAATCAACTGATCTTTAAAAGACTCACACATGTCAAATGTGGATTTAACTTCAAACAGCCACTCCCAATCCACATTTTCCAATTCTTGCCTAATTTGGTTATAGTTGGCCTTCCTCTAATTTAGCACCTTCATCCCAAGTTCCACTCTTGTCCTTATCCAGAAGTATCCAAAAAATTATGGAACTACGGTCATTATTCCCAAAATGCTCTCCCACCGAAACTTTGATCACCTGGCTGGGCTCATTTCCCAATAGCAGGTCTAGTATGGCCCCCTCCCTTGTTAGATTATCCACATAACATTTTAAAACTCCTTCCTGGACACACCTAACAAATTGCTCTCCTTCCAAAGCACCAGCACTAAGGAAGTCCCAGTCAAGATGGGGAAGGTTAAAATCACTCACCACAACAACCCTATTATATCACTTCTTTCCAAAGTCTGACTGCATACTTCTTCCTCTGGCTGGCAGCTAGGAGGTCTATAGTACAATCATATCATTGTGATTGCACTGTTCCAATTCCTGAGCTCTACCCATAATGCCCCCAGCATGTTCTCCATCAACACAGCTGAGATTTGCTCCCAAACCAGTAATTCAACTCCCCCACCTCTTTTGCTTCTCCTCTGTCTCATCTGAACACCAATATCCTGGAACATTAAGCTGTTAATTTTACCCCCATTTCAACCATGTCTCTGCGAGAGCAACATCGTCATTTGTGGGCGGCACGGTGGCTCAGTGGTTAGCACTGCTGCCTCGCAGCGCCAGAGACCCGGGTTCAATTCCCGACTCAGGCGACTGACTGTGTGGAGTTTGCACGTTCTCCCCGTGTCTGCGTGGGTTTCCTCCGGGGGCTCCGGTTTCCTCCCACAGTCCAAAGATGTGCAAGTCAGGTGAATTGGCCATGCTAAATTGCCCGTAGTGTTAGGTAAAGGGGTAAATGTAGGGGTATGGGTGGGTTACGCTTCGGCGGGTCGGTGTGGACTTGTTGGGCCGAAGGGCCTGTTTCCACACTGTAAGTAATCTAATCTAAGTAATCTAATCTAATCTAATAACTGCAAGCATTAATCCAGGCTCTAAGTTCATCCGTCGTATCTGTTATACTTACTGTATCGAAGCAAATACAGTCCAAGTTTCCGGTTTCACTGAACTCAGCAACCTCTTTCTTGCTGCTGTTTCTCTTAGCTATACTTGCCTTAGTCCCGAGATCTTCCCCAGTCTCTATACTTACTGACATGCTGCCTTGGTTTCTAAACCCGCCACACAAGTTCAAACCCTCCCGAATGGCACTATCAAATCTCCTTGCCAGGATATTGGTGATTCTCCAGTTCAGGTGCAACCCATCCTTCTTGTACAGGTCCAATCTTCCCTGGAAGGCATCCTAATGATCCACATATCTGAAGCCCTCTCCCCTACACCAGCTCTTTAGCCATGTGCTCAACTGTACTCTGTCTCTACTCCTAGCCTCTGTAGCACATGGCGTGAGGAGTATGCCTGAGATTACTATTTTATTAGGTGATTTTTCTTATCCACTAACCTGAAAATGCTTAGCCAATTTGATTAGAATCAAGTATACTATCTTAGGAAATATTTATGAATTGCACCATAACCATGCTCTCCAACTGTTGCTTATGCACTAATCCGCTGCCAATAAACTGCAAGATGCAAAACACCGCAGATCCTCAGACTGCAAAACCAGATACCCTTCCCTAACGTTTATTGTGGGCTAAAGTTATACTAGTTATAGAAACAAAATGGCTCCATAGAAGGAAATTGTCACTACTCCGGAACAGTCCTTTCACTTTAGTATTGCAATGCTTATTTCAATAGACAATATAGTATCCAGAATCCTAGCTGGAAACATGGCTTGCATGAGACAAAGGCAAAACATTCTGAGCCCAAATCATAAATTTTTGTGGAATTCTAAACTTCTCAGTGATCTGCAGTCTTTGATGAAAGGGTCAAACTACCAGAGGCATTGTTGGAACCATGCAACCCAGCTACAGGAGGCATTCAGAGAATCCAAAAAAAGGTGATCAATGCAATGCTCCATGAACATTTTGTCATCTATCCTCATATCACCTATTACAAATATCCTTTTTCCCAATCATGGTCTGGTGTGGTTTTGGTGGGGAGGCATATCAAATTGGGCAGGTGCCCAGCCATCCACCTTGTCATACACTCCTGAATTCAGTAGTATTTTGCAGTATGTGAGTGGGTGCCAAGATCAGCAGCCTGCCTTACACATGGAAATAAATAATTAACAGTCAATGGAGCTTGTTAATAGCTTCTGAAAAATTCATTTATGAGACATGGACATCGCTGGTTGGCCAGCATTTGTTGCCAGAAGGTGCTGGAGATGTGTTGCTGGAAAAGCGCAGCAGGTCAGGCAGCATCCAGGGAACAGGAGAATCGACGTTTCGGGCATAAGCCCTTCTTCAGGAATGAGGAAAATTTGTCCAGCAGGCTAAGATAAAAGGTAGGGAGGAGGGACTTGGGGGAGGGGCATCGGAAATGTGATAGGTGGAAAGAGGTCAAGGTGAGGGTGATAGGTCAGACTGGGGTGGGGGCGGAGAGGTCGGGAAGAAGATCTCAGGTTAGGAAGGCGGTGCTGAATTTGATGGATTTGACTGAGACAGGGTGGGGGGAGGGGAAATGAGGAAACTGGTGAAATCCGAGTTCATCCCTTGTGGTTGGAGGGTTCCCAGCCTGCCAGAAGGTGCTGGTGAGCTGCCTTCTTGAACTGCTGAAGGTTTACCCACAAATACCCTTAGGGAGCGAATTCCAGGATTTTGACCCTATGACAGTGAAGGAACGGCAATATACTTCCAAGTCAGGACGGTGAGTGGCTTGGAGGGAAAACTGCAGGTGGTGGTGTTACCATGCATCTGGTGCCCTTGTCCTTTTGGATTGAAGCAGCCGTGGATTTGGAAGGTGCTGTCTCAGATTGTCGGTGTATTTTGGCCTGATGTTTATTCTTGCAAGCTTTTAACTGCGGAAAGTGAGTTACCATCCTCAGATTGGCTGCCTTACTCAAAAAGATAATAGCTCCACTCTCTTTCCTTCCAAGCAGCATTTTAAAACCAGCATTCCCATCCTTCCCACTAAGGTGAACAAACCATTCCTGCCTAAGGTCTCAACTTATCTGGGTCCACTGTTCCAGCTGATCTCCTCCTTTGCATTGGTTGGAGTCCTGGAGTTTCAGCGGTGTTCACTTCCAGACTCTGAAGCCAGGACTGCTAGAGTCCATCAAACAGACGTGTAGCAGGCAGTACTTTCTCCCACCATGAACCCAAAGTTCCATTTGCCACCTATTTATTGCACCCACATCGTATTAGTGCTATGGGATGTCCTTCCTCCAGGCCTCACCAGCTGGCCACCAATTTGTCCCTCACTGGCAAATTCCACATGGATTTGACATCAGGTTAAGTTGATAATATTTGACGTTGCTGTTGAATGAAATGTAAGCGCCTCCAAACTAAACCTTTGCATTAAAACTGCTCTTCTTCAAAATTCATGCCATGGGAACTACCATATCCAAGAGGGAGGCAAGGCTTTGACCTATTGTCTCAACAATATCTTCAACAGTGTAGTATTCCCTCAGTACTGCAATGGAGCGTCAGCTTATATTGTTATACTCAAAACCTGGAGTGGAACTTGAATGCACAACTTTCTAATCAAGAGGTAAGGTGCTATCAGCCAGGCCATGGTGAACTACTCATAATGATGTAAAATGTATGACTGCTGTGTCATTTTATATTGGCAGATTTTGGATCGTAACACCACTGTCTCTGAAAGCAATTCAATTCCAGAATCATGGTGTCAACTTTGACAAAGAAGTTCAAATACGTTCTATCAATGCAACTAATGTGCAGCACACACAAAGGGTCATTTACTAGGTACAAACCCTGGCCCACCTACTCCGATGACACTCACCTCATTCAGCCTCCATTGATTACCAGGACCCAGCTCCCTGTCACTCCCCATTGCTCTGTAATATGATCTCGATCATGTCTCACTGCTCCTTTCTCTGCTCTCTAACATTCCCCAATTCTACGGGACTTAGAACACCATCACTCCTGACACCTTCGGATTCTGATTTTGTCACTTATACTACTTGGGGAACCTTCATGTTCCCCTTCACTCCCCATTGCTCTGGGACTCTGATCCTCATCACTCGGCATTGGTCTGGGACTCTGATCCCTATCACTTCCCCATTGGTCTGGTAGTCTTAGCACTGCTGCCTCACAGCACCAGGGACCCAGGTTCGATTCCAGCCTCAGCCAAACTGTCTGTGTGGAGTTTGCACATTCTCCCAGTGTCTGCCTGGATTTCTCTGGGTGCTCTGGTTTCCTCCCACAGTCCAAAGATGTGCAGGTCAGGTGAATTGGCCACACTAAATTGTCCATAGTGTTAGGTGCATTAGTCAGAGGGGAATGGGTCTGGGTGGGTTACTGTTCGGAGGGTCAGTATGGATTTGTTGGGCTGAAGGGCCTGTTTCCACACTGTACAGAATCTAATCTAATCTAATCATCACTCCCCATTGCTCTGGGACTCTGATCCCTATCACTCCCCATTGCTCTGGGACTCTGATCCCTATTACTCCCCATTGCTCTGGGACTCTGATCCCTATCACTCCCCATTGCTCTGGGACTCTGATCCCTATCACTCTCCATTGCTCTGGGACTCTGATCCCTATCACTCCCCATTGGTCTGAAATCTGACCCTGTCCTGATGCCTACAGAGCAGTCACTGAATTCTGCTTTCTGTCACTTCTCAATCACTCCGGGCTCAGCTTTGTCACTCTCTACACTTCCGAATTCTGACTACGTCACTCCATGCTAGTCTGGGACCTTCTCCCTTTCACTTCCCATTGCTCAGAACATTCTGTTTCCTGTCACACTACATTGCTGCAGGACTCTACTTCCACCAACACTAGCTTCTGCTCCATCATATAGCCCCTTCCCTTTTGTCAGCTCCAGACTCTCAGTCAGTCACTATCCACCAGTCTGTGCTCCATCCCCTGGTCTGCTCAGTTCCTGGCTACATATCTCACTCTCACACTGAGTGAGAACTAGGGTATTAGCAAATGTTAATTCAATCACTGAAGGAATGTGGACAAAAGTCCCCAACACACTTATAACAATCACATAAAAATCACACCACACCACCAATAAATGAAGGAAAAGTTACATAAATACACAAAACTGCAGTGATTTTAGTGCTGTACTCAATGAAGTTTCCCCTTCCTGTCATTAGGGGAATGTTGCACACTTGCTACCTCTTAGCTCCAGGCTGATCCCAGCACTGCACTTCCACGAAGAGATTAGATCATTTCCACAAACAATGAACTAACACTCAAAGCTGGAGTCTTGTCAGAGTGTAAGCAAAGAATGAATGGCTTATAAGTAGGAAAAACAGAAACATAAAAGGGGTAAATATTGAAGCAAAAGGATGAAAAACTTACAAATACAGAAAAAAGGGTGATAGCAGGAAATTGCAGATGTGCAATAAATGATTTTCTGACAATTAAAATCAAAAGAAAATGCTGTGGTGTGGGCAATTAACTTATTATTAAGCACTGCTCCTCGATAGAAATGCCAGATCAGCAAATTAGCTGTATGGAGTTCGAGAGATACATGCAGAATAGGTTGTGAAGGAAAAGTTGGAAATGTTGATACATTGCCATAAAGGAATAAAGCTAAAACCTCATAGTATTCAAGAAGTGGCAGGATGAGGGCAACAATGAGAACAAAGCTCAGACGAGCAGAGAAAGTAGAACCTGAGAAAGATTTAGATAGTAATAGAAAATATTAAAGATAAATGGAAATTCACTGTGAAAAGAATCATTCAAAGTAGGGTGCAGGAGGAACCTGATGTAGCTACAATTTCATGCTAAAATGAGACAGTATGTGATTGACAGCATTGAGTGATCCCACAATCAACAAATCAGATAGTAGGTCTGTAATTCTGTCACATCCAGTCATGAATGCTGGCGAATAATCAAACAATTAGCCAGAGGAAGGGACGACACAACTTTCCCTTTCTCAATGATGGGAGAGCCTAGCACAAGGCAAGACTGATGCATTTGATTTCATCTTCATTCAGAAGTGCTGAGTGATCCATTTCAACCTCTTCCTGAGGTTTGCACCATCATAGATGCTGATCTTCAACCAATTAATTTCCTTCGTATGGTCTCAAGAAATGGTTGAAGGAACTGAATACTGCAAAGTGATGATTCCTGACAACAGTCCAGCAACAGTCCTGAAGACATATGCTCCAGAACGAGCCACAAACCAAGCCAAGTTGTTCCAGTCGGGTACAACACTGGCATCCCCGATAATGTGGAAAATTGCTCAAGTATGTCCAGGCCACATAAAGCAGGATAAATCCAACCCAGCCAATTCTGTCCCATCAGTCTACTTTCAAGCATCAGCAAAGTGATAGGAGTTGTCAATGGTGAGATTGTCAAACTTGCATTGGAATAATCTGCTCACTGATACTCAGTTTGATACAGCCATTCAGTTCCTGATCACATTACAGCTTTAGTTGATACAGGGACCAGAGACATGAACTCCAGAGGTGAGGTGAGAGTGACTGTCTTTGACATCAAGGCAACATTTGGCCAAACATGGCATCAAGTAGTCCTAGCAAAACTGGTCAATGGGAATCAGCAGAGAACTGTCTGGTTGTTGAAGTCAGAAAAGAAGATGGCTGTTGTTGTGTTATTGCAGATCTGTCTCAAAGTACTGCCCTAAGCCTAATCTTCTTCAGCTGCCTCAGATGATCTTCCCTCCAGTGTAAAGTCAGGAGACAGGATATTTGCTGATCATGGCACAATGTATAGCATCAGTCACAAAACCACAGATACTGAAGCAGTCCATATCCATATGCAGTAAGATCTGGACAACACACAGGTTTGGGCTGATAACACACTGCCACACAAGTGTCAGGCAATGGCTATCTCCAACAAGAAAGTATCTAACCTTCACCCCTTAACATTCCATGGCATTTCCATTGCTGAACCCATCATAATCAATGTCTTGGTGCTTACCGCTGAGCAGAAATTGAACTGAACATGCCATATAGATACTGTGGGCTATAACAGCAGGTCACAGGCTGGGAATTCTGTGGCAAGTAACTCACCCCTTATCTCCACAAAGGCTGTCCACCATTACAACGCACAGGTCAGGTGTGTGATAAATTACTTTCACTTGCCTGGATGGGTATAGCTCCAACAACACTTAAGGAGCTTGACACCAACCCACAGCAACCCACTTGACTATCACACCATTTTCCCATTAGAATTGACACCAATACAAAGTGCCATGTACAAAACACACACTGCACTGACTCCCAAATTCCTTCGACAGCACCTTCCAACCCACAACCTCTATCACCTAGAAGAATGAGAGTAGCAGATGTATGGAACATTTAATTCCTCATGTTGCCCTCCAAGACACACACCATCCTGACATAAAACTACCACAATTCCTTCACTGTTACGATCTCAAAATCCTGGAATTCCTTTATGAGCAGAACTGTTGGCATCCCTGTACCCCAAACCTTAGGCAGCTGTGCCCACATTCCATGAATGAATAAACATGCACATCACCATCAGACAATCAGTTTTAAAATGAAACATGTTTTAAAATGTTTGTTCTTGCAAGAGGACATTAATTAGGACTTAAAAATTCTGGAGTTACAGCAAAGCAACACTGATTGTTCAGCGGAGCCAACAAGGTTGAAAACAGTATAATGTAAACTCTTAGAGCAAAGAAATCAACTCTGATTGTCTCGGTCTTTAGAAGTTCCAAGAACACAAGCACTTAAATATGAGGGTGTAGCTTTGCTCGCTGAGCTGTAGGTTTGATATCCAGACGTTTCATTACATGGCTAGGTAACATCACCAGTGGCGACCTCCAAGTGAAGACTTCACTTGGAGGTCGCCACTGGTGATGTTACCTAGCCAGGTAATGAAACATCTGGATATCAAACCTACATCTCAGCGAGCAAAGCTACACCCTAAACCTCAACCTGAGCTACAAACCTTCACAAACCTTGCAAAAACTTAAATATGAATAACTGAACAATACTCCTTCCACAAAATCTTAAAAACGGAACCCAGTATTTTATTGTCATGACTGTGCTAGGTTTAACAACTTAGTTAACAGAACAGAAATAAGTGCTGCCACAAAGAATTTAAAAAGAAAAAAATTCAACAACTAACCTCCAGTACAACTCTAACTTAGCTCTTCACAGTTGAAATGAAGTATTAATAGACAAGATGTTATGGAAGGTGACACTATCTCTTAGTCTTCATCATTTCATTGAACCATTTCACTGTGTTTATTCAAACATCTCTGTTCTGACATTAATTTTGATGTGAAGTTACTTTAAAGGCATAATTTTGTATGTTTCCTGGGATTCTCAAGGTAGAATTCATATGTTGAAATATTTCACTCAATGCCTTTCAATACTCTGCTTGAAATGTAATTGGTCAGCTAGTATTTAAATGAATGCAAATTTTCCAAAATGAAAAAAAAACTCACATAACGATTCAAAGAACTCATGGTATGAAGTTCTGGTAGATAGCTCTAGTGCCAAAGCTAATCGAATGATTGAGGAGGTACCAGCCCTGGCAGGTTTTTACTCTGCTGCAGCCATTTCACAGGTTTCTCCAAAGGTTGAGCCAATAATCATGAAAATCCAGGTCAAAAAAATATGAGCCTGAACCTAAAAAACTAAATAATACCTCAATTATGCAAAGTTTGAAGTTTGAGCGCAACAATGTTAAAGCTCAACTCCTTTGTTTAACCTTCCAAAAATATTACAACAATTTCAATACAATAAATAGAACATGATTATTATCCAAAAAAGTTTGATCTGTTCCTAGTTACATTTAAACTCAGCAGGAGACAAATAGTTAAGATTTAAAAGTTCTGAAAATTGTAAGGTAAGCATCAAAACAGAAATTCTGGCAATGGAAAATTCAGCATGTCAGTAATGAGTTGAACAAATCTTAACTCAACTTAGCCTGCAGTGTTTAAATTTTAGTTTTTGACTGAAGAGGGGAAGTGTTTCAAACTCTTAATTTTTTAAGAATCACACTGGAATGATTAAAAAGACATTGTTCTGAGCTATCATTTCTCCACTGGTTTATTGCCAAAATGAACAACTATTTCACAAAACGTCTATTTCTTGGCAAACTAATCCCCAAGTAACTGTTAATCCCTTTTTAATTACAAATTTTAGCAATTCAATTACCTGTCTTGTCTTAAATGCAGGCAGATCTCAGATAAGATTTAATTTTCTGTCCATCAATATTATTCTATTTTAGACCAACTGATTCGATAACCACATTGTTTTCAGATATTTGTGACTCCTGAAGACGTTAAATAGGCAATTCTAACCTGACCCATCAAGGAGGAAATTAGCAACTGCAGATTGGGCCCTGCCGCTGCATTATACACTCTCAATTACTTTCATAGACTGCAAATGTTGTGGTGCAAAATGGGCATTCAAGCCTACGCATTTATTTCCAAGTAGGTTAAGTTAAGACTACCTCCAGAGTGTTTCACCTGAGTCAGAAAGCTGAAACTTCATAACCTGTCCATATCCCATCCACAGGCTCCAACCTCCTTGTCCGTGAACCCCGCACCGCCTGATTCTACCTCCTACCAAAAGATTCACAAACCTGATTTCCCTGGTCGACCCATTGTCTCAGCCTGTACCTGTCTAAAGAACTCATCCCTACCTACATTAACACCATCCTGTCCCCCTTCGTCCAGGAACTCTCCACCTACGTTTGGGACACCACCCATGGCCTTCACCTCCTCCAAGTTTTTCATTTCCCCGGCCCCCACGCATATTCACCACGGACATCCAGTCCTTGTACACACCGATCCACCATAATGAAGGCCTCCATGCCCTCGATTTCTTCCTCTCACACCATCCCAACCAATACCTTTCCACCAACATCCTCATCAGCCTGGCTAAATTGGTCCTCACCCTCAAAAACTTCTCCTTCTAATCCTCCCACTTCCTCCAAACCAAAGGGGTAGCCATGGGCACCTGCATGGTACCCAGCTGTGCCTGCCTCTTTATTGGGTAGGGGAACAGTCCACCTTCCGCAGTTACACCAGCACCACCCTCCCACCTGTTCCTCCACTATATCGATGACTGTATCAGCGCTACCCCGTGCTCCCACGTGGAGGTTGAACAGTTCATTATCTTTACCAACACCTTCCAACCCGACCTCAGATTGATCTCGACCTCCTTCCCCTTCCTAGACCTCTCCATTTTTGGCAACTGACTAACTACGGACATCTACTACAAATCCACTGACTCCCACAGCTAATTTGACTACACCTCCTGCACCTTACCTCCTGTAAAAACACCATCCCTTATTCCCAATTCCTCCGCCTCCACCACATCCGTTCCTAGGATGGCCAATTCCATCTTAGAAAATCCCAGATGGCCTCCTTCTTTCAAAATGGCAATTTCCCTTCCCACGTGGTTGACAATGCCCTCCAGCACATCTCCTCCATTTCCCACACCACCGCCCTTGCACTCCACCACTCCCAACGCAACAAGGACAGAAGCTCCCTGGTCCTCACCTTCTATCCCATCAACCTCCGCATACATTGCAAGATATTCCACACCTCCAAATAGACCCCACCATCTGAGATATATTTCCCTCCCCATCCCTATCAATGTTCTGAAAAGACCATTCCCTCCGCGTCTCCCTTGTCAGGTCCACACCCCCCACCAGCTCACACCCTACTCCTGGCACCATTCCCTGCCACTGCAGTAAGTGCAAAACCTGTGCCCACACCACTCCCCTCACCTCTGTCCAAGGCCCCAAGGGATCTTTCCACAACCAACAGAAATTCACCTGTACCTCTACCAATGTCATCTACTGCATCTATTGCACCCGACGTATTCTCTTCTACGTCAGGAAGACAGGACGCCTTCTTGTAGATCGTTTCAAAGAACATTTCGGGACACCCGCACCCAATAATCCCCCACCCCGTGACTGAACAGTTCAACTCCCCTTCCCACTCTTTTTAGGACATGCAGGTCCTGGGCCTCCTCCAAGGCTAAACCATTATCACCCGACACCTGGAGGAAGAACGCCTCATATTCACCTTGGGATCCTGCAACAACACGTGATCAATGTGGTTATCAACAGTTTCTTCATTTCCCCTCCATCCCCCATTATCCCAGTCCCAAGCCTCTAACTCAGCATCGCCCTCCTGACCTGTCCATCACCTTTCCCATCTATCTGCTCCATCCTCCGACCTATCACCTTCTCCTTCACCTTCATCCACTTATTGCTTCCTCAGCTATTTTCTCCCCAATGCCACCTCCCTCCCATTTATCTCTCAGTACCTCCAGCCCACAAGTCTCACTCCTGATGAAGGGCTCATGCCCGAAATGTCGATTCTCCTGCTCTTCAGATGCTGCCTGACCTGCTGTGCTTTTCCAGCACCACACTCTGGACTTCAAGACTTAAGTGCGTGATCTGGAATGCAATACTGTACAGTCTGAGGAAACATTTACTTTATGAAAAGATGTGTTTTTCCATTGAGACATGCCTGATCCAACACATTTGACAACTTGCAGGAAAGCAGCGAGCACACCTGGTTTCCTATTCAAAATTATTCCCTTAACTTCCACTCCAACAAAAGTTAATTGATCAGTCAAGCTCAAAAATTACTTTTAGAAATCCCTATAATAATTCTATAATTTTGAAAATACTTTCCACGGAAGAAATAATTATTTTCTCCCAATTTGTTCACCTGCTGATGCACTGTTTTGCTGTAACAGGAACATGGTCACCACCAATCTTTTAATATCAATAAATACAACTACCTTTAATGTCACCAAGGCGGAGACAAGTATTGGTACTGAAGTGCATAGTTGGGCTCAAGTTATCCTGTTAAACAGCATCCACATGCAGGCATTTTGATAAGTGGTTAGCGATTAGGGCTATCCACCCTCATTAAGTATTCTCTTCCCCAGCCCAGGGTGCAAAAGTAAACTTTTGAACTTCTAGACATGAGCTAATCTACACCAAACAGTACAAATGGTCTGAGAAAGTTACAAACAAATTTGCTTAAACTACAGCACTGCAGACTTGTGAAATAATAAAACTAAATTAAATAGAAGCATTTGCTTTGGCACCTTGTTTAGCAAGGAGAAATTAAATCTGTTCTAAATATTTAGATACACATGAACATTTTAGTTAAGCTCAATTAAATGTAGAGTTTAGGTAAATAAAGCCAAATGGAATTTGTTACAACTTAGCAACGTGTAACAGTGCTTTCACTGTAAAGGCAGGGAGAAAGTTAACCGCTTGTGGAGTTTGCAGATACAGTTGCTTAAATTCAAGAACCTGAACAATAGCATCAAACTGGCTATGTGTATGGCCTGTGCAGGCAGGTAGATAGGCATTCATTTTGACATCAGATGACACTAAAACAGTCAATTCCACTTTCACCCCACTGATTTCAACAATACAGTACAAAACTGGAACGCTCAATGGAAATCAATAAATAAGGTTGCTTTCTCAAATGGAGAGATTTATAAGACATAAAGATGATCTGCGGATTTTGTCTTTTAAGAAAATAAATAGTGAATTATTTGGCAATCTTCCTCCAAAGTTCTAAAGATTCTGGAAAGGTTCCTGAAGGTTGGAAGTTAGCAGTGAGAAATCAAAATGGGGGATTACAGAACTGTTAGCCTGGCATCAGTCGAGGGAAAGATGCTAGAAGTTTTTTTTATTTCGGATGTGATAACTAAATATTTAAAAAATAATGGCAGCATTCGGCATAGTTATCATTGATTTATTAAAGTTAAATCATGTTTGGAAAACCTGTTGGTGTTTATGAGGATGTAACTACCAGAATAGATAAAGGGGAACTAGTGGATGTGTGGAATTGGATTTTTACAGGGCTTTTGATAAGGTTCCACACAACAGGCTAGTAAGTAAAGTTAAAGCACATGGAATTAGGGGTTATATACTGAACTGGATTGAGAATTGGCTAATGGATAGAAAACAGTGTAGATCATTCACACGTTAACAGGCTGTGACTAGTGGGGTATCACCAGGTTCAGTACTTGGGTCCCAGCTATTCACAATCTCTATCAATGATGTGGACGCAGGGGAGTGACTCATGACATACTTTGAAGCTTTCCACCTATATTCTCTAAGGTTTGAAAGAACGAGAGGTGGTCATTGAAGCATAAAATATTTTATAGGGCTCAACAGCCTTGGGTACAGGAAGCAAAAAACAAAGAACTGTGGATGCTGTCAATCTTAAACAAAAACAAATTGCTACAGAAACCCAGGAGGTCTGGCAGCATCAGTGGAGAGAAAGCAGAGTCAACGTTTCAAGTCCAGTGACATTTCTTCAGAACTGATTGTTGTCATTCAAGAAAATAAATAATGAATTTTTTGGCAATCTTCCTCCAAAGTTCTAAAGTTTCTGGGAAGGTTCCTGGAAGTGGTGGGATATATGCTGAAGACAGGGGTGGGGGGGGGGGGGGGGTTAGGCCTGCAGGGCCCAAACAAGGCTCAGTACAAGCTGGAAGGACACCATCTCAATTTCCACTTGCAGCCTTCAGGATTTGATCATGTTAGGGCCACAGCACCTTCTTCCAAGTTCTTCACAAACCTCCACACTCATGGCCCTGTCATCACATCGGCTGTTTTCAACAAAGTCAACCCATTTTCACCCACTATTATCTCCCATTAGCAGACTTTCATTCTCTCTGACTCACCATTATCCAGTCCTCTGGCTGCCCAGTTACTGTTCTCTCTCTCTCTAGTCTCCATCTTCACCCATTGTCTACTTATTTCCCTCCATCACCACACACTCCTCCTCACAACTCCGCCCCCCAACCTCCACAAGTTTTCAACATATATATCATCTTTGCTTAGCTAAATTATTCTGAAAACTCTGCTTTCTCTCCTGAGATGCTGCCATGTCTGCTGAGTTCATTTTTATTGTTTTTCGTAACTGGTGAGGCTCTAGGATTAAGGGGCACAATGTAAGAAGGAGAGGGTGAGGATGTGAGGAGGTTGAATTTTTTTCACGCAGAACATGTTGAATCTTTGGAGTTCTCCACCCAGTGTGCTCTAAGGGCTCAGTTGAATGAGCATGCTCAAGCCAGAGATTGAGCATTCTAGATTCTAGATATTGAAGATATCAAAGGATATAACATAGAACACAGCATTGATGTAAAAGGTCAATGAGAATCTAGGTTGAATTATGGAACGAGCCTGAGGGCTAAGCTCTGCTCTTATTTGTTTTGCCCCCAGTTAACCACAACCCTTCCACAGAGGCCGGTATCGCATCACCAAGTCACTCTTTATTTACAGATAGAGAGTCCTTGACACTGATCAAGCTTCCTCAGAGCCAGCTCTCAGAGTGAATAGAACCACTGGCACTCCTGTTTATATCTGTCAGCCAGATCAACAGCCCCAATCAGGGTACTCATATTCTATGAGGTCCACCTGCCTGACCATGTTACAATCACTACACATTGAATGTTCAATCGTTGCAGTCACAAAACAGGTCACTTTGAGAGTATATATAATCTTTGATTCTTATAGTAGAAGTACACAATCTTGCATATTCAACTGGCTGATGGTTCTGTTCCACCGTAATATAAGGCTGTGTTACCACACTGTCTACATTGGACAGGGAAGAGTCACTGTGAAAGCCCAGAGTTCCAAAGCTTTTAACGACAGGATCATATCTAAATGGCAAAATATACTTTGGAGATAAGCCAGTGCTGCGGACAGGAATAGGTGACTCATGCACTGCACAAGCACCGCAACATCATCATAAATAACACAGTAGCTTTCAATAATAAGCAGAAATATTCTGTCAATGATAGATTGGAAATATTAACCTATCTTTCCATTTCAGATACTGAAATTGGCCTTCTGTACACTTCTGGCATTTTCTCCATTTTAAACTCATACTTCCACCACAAACGCAGATGTTTTTCAGTTTCCTACCTTGTTCGTAACATCCCCAATTTAAAAATACAGTAAATATATTTGAAAAGGAATTAGCAACTTTGAAAAGCTCAATGTCAAATGATTCACACCACGGACGTAAGGAAATAATCAGACACAAAGCATTTTTGAGACATCATTAAATGTTTCTGAACCAAAACTATTCTGGTTTTTCAAGATGATCATGCACTCAACTTACAAGTAGATATATGCCACTGCAATCTATTAAATAGAGTGAACATTTGTTATACGGTTCAATATGTTTTAAGCAACTGTATCCAAGGTTTGTCTTCTTGTCCAAAATGCATCTTAGCAAAACTCAATTATACTGTCCTATTCAGACCCAGAAGTAATTAAACTACTGGGCTGTTTGAAAATTTGGAATATTTTATTTTCTATTATGAGGTCAATTTGAAAAAAGGGAACGTGATGCAGCTCCATTCAACCCTCTGGAATACCAAGCCTGCCATCTCCCCATTGCAACAACTACTACTTAAAGGCATCCACTGTCATCTTCTGTTGAATCCACTTGTAAATTATGGAATATTTCTTCAAACCAAAACTATTAAGATTCTTTTGGGGCCTATTATATGCCAATCATCATTAAATAATGGAAAATAACCTCTATGAAAGGGTAATTTTACTGCGTTGGGCCTGTACTCATTGCACTTCAGGAAAATGAGAGACAACCAACTGAAACATACAAGATTATTAGGGGACTTGACAGGGTAGATGCACAAAGATAGATTCTCCCACAAGGGGAAACAAAAAATTGAGAGTTAATCTCAGAAGAAGGGGCCACACATTTAAGTTGTAGATGAGGAGGAATTCTTTCTCTCAGATGGTTGTGAATTTGTAGAACCTTACACCAAAAAGCCCGTCAAGGTTGAGTTGTTAAAGTATATTCAAGGTTGAAATAGACAGATTGCTAATCTTCGAGATTCTAATCTTAGATTTCTGATATTCAAGTGACGATGTCAGAAAAACAGAGTTGAGGATCATAAGATCAGCCATGATTTCATTGAATTGTGGTGCAGACTCAATGGGCCAAATGGTCTCACTCTGTTCCTATATCTTGTAGTCTTATGATGGAACTTTTCACAAACTGAAACCCTTATATGGAGATAACTTATCCACTAAACTGCACTGGACAAACTCCTTTTGCTAAAATAACGTATTCTTGCATCTTGCATCTGTTGGGTCTTTGAAATAAATTTGAAACCTTTTAAGGAAATGTTTAAAAACTTGTTCATCCAAGCTTCTGCTTTGCGTGCAATTCTGGTCTCCTTCCTATCGGAAAGATGTTGTGAAACTTGAAAGGGTTCAGAAAAGATTTACAAGGATGTTGCCAGGGTTGGAGGATTTGAGCTATAGGGAGAGGCTGAACAGGCTGGGGCTGATTTCCCTGGAGCGTCGGAGGCTGAGGGGTGACCTCATAGAGATTTACAAAATTATGAGGGGCATGGATAGGGTAAATAGGCAAAGTCTTTTCCCTAGGGTCGGGGAATCCAGAACTAGAGGGCATAGGTTTAGGGTGATATAAAAGAGAAAAGATATAACAGAGACCTACGGGGCAACATCTTCTCACAGAGGGTGGTACGTGTATGGAATGAGCTGCCAGAGGAAATGGTGGAGGCTGGTACAATTGCAACATTTAAGAGGCATTTGGATGGTTATATGGATAGGAAGGCTTTGGAGGGATATGGGCCGGGTGCTGGCAGGTGGGACTAGATTGGGTTGGGATTTCTGGTTGGCATGGACGGGTTGGACCAAAGGGTCTGTTTCCATGCTGTACATCTCTATGACTCTATAATAGCTTAATGCAGTAAGTAACTGTCACACAAGTGACAGGCAGTGACCATTTCCAAGAAAAGAGAATCTAACTTTTACCCTATGACACTCAATGGCATTGTCATCACTGAATCCCCAGGTATCAACATCCTGGGAATTATGCCATTGACCAGAAATTGATCTGAAGCAGCCATATCAACACTGTGGCTGCAAGAGCAGGTCAGAGACTAGGAATTCTGTGGCAAGTAATTGACTTCATGTTATTCCAATGGCTGTCCTACATTCGCAAGGCGCAAGTCAGGAGCGTAACTGAATACACTCCACTTGCCTTGACTGATGCAGTTCCAACAACATTTGAAACTTGACATTAGCGAGGACAAAGCAACAAGTTTGCTGAGCAAACCATCTGTGACCATCATTCACTCCCTTCACTAACAACACACAGTAGCAGCACTGTATACCATCTGCAAGGTGCAGTAACTCAACAAGGTTCCTTCAACAGCAACTTCTACCACCTTGAAGGTTAAGTGCAACAGATGCATGGGAAACTATCATCTACAAGTTGCACTCCAATTCACGCACCATCCTGACTTGGAACAACGTCACTGTTCTTACGCTGTCACTTATTCAAAATCTTGGAACTCCATCTCAAACAACACTGAGGGTTTTCCTACACCTCAAGGGATGTAGCAATTCAAGAAGGCAGCTACCACCACCTCCTGCAGGGTAATTAGGGCTGGATAATAAATGCTGGCCGAGCCACAATGTGCACATCGCATGATCAAATTTTTAAAAATGCTTTACAATCCCACTTTTGCTTGGGTTTTTTAAACATTTAATAAAAAATTTAAAAGTCTGCACAATTAAGGGGTTAACTCAACACAAAACAGATGCTAAATCAAAATCAACCAGTGACAATGCACTTGAAACCAAGAACAAACCACTTAGCCAGAAAAAAAATGACAGAAAGTCTTTGAATCCAGCCATGAAGCGTGCAGTGCTTCTTCAAAGTGGCCGAGTTGGAAATGTGTAAAACCTTTTTGTGGGCCCTGACTATCCTAGGATATTCCAAAATGCTTCCGAAAAAACCATGGAAACAAATTGTAGTGATACATCACAGAGCATGTCAACCTGATATGGAGGGTTCATGTAGACACATTTTGAAAGAAACACTACGACAAAAATACTTCTAAAAGGAGACAAATAGTTGAAGCTTTTCATCTTGTACTCATCAGAACCATGATGCATTGATTGGCATTTAAAAGGCAGTAAAATCACCATAAATCAAATTGCAGGGGGTCCACCCACAAAGTCAAACTAATTGGAACCTTCAAGGTAACCAAGGACGCCAATGCAAGCTGATTTATTAGTGCAGTCAATGCAAAAAATGAAAACAGTGGTGAACCACTATTTGTGTGAAAAAAACGTCTTTAGTTTTCAATTTGTTCACACTTTCTAATCGTTTGACCTTAAATCGTAAAAAGCATTTAAAAATATTGGGAAAAACTCAGTAACCTTTACCCGTTTAATATGCGGTCTTTGGTTGAGTGCAATGTGCCATCTACCATGTCATCAATGTAGTAAAATATCCCAGAACATCTCCAACACCTCTGTAGCTTCAGCTACAGGAAACAAGCTGGGGAGCAGGCAGGCACTCATTACACTCTCCAGGGTCATCAGTTCCCTCAGTCGAAGATTGTGCTGCATCTTTGATTGATTCATTTGTCAGTTCTATTGTGCATCGCATAGTGTCTGTTGGAATGCTTGTGCTGGCCTTCTGTAGGCGAGTGAAGAGAAACTGCTCATTGTGTTGGCTTACTTCACCCTGCTGTTCCTCAATCTCAGCATCTTGTACATTCAGGCCCATCTGAACCGGCATGGTGTAAACAATTGGCAATTGTGACTTCTGTTGCCATCCTCCATGTCATCTTAATCACGAAAGGTTGTACTCCTAAATTATTGATAGCTTCAATAACCCAAGAGATCAGTGGCTGAAGATAATTTGTTTTGGGGTTCGTAATCACCCCCTAATTCATTGGCAGGGACTTGATGCTTTTGTGGCCAGTAATGTAGGGGAGCACTGAACAGTTGGCTGTAATGATGATCATCTTCTTCGTCTCCCATTGAAAAATTCTGCCCACCCTTTTGATCGATGCATCAAAAATGTTGGAGGTCATCCAGATACCTTTGTCAGTCTCGTACTGCTTGATATTCTCTTGACAGAGCATTACATGTTTCACGTTTAAATATTAAAGAACAATTTTGTCAAAGACTGTAATATAGTCCTACTTCTTCTGTGTTCAAAGTATCACTTGATACATATTTATTCAGGACATGGGGTGAGACTATTTAGTAGTTAATGATCTATCATTGTTGCTGTAACTGCTCTACCTGAAATGCTTACTGCATGGATGACAATACCAAGCCTTGACTTTAATCGGTCCAACCATCCATTACTGCAGGAGGCTTGCTTATAGCCCAGACTCTTCGACAGGGTGACTCCCCTTTCTTACAGGATTGGACCAGAAATGGGAATGTTCTCTGATCAAACTGCCTTGCATCATGTTAGCAGGGCTTTTTTGACACTGGGACAAGCAGCCATTATCATTCGCTGCCTTGTCCGAGATAATGCCAAAATATTCCATGATGTTTCGTATCAGAATAGTTGAATCTACCATGGTGAAATCTCCTACTCCTCAGCAAGGTCCACTTTTCCCCTCACACCACAGTCTTGCATTTGCAGTATTAACTTCACTTGGTTACCAGTCAAAAGCAATTTGAATTTTCTCATCGATCCGCAGGGTTGAGTAGAGAAATCTCAATGTCGAGTGATGGCTTGTCTGTGATTTCACATTGTAGCAACTAACCCAAGCCTAACTCAATAAGTGTACATGTTCCAGAGTTGCTAGTTCAGAACTTTGTCTTATCACATGCATCCTTCTATCAGACATCCTGTTCTATTGGTGAAAATGACTGACAACTTCATCATGACCAGAGATGCTACTTATCTAAATTTGACTCCTGATGATTTCACTGTAGTGTAGAGTTTTATCAGAATGGAGGACAACAGTTTTGTTCAAGAGTAGGTCTGTCTAAAGAAATCAGAGGGGCTGCACAAATTGATACACAACATACTCTATAGTTTCCCCAATAATGTCACATGGCATACTAAAGTCTACAAGTAATAGCATACCATACCCAAATCAAAAAGCTTATTCACACACAAGAAGAAGTCTTATAAGCATCTGTTTCATTGATAGTATTTTAAAAAGAAAGACAAGTAAGGAATCTACTCAAATTCCCAAAATGGCCTCCATTTCGAAAATGCACAACCATAGAATGCATCATGTAGCACTGCCTCTGCTCTCATCACCAATGGGTCCTTCAAGCAGATTGAAAATAGCAGCATCACCACCCACAGGAATTTATGTATCCACATACAAACAGCCATTTCATGACAACTAGATAGCAATGTGCCTGAAGAAACACAAGGCGAAGAACTAGTGAAGATGATACAATACTGGCTGCGAGGGTCAGGAGGTGTCAAAGGCAGATTCTTCAACGCCTTTGTTTGCGTTCAATAGGAGGGCACCAGAACATGCCTGAACTGTTACTTACTTCAATTCACATATGAATGAACAGTGTTTTGTACTGCTCTTTGCCATTCATGGTTTTTCTCTGCCCCTTCAACTCAAAGTGGTGACTATTCTGGCAATTTCAGCTGTTGCATTTTAGAATTTTAAAATCACTCCAAACTAATCAATTTACTTCCTCACCTATGACTCATCATTTTTTTTCCAGAAACGTCACCACATTTCATGAATTATAACTTTAATGGAATTGCAAAAATTGCCATTAGCTCCCTAAATTTAGATTATAATTTATAGCCTGTTAAGTTTTTCAACAGAACAAAAGTAGCATAGCTAAGCTTTTATATTTGCTGCGCTTATAAAAGGTGGACATCAATATGTAGGTAGACATTTATTGCTATAACACACTAAATTAATAATTACATCAATTTTACTCATTAGCTCTAGTCACAGCAATTTATTTTAAAATTTCCATTTGACAAACCTGTCACAAACTATAATGTTTCTGCATCACTGGTACCTGATGCGTGTTTGATGCTGTTATCATTTTAGTTCAGTACTGTATTTATGTATTATCCTGTATTTTACAAATAGTCTGCAAAGATCATGATAATGTTCTGAAGACTGACGTTGTTCTGATACTCGACTTGTTAAAGGAATGCTTGTGATCAAACACTTCAAAGAAAATTAATTAAGGTGGGTCAATACTCTAAAATACTTCTGTTACAGATTATACAAAATAATATCACTATTCTACGATATAGCTGAATTTAGTTATCTAAGGTCAGGAATAATAATATTGTAAATACAAAGCCCCCAAATCAGATTTGCGCAAATTGAAGAATTGACATTCTCAACAATTTTGAGTAGCACCTACTCAATAGAAAGGGATGATTCTACTGTTTTCCACAATTGTATGGCTTGTGTATGAAGTAACACCTTGGTAACATCCAGGAGATTAATAGTTATGTCTGAAGAATAAAACAAAGACTATAGAAGGGAAGGGTTTCACAGCAAAATCCAAAATATTTAGGGGTGACGGCTAACCTTTCCCTCAACTGTGTCTGAATCATCCAGGTAAATTTAATTACGGGGTCGACCCAATCAGAGAAACAAGAATGTTCGAGACAAACATGCAACCATTTAGCCATGACCTCATCAGTCCATGGAAAGTGTGTTTATGGTGATCGTATTTTGTCTATAGGCACATGCCAGTTATTTCTTTAAAACAGCATTTGTGGCTAACTTGTGACTGTTATCTCATACATATTTGAATACAGTAATGTCTTGAAATTAATGTGTTCCTTGTGTGTTATGGCTTTAAGTTTAGTGGAGCTGTGATAGTTATTGAGGTTTTGTTGGATTCAAATTCTACTTCTGTGAGAGTCTAAATACCCTATATGTCAACACAAACAGAGACAGCAGTTTTATGGTATAACTGCATTACTTAAAAAAGGGGTTGGTGGGAATGAAAAAAAAGAGCAGAAACAAAAAAAAACCCTCAAAAATCAAAATGTAGCTTTCGATAAAAATTCAAGAAGAATTCTTGAAAAAAGATCTGTGTTTAGAAACACAGAAAATAGAAGCAGGATTAGATCTTTTGGCCCTTTGAGCTTATTCCACCATTTAATACAGAACAAGGAAGGGTCATCGGACCCAAAACATTAAACTCTGATTTCTCTTCACAGATTCTGCCAGACCTGCTGAGCTTTTCCAGCAATTTCTGGGGTTTTTTTTCTGATTTTCAGCATCCGCTGTTTTTCGGTGTTCATTAACTTCCAACAATCTGGGTTTGCACATGGAAATAAATAATGATTTGCACTTTTCAACATTGTGACAGCTTAAAAAGCAGTCAGTTCAGACCTCTGTTTTGCTTGAGACAAGCGGATGTCCACTTTGGAAAAATATAGTGGACCAAATGGGCAGAGGCTTTGAAGTAACCACATCTTCTGCAGACAGTCCTTCTATCAATGAGTGAGGAGCCATCCTGAGCAGCAGGGACACACCAGGAATGGTATATCTTATCATTTTCTCTCTCACCATACCAACAACCAATATCTATAATGGTGCTATAGAAACCAGATGGGTCAGGCTGTACTGACAGAATTTAAAGCACTGCAATTGCAGCCAAGCCCTCTTGAACAAGTACACTAGGATCTCAACATCAGCAACAGCAGCATTACATCAATTCTTAAAGAAAAAACTGGGAGCATAACACAGCGGTAGGAGCATTAAGAAACCGTCTGTTAACAACAGCATTACTGTTTGAGGCTTGGTTTGTTGTTCTTGTCTTGCACACATCAGGACAATTTGCAAAATTACCAATTCAAGGGATAATCCAATATATATCCTCCACAAGGAGAGAGTGCTGATTGATTCATGAGTAGTCTCGAATCAATAGAAGTGTTGCCACAGAAAATGCACCAATTCATGATGATTGACAGTTAGCAGACAGGTTTTGTTTAAAATGTAATCTAGGTAGATTGCCTCTGATTAGTCAGAGCATTTCCTTTACAAATTAACTGGAAGTGACTATCACTAATTTGTTGTGCTGGAACAGATGAAATGCAGATGTGTGTGTTTTTTGTCTGCAAAGAACAGAGAACCATCAGTTTTAATATACGTAGTTTCCAGTGCTCTCAAAAAAAAGGATTACATTACAAGCCTGATCTAAATCCTAAATTGAAGGTCAGTGCAATTCTTTACACTCTCAGGAGTAATGTGGTATATGAATTTCAATGCCAGTGTGATGCCATATATATATAGGCTGCATGTCCCAGAGACTGTCAGATATCAAACAGGTCATCATTTCAGCTGGTCATAACAAACAAGATAGTGACTACACCCAAGCAGCACTCAAACCTGCAAAACCTACAATACAGTGTCTGATATTATATGTGATTCTGCAACCAGACAACAGTTGCTGTATAATCACAAATACACAAAAAGAATTACACTGACAATCAATTTAGGGTGGTCAGCCTGGCCTGCACTACAGCATACCTGCATGTACTGGAAGCTAGATATATTAATACATAGGGTGCTGTTGTCGGCAGATGGTAAGAACATATATACACGGTGCTTCAAAAGGTTAGATGATAGTATGTAGGCTTGCTCACTAAGCTGGAAGGTTCATTTGCTCAGCAAGCAAACCTACATCCAGAACTTCAAACTGAGCTACAAATCTTCTCAAAACTTAGATGACAGCCATTCACGAGTTCACTCGAAACCTGCATGGTTTCAACATTCTTTTAAAAATCTGCCAGCTAACTGTCAACTGTCAGTAGGTGGTGTATTTTCCACTAATCAGCATCCTCCTCTGAAACAATGTAAATGTTAATTCTTATGTTGAATTTATATTCTTGCAAATTGTCCTGATGATTACAAAATGTGACTTTTCCAGCAATTCTAAAGTGTAATATCTGCAGCCAATAAGTCAATACTGATTGATGCGGGCTGAATAGACTGATTACCCTTTACTGCAGAATAAACAGAGAACTGAGGAGATAATATGGAGTATTGGGTAGAGGGACCTTGAGCAGGTCATTGCAATTTCTGAGAGATCAGTTGGTCACCGGCCTCTCTGGTACTTGTGTTCCTTCTCCAGCATTATAACCTAATTCTTGCGAATTGGATGGTGTTCTTTCTGCCAAACCCATGACCACTTCCGTCTAGGACAAAAGCAGCAGATACCACCACTCGAAAATTCTCCCGCTCTCCCCTTCAATGTGCCTGGTCAAAATCTTGGAATTCCCTCCCGAAGGTCATTAAGGGTATACTGACAGCATATGAACTGCAGCGGTTCAAGAAAGCAGCTCATCACCACCTTCTCAAGGGCAACTAGGGACAGGCAATAAATGTTGGCTAGCCAGCAATGCCCATGTCCCACAAGTGAATAAAAAAGGTTGCTGAGGCTGGTGTGTTTTAGTTATGAAGAGAGAAACTGGGATTGTTTTCCTTGACGCAGAAGAAATGGAGGACGGATATAGTTGAGATGTATAAAATTATGAACAGTATAGCTACAATGGCTAGGAAGCAACTTTATCGCTTGGTGATGGGATCAATGACAAGGGGGCATGGATTTAAGGCTGGGGCAGGAGGTTAAGAGAAGACGCAAGGAAATTGTTTTCACTGAGGGAGGTGGGAATCTGGAAGTCATTACCCATAAGGGTAGCAGAGGCAGAAACTCTCAGAACATGTAAGAGGTATTTACATGTGCACTTGCAATGCCAGGGCATACAAGGCTATAGGCCAAGTGGTAGAAAATGCAATCAGATTATTAGGTGCTTCATTTTGACCAGTGCAGACTCGACAGGCTCAAGGGCCTTTTTTCTAAGGTGGTGGTATCTACTGCTTTTGTCCTTCTAGATGGAAATGGTTGTGGGTTTGGAAGATACTGTCAATGACTCTATGCCAGTGTTGTGCTCCCTAATGTTCCAGGTACTCCAGTGACTATTACTGGCAGAGTTGCAAAGCATTGTCATCAGCTCGAGATAAAGTGGTATCTTTTGTCCCCTGTGCAGCCATCCACTGACATTCCTGTAAAGGTGGAATACTGGACAGATGGAGGCATGTCTCGGGATGAAAGCATAATGACACTTGTCAGACAAATTGGTACAAAGTTAGATTATCTTTTGATGGAGATTACGTATTAGTGGATGTTCATGGAATGATTTAAGAAAAGTTCCTCAGTACTCCTCTGGTGACCTGATAACTCACATGAAATCACTACTACCCTGTCCACAAAGGGAATCAGTCAGTCTTAAAACCCCAGCACTTTCTCACTTTGCAAAAGTTGTATATTAATTGGCTCTTGTTGAGTGTGCAATTATAACACAGATCTGCACTGCAAACTTGGAAATTTTGGAGATACCTCCCATTGCAACCTGGGAAGAGGTGTAGGCCATAACAAAAAAAGAGGTTCAGGGCAGTGTTGACCCTCAGCCTTGACCAAACCATGACCCTCCTGGCATAACAAGTACCAAATCCTGGCAGGTGTCTCTGCACAAGTCTGTAGCAACTTGCCTGTTCAAGCTTAGCCTCATGATATAACGCTCCTTTAAAATATTTAAGATGGTGACTAACAGCAGAACCAATCACCAGACCCATAGACTGTATGGAATGGCTAAGGCAGCTTCCCTCACCTGCTGAGCTCAACAAGTCCAACAGTCCCCTGCTTTTCCTGGATACAAAGGCTGCTGCTGCTGCTGCCCTTCCAACAATGCTCATTGATTCATAACAAAGAGGTAAACGTCTGATCCATGATAAAATGAAACTACTTTGCCAAGGTGAGGAAGGCCAAACAAGTGTCAATGATGAAAACTCCAAACTGAAAAGCACAGAGACAGATGCTTACAAGTGAGAATGCTAAGGGTGATGGGGAAAGGACAAGGAATGGACTATTAGCACAGCTCTTCCTTACGATTCTATGCTTCTATGATAAAAATCTTGTGCATCAGGATAATCAGAATGCTTTAAAAATAATGAAGTGTAGTTACTGTTGTAATGTAGGTCAATAGCAGCAAATTGTGCTTGGCCTTGTTGCTCAAACCATTGAGTATAGGAGTAGGGACATCATGGTATGCCTGTATATGACATTGGTAAGACCACCTTTGGAGTACTGTGTATAGTTCTGGTCGCCCTGCTATAGGAAGAATGTTATTAAATTGGAGAGGGTTCAGAAAAGACTTACCAGGATGGTGTTGACTGGAGGTTCAGAGATACAGGCAGAGGTTGGACTTCTTTCACTGGCATGTAGGAGGTTGAGGTGGCCATATTATAATCATGAGGGGCACAGATAAGGTGAATAGCAAAGATTTTACCCCTAGGGTGTGTGTGTCCAAAACTAAAGGAATAGGTTTAAGATGAGCGGGGAAAGATTTAAAATGGACCCGAGAGGCAAGTTTTTCAAACAGACGATGATTTCTTTGTGGAATGAACTGCTACAGGAAATGGTAGATGCAGGTACAGTTACAATGTTTAAAAGGCATTTAGAATACTACATGAATAGGAAAGCTTACAGGAAAATGGGCCAAAGGCAGGCAAGTGGGACTAGTTTAGCTTGGGAAACTTGTTTGGCATGAACAAGTTGGTCCGAAGAGTCTGTTTCCGTGCTGTATGACTCTGACTCTGTGGCAAATCCCCATAAACAGCAGTGATATTGGCCTTATAATCTGTTATAATGATGCTGATTGAAGAATAAGTATTTTAGGAGACCAGGGATAACTGCTCCACTCTTTGAAGTAGTTGACATTGAATATTTTGTATCCACCTTGGATGGAAGACAGGATCCTGCTTTAAGGTCCACTTGAAAAGAGCAGTGTAGCACCCAACTGACGCCAGGAACTGAACTTGTGCACAAAAACATGTAGTTTGAATGAGAGGCAGGAGTGCTTTGGCTGATGCACTTAAGAACATTTTGCTTTCTACCATGTATTGTTTCAAAGAGTTATGTGCAACTCAAAACAATGGAAGTTACTGATCAGCAAAGATTTAATTGCACTTTTCAATTTTTTTTGGTTCTTCCTCCAAGTGTAATTTCCAGACTAATCTTTTGCAGTTCATTGAGACAAGCTGTTGCCTTTTACCTGTAGCTTCTTTCAGCTTCTGAGGTAAGTGCTTTCATAGATCATGCTTGACAGTGGCTACTGTTTAAATACTAGTACCTTGTTTAGATGGGAGGATTAGATCGTAGTCCCTTTTGTGTAACCACCTGTAGTTTCAACAGATACCATTACATTTGGGAATCAGCTCCTCTCCCAGGAGTGTTTCACTCCTCTTCCAGCGACTGCAGGTAGTTTATGTTGAGTAAATATGCCAGTTCCAATTGGGCCTCTTTGCTAGTTTTGAAAAGATACAAATTACTTCAAGTAGCAGACAACTAACAGCCAACCCATTCCTCCCTCAGTGCGCAAATTAACTCAATCGATCAAAGCTTTTGCAAAAATGAGTTGCTCTTGTAGCTTATTTTCATGAGTCTTAATAATCCAACATTGTCTGATGGTGAAAAGCAACCTTATATTTGGCTGTTCATTACAACTTGCGCAACTGAGACTCTTGATTTCTCAATGAGAATCATTAATAGTTAAGGAATGTTTCCGACAAATCACATTTTATAATACTAACACTCAAATGTCCATATGGCATTTTTCAGTCCTTTGTTTTAAGAATGAAATCATAGTGCGTCCATTAAATAACCACTTAGGAATGCAACATGAAAACATATCAATGGCTGCAAACTTTCAACACTCTGAATCTATATGCTCAAACTGATATTAAATATTGGAGCCAAGCAATGTGTTTGTTAAAAGGCTTGCACTATCCCATAATGTTTAAATATAACACAATGGACTTAAGGCCAAACAACCTTAGAACAAAGAAAACTAAGTATAGTATTTAAATGGGGTAGATTTGTAGTAGGGATACCACACAATTCTGATGAAGAGTAACTGGACTCGAAAAATTAACTGCTTACCTTCAGAGTTGCTGCCATATCCTCTGAGTTTCACCAGCAATTTCTGTTTTCTGTTCAGATCTCCAGTATCTGTAGTGCTTTGTTTTATAGTATTGTAGTAACCGGACTAAAGTATGAAGTCTTTATTTTGAAGTCATGCATTGTCTTTATTTTATATTTCCAGTATAAAAGCCTCTATAATATATATATATTATATAATGAAAGATGCTACAAGTAAACTCACCCCTTTGTGATTATCAATGTTGTTAATGTAACGCCTCAATTGGCAGAAAGGTGAAATTACAGTGTGACAAGTTTACACAGGTAGTATACATAATAAGCATTGATATAGGGATTAAAACAGAAAAAGTTGGCAGGAATGCTGTACAGAGGTAAGATTTTTCATGGCTGAAAGAAAATCTGTTCTAAAAAATCCTACAGCTGGCAACTGCTTGTGATCAGATCTTACATTGGGTAGATTTGCTGCTCTCAATCCTTCTTGTAATAATACTCCACAGGGTTTACGAGTATGAAGTGATGAATAATTAATAAATCAATAAGTCTTCAGCAGAAGATGCACATACTTGAATAACAAGAAGTGGTTCACTGTTTAATAAGAAGATAGCAGATAGCTGATAGCTTAAGACTTATTAACTACATTAACATCAGGGAAGAGGCATAGTTACTATCTCTCGAGTGATAACAATGTCCATGCTACATGGTAATAGATTGCAGAGTTAAGTAACAACAAACTGAAACTGACCCACTCCTGCCAGAGACCGATTCATTTGTACATCAGTGAGTAGAGCTAAGTTAAAGCTTCTGAGTTAACACTTTGATGTCAACTGCCGGATACAATAGTACCTGTATTCCACAGAGAACATCAAGGGCAAAAGTAATCTTCTGGTAAAGGGGATTTAAAAGGTGAGGTATAATAAAGGTGAGAAAAGTTGTCAGTCAGGGCCCAATTTGAAAAATAAAAATATATAAAATCTTGAACAATTTTATTTATTGTTAAACAACAGAAACCAAGTTATGTAATAATGCAAAGGGATATAGTTAGATGATTGACAGGGTTTTTCTATATGGTACAGGTGGAGGGAGTAAGTAATATTAAAGATGAGCACTACAGCAGTAATTTTGACAGAGGAATGAAATTACAGCAGTAGTTCATGTTTGCAGTTTTTATTATGAATTTGGACCTGGGAATTTCTAAACTTGAAAAGATGAAAGAAGTTTGACAAAATGTCACAGTATACAGAAAACACAGGAATTAAGCTTTTAAATAACATGGATGCGCAACAAGTACTTTAAGTAGTACCAAAAACAGAAGTTGCCAGAAAAGCTCAGCAGGTCTGGCAGCATCTGTGGAGTCAAATCAGAGTTTGTGCGAAGATTTGTAGCTCGGGTGCTTGTTGCTGTGATTCTGTTCGCCGAGCTGGAAGTTTTTGTTGCAAACGTTTCGTCCCCTGGCTAGGCGACATCATCAGTGCTTGGGAGCCTCCTGCGAAGCGCTCCCAAGCACTGATGATGTCGCCTAGCCAGGGGACGAAACGTTTGCAACAAAAACTTCTAGCTTGGCAAACAGAACCACAGCAGTCAAATCAGAGTTAATGTTTCAGGTTGAATGACCCTTGCTCAGAATTTCTGAACTTAAGAACTCGACCTGGAATGTTAACTCTGCTTTCTCTCCACAGATACTGCCCAGTCTTCTGTGCTTTTCCAGCAACTTTTGCTTTTGTTTCTGATTTACAACATCTGCAGTTCTTTCAGTTTTTATTAAAAATGTACATTCTCTACTGGGAGAAAGCTGGTAGCTTAGCTAGTAATTAAATGTATTGTAGTTGCATTCATACAGAACAGAAGGTAGCATGTTCAATTTTTGATCTTGATGGGGAGTAATTAGTGGCTCCAACTAGTCTCACTGCATTTAGCTTACCATCCTCGGTGTCAAAACACCTCGCCTCACACATCTTCTTTAAACTTTCCTCCTTTTACCTTAAACCTGTAGTTCCTATTAAGGGACATTTCTACTCTGAGAAAAAGACTGTGACCATCCATCCTATGCACGCCTCTCATAATTTTGTAAATTTCAACTAGGTCGCCCCTCAGCCTCTGACATTCAAGTGAAAACAAACCCAAGTTCTCCTCCAAATCATTTATACATATTTCAAACAAAAGAGGTCTGAGCACTGATTCCTGCAGAACACGGAGTCACAGATCTCCAACAGAAATACACCTTTCCACCCCTACTCTTTGCCTTCCATAACTAAGCCAGTCCTGTAACGAATTTACCAGCTCATCATGGATCCCATCTTTTGTATCAGCCTGCAATGAGGGGCCTTGTCAAAGGCCTTGTTGAAGTCCATATGGACTACATCCACCGTCCTGCCCTCATAATCTTTATCACTTCCTCAAAAAAACTCAATCAAATTTCTGAGACACCACCCCCCTTACATATACAAAGCCATATTTTCCTAAATGTGAGTAAATCCTGCCCCAAGGAATTTTCTCCAACAATTTGACTCTCACAGACCTGAGGTTCACCAGCCTGTAATTCCCCAGAATATCCCTGTTGCCCTTCTTAAACAAAAGAACATTAGCTATTTTCTAGTCCCCTGGAACCTCTCCTGTGACTAAAGAGGATACACATATTTTGTATAAGGCTCAATAATCTTCTCCCTTGCCACTTTCAGTACACTAGGATATATCCCACTAGGGCCTTGTTTACCTTAATATGGTTCAAAATGTCCACCACCACCTCCTTTTTTATATCAACAATATCCCTCTCTGAACTCACCATCCACCATGTCCTTCTCTTATGAATACCAATGCAAAGTATTTTTCAGGACCTCACCCGCTTCTTCCAGCTTCACACATAAATTCCCTCCTTTGTCCTTGAGTGGACTGATCTTTTCCCAGCTACCCTCTTGCTCCTTATGTACATAAATAGCTTGAGATTTTCCTTAATCATGTTTGCCATGGACATTTCATAATGCCCTTTAGCCCTCCTAACTCCTTGTTTAAATTCTTTCCTGCTTGCTTTATATTCTTTGAGAGCTCTGTCTTCGGTTTCCTAAACCTTATATATGCTTCCTTTTACTTTTTGACTGAGCTCTCAACTTCTCTTATCATCCAAGATTCCTGTATCTTGCCTTCATTTTCAGAGGAACACACTGGCCTTTGAAAGATTCCCACACGACAGATGTGAATTTACCCTCAAACACTTGCCCTCAATCCATATTCCTGTCTGATATTGTTGGAGCTGGCCTACCCCAATTTTGTGCTTTCACCTGAGAATCACACGTACCCTGATTCAAAAGTAACTTAAAACTTACAGAAATATGGTTACTATTCCCAAAATGCTCCCCCACTTAAACTTTGATCACCTGGCCGGCCCCATTCCTCAATACAAGGTCGATGTAGCCCCTTCCCTAGTATGATTATTTACATATTGCTTTAAGAAACCCTCCTGCATTACAAAAGCTGATTGGAGTCTGATCAAACATTCCTTAAACTAGCTATTAAAATCTGACATTCTGACTATGCTATTTGAATCGGAAAAGCAGAACCTCACAGCTCTTACAATCATTGTGTACTGACTACATACTAATGTACGCAACATAAAAATACACAGGTTAAGGTTAATTAAAAATGATTTCCACATGTTTTGGAAGTTCTCTATTCTTGTTCCAATTTGGTACCTAAATAAGATGTTGAAAGCTCAATTTTGCAATCAAAGATTTTGTTGTCAGACCACATACCCTCTTGCTGATGAAACTAAATGAATGTATCATAATCGTCAGCAACATTAAGAACCCAACATCCAAGTTTAGGATAACAATGAAGCAAGAACTAGTTTGGGCTAATAAAAGACTTTTATTTTCTTAGCACTGCTGACTTTATTTCCTCGTGGAAAGCTTTTGAACTTATTTTCATTGTTGGTTTACATTATACAGTTCGTGAAGGTAACCTAACTTGAATGTGCAGGTTTCAAATTCTGACCAGACTTTCTGTATTAAATGCTCCAAAATATACACCAGGTATCATCCTACTTTTTTTTCTTTTAGAAATGGCTTATGTTAAAAAAGATACTGAACATATTACAGCTTCATTGCTGAAGCTGCTATCAATCTCCAATAGGAGCAGTCATCTTGGAAGAATCAGTTTACTAGGAAATGACACTAAGCGTTATACTGAAGGCTAGATTTGAAAATAACTTTGGGGCACAGATGCAGTCTGCTTCTCATATACTGATTAAGCTTGACATACATTGAGAATGTTTTAAAACCCTTACAGATGTTAGAGTTTCTCCTGTCTTATAAATAGCTGTGGTCAACTGAAATGAATATGGTACTGAGTGCTACAATTTCCAGTAAAATATCACTGCTGCCATCTGGCTCAGAAGATAAACATATTGATGGGAACTGTTCCGATATATTAGGTTGCTGGAGTTTTAGAAATAAAGATATAATTTGTACTCAAGCCTCAGAAATAGTTTGATTAACTGAAAAAAAAACAATATAGGAAACATCAGTTACATAAAAAATAGCTTCAGATATCTGGATCAGGCAAAGCAAAAGGCATGGAGGCAAAGGTGATAGAAAAAATGTTGAATGTCAGTGTCGTGCCCGAAATCCATTGAGGTGGGGATGCAGAAGGATAAAATCAAGGCCTTTGCTGAGTACAAAACATTCAGCATCAGACAGTGGAAAGTCTGAAAGGTCAGTAAATACCCAATAAGAGGTTGAGTTAGGAGAAGGGATGATGCTAGAGGGAAGGTGAGTGGAGGAAGCTTCCAGGTAGGCATGGGTATCTCAGAATTGTTGCATTTTGCATTCCTTAACACAAGGCACAACACAGGCAGGAAGAACAGCAACTCGTTTTCTCCTTGAAGACCCTGCAACCTTCAGGATTCAATATCAAGTTCAGTAGTTTTAGGCCCTAAACACCTCCACCAAATCTGACCCAAGGTTTACCCAAACCAATGCACCCTACGCTGAATCATCACACGGGCTACCTTCAGCTTAGCCAACACTGTTTCACCCACTAGCAGGTTTCCTTTCTCCCCAGCTCACCATTATCCAAACCTTTGTTTGCCTAACTGCTGCTCTATCTCTGGGCTCTACCCCCCCCAGTCAATCATTTACTCCTTTATCCAGCTTCCCCTCAACCCTATCTTCAGCATATATACCATTGTTTCCTAGCTACAATCAGTTCTGAAGGAGGGTCACTGGACCAAAGCATTGACTCTTTTCTCTCCACAGATACTGCCAGACCTGCTGAGTTTCTCCAGCAATTTCTGTTGTTATTTTAAATGTGAATTGTTCATTTTGAGCAGCCAACTACTGACATTACCAGCAAAAGTTTTTTTCTGTTTCAATCTTTTGTACACTATCTGAATATAGCTGATCAGGAGGATCCCTGTTTCTCTATTAGAATTTCTGGTATTTCTGCAACCTCCTTTTAGAAACCATAGAATCCCTACAGTGTGGAATCAGGCCATTTGGCCCATCAAGTCCTCACCAACCCTCTGAAGATCATCCCTCTCAGATGCACCCCTCAGCCATATCTCTCTAACTGTGCATTTCCCATGACTAATCCACCTAGCCTGCACATCCCTGGACACTATGGGCAATTGGGCATGGTCAATCCATCTAACCTGCACATCTTTGGACTGTGGAAGGAAACGTTTTTGCACTTTCTGTAGTCTCTCTTTACATCAGTCAGTTACCAGCTTCATCTCCTTTCAAGTTCCATTACCTAATTTTAGTCAGGAATGATCAAGACTATGTGGCCCTGAGTCTTCAATGAGCAGAATAATTTAAGAAAATATTGGCAGGACATTACTTACACAAAATAAACAGGGAAGCATTTTCCAGAATCCACAGAATTTCACCAGACACCTGTTGGAAATTCTCTGACTTAGATGGTTGTGAGCTGACTGAAATCCAGGTACACAAAATCTAAACTGGCATTTCAGTGTAGCAATGTAATACAGATATTTTGTTAGAGGTACAACCTTTGTACAAAACTATAAAGGATGCTTAATACTTTAGTGCATGCCATTATAGCATAATTGCAAGAATGGGCTAGAAATTGGTTAAAAGGTGCATTCATGGTGTGCAGATACCTCAGGTGGTAATATACACTACAGGTATGGCATAGGCATTTAGTAAGAACAGAAAAGAAGCTTCGTACATGCATTTAGGTATTAGGTGCATGTAATAGGCTGGTATTAGGCCCTTAACAAATGCAAACCTGAGGCCTGCAATTCCCAGCAAAAAACCTGCCTGTTCTCAGCAGCATTCAAGAAAATGTGGTCTAAGTACAACAATAATAGGTGGTCCTTGCAGGGTTTGGTGGAGTTGCTATCAATTAGGTAGGTGGTTTAAAACAAAAACTTGTCAGAATGTGGAGCCTGAAAGAAAAGGCATATTGTGTCAAAGAGCTTTTCCTAAATCACCCCTTCCCTCTTGAAGCCTCTCTCCTTACTGTTTTGCCCACCTCCTATCACTTCACGTTCCAAAATGCCAGCCTGCACCAATTGTTAAGCAATTATCTTCATAGATTTTCTAAAATTGAAAGTAACAATAGCTCATAGCAAAGCATTAATATCAACCTTTGCAATCCAAATTAATGTCAATTAACACCTTATATTTTGAATTAAGAGGTTAAAAATAACCACTTGTAAGTTGTTAAATGAATTAATTGACTTAAGTCAAAATCCACCTGGCACATTCAGACACCTCTTAGTGCTAATGCCTCACTGCAAAGTTGCTTTCTGATCACAGGTGCAGTCTTTTGGATTAGTTTCAATAATATTAAACAGACATGATTATACAGACTGTTAGGTTTCATTCAAATCTGCTTCCCCTCCCTCCACAGTTAATACAAAAAAAAATTGGCTAACATCTCAGACTTGTTTACAATGTCAGAAACACTTGGATTGAGGCTAGTCTGGGCAACCTTCATTATCTGGGCAGCCTGACAGAATCTTGAAGTTGACATTCAGTCAAGAATGCTAGCTGCAAACAACCAGAGAGAAACTGACAAGGCCAATAGAATTACTGGCAATCCACAGGTTTCAACACCTGTAAGCGTTAAGAACTGAAGGTGGACTAATATGGTGAGAAATAACACCAATTTGCTGTTGATTCACTAGTTTTTCACACATTGGCATGAAAGTTACCACATTTTGTTGGCTTTTATCCATAATTTAGTTCACATTTTGTATCATATTCCTGTTTGCATTACCAACATTTCATCAAGCCAGATGTTTCCGCAGTACCGTATTTTAAGATTTCTCAATCCAAACCCTAACCTGTTTTTTCTGCAGTGAAACAAAAGCAAAAGTTGCTTTTATGAATGTCATTTACTTCAACTTACAAAATAAGAATAATTTATGAAAGTGAAACAAGTCTTTCTTGTTTAATAAACTGAATTACAACATGAACACAAGAAAATCATTACATTGTTCTGACCAGGGTTTTAAAAGAAAAGATTATAATCCTAAACTAATTTGAATTCATATGTTTTTTTTCCCCAGTACACAATATTTTACTCTTAAATTTTAGTTTTGAAAGTTGTCAAAACATACCAACAAAGTTCCATTTTGGACACACTGAGATCAAGCAGTCGAGTATTTCAACCTTACTGAAATCACTTTTGAAAAGTATGGTCTTATAGTCCATTGAACCACAGGCTGAGGTCCTGATGTAGGGAAGCCTTGCCCTTGCCAAACCATCCCAAAATATCCCTCCGAAACTGATCATCATATATCATGGCATTGTCAGCTTTAGGATTTCAACATTACAAGATACTGAATGTAGTCTACGTCACAGCGATTAACAGGTATTCAAGGCCGTGTTATGTATTTTAAAAGAGACTCTACTGCTGCAATGCAGATTGTGCATTTGACTTGAGTTGCACCTTTAGAACTTTCAGATGAAGAAATGGTGGGCATCTCAGGTAGGAGAGTTAAATTTCTTAAATATGGGAAGATAATATGCAAGGATCTGCTTTTGCATGTTTGATATTCTTTGATAAACAAACATTACTGCAAAAAAATGTAATTAGTCATAAAGACACATTAATATAATTTGCATTCAGAGGTTGACGCTAGCTACACAGAATACTAGTTGCTGTGTGTTCTAAGTTTAACATTGTGTTCAACTGACAAGGTTTATAGTCTCAATGAACTTTCCACTGAACTCCATGGCATTCCAAGTTCCCACAAAGCAAGAACATCCCATATGATTATACCAGAATCTAATCTTGTGTTCCTTAATATTGCAGTGACAAATTTCATAATTATTCTACAAACTTAAATATAGCATTTGCTCCAACTAAACATTAGAAACATTGAATTTCAAAATGCCTGATGTCTGAGTCTTGGTGAGGCATGTTAAAATTCATACCATATTTATCTTTAAAACAATTCAGACTTCATGTTTATTTCCCCTATGTATTAGTTAATTAACAATTTGATCAACTGTGGTTTTGCCATTTCAGCTGGATTACCTAAAAGTAAGGCAAATGGCTTCTAAAGCAGGCTATTAAATTGTTCTATGGTATGCTTAAATATAGACAATTATCAAAAAGAAAAGCCAAAACTTAATTCCACTAAATCTACAGTTGGCAACCTTGTGTTTATGGATGCCAGGGAAGCTTTTAGAATACAATAAATTTGGTTAACCAATGGATCAAATACAAATTGGGGCATTATTTTTTCCCTTTTGCTAATTATAGAAATAAAAGCTCTGATGATGCAATATCTATCTGATCTTGTCGACCTTTTGTTTCAAAAAAGCATTCTAAAAATACATCTTTGCTTATCCTCTACATTTTTGATTCATGATTATAATAGAATGCTTTTTTTAAAATCCAACGGCTCTTTGTGAAAGAACGTTAGCCAAAAAGCTGCATTACTGAAAAAAGGCACATCCCTCCAACAATTAAGGAAAAAAGATCCTAAAAGTACTGCAGTATTCCCAAGATAATACTGTAGAGAAAATAAGGAAAGTATTATCCTGATGCAGCCATAGTTTGTCAGTTAAATGACTGCTGTCAGAACATAACTACTAGTACAGCAATATTCATGTCTTGAGAATTGTAGGAACATTTTGCACTTATGTAACTAATGGAGCCTATGAGAAATGCACTTATAGAAATAAGTATCATGAATATGAACACAATCAATGAGGATAAACTCATATCAATCTAATGATGTTCCTTCTCCAATTCTTTAGTGCACAGATTGTTGTTCAGTTTGCTACACACGACTATGATCATGGCATCTCTATATCAAAGATCAACAATTTCAACCTCTAGCCTGAACTTCTTATTTTACAAAGCTAGTACTAGAAATATTATTACGGCATTGCTATCTCTTTTGGAACCACTTTTGTCTAATTAGTTCTTCACTAACACAATTAAATTAAAAACTGCTAATAAAAACAATAATTTACAGCAAATAGTACCAAAAATAGAATGGAAAATCTCTTGCTATGCTTGCAGCAAATGTTACGTGCATACATGCCTCTAATCGTTTTTAACCTCATAGTTTGGCTCACAAGTATCTGGAATTCTGTTGTAGTCGATAACCAATAATTAGGCCTGGCTCTCTGAAGGCACTGTTCAGGTATCCCTGTGTGTAAAATGCCAAATTAGAAAGAAAGGCCAATAAAGACTTCTCGACATTGGTAAATGATTTCTCCATCGGCCATCTAAAAATCAGGGTAAAACAAATAGAAAACCACAAGACTGCTTTCTATACCTTTATTTTGTTGTCTGGGTGTAACTTAGTGCTATATACAAGTGTAATATCTGCAGTGTTATAGCTGGAGAAAGATTGATGCCCCCAACCCTTTATGTGAAAACACATAAAACTGACACCTTAAAGAATACTGTCAGAGTTCTAAATTGGTGGCTCACCCAGTTTACTAGAGCTTCTCAATATAGTGAAACTGCTCAAAGGTTTTAGTGTTTTTTTTCTTTCCAATTCAGCAATTCAATAAAAACAATCTTAGAAATTCCTATCAGGCTCACCGAAATCCAGAATGAGAAATCAAACTGAAGAAGCAGAATTGAATTTAAGCTTCATGTACTGTGTGCCAGTGTTCACCTCTCCCTCAACTGATAGTACTGCATCTTGCTAATATACAACTCTACACTTATTGCAGGTACAGGAACACTAAAGCTTCACAAGTGGGTGAACCAAATTTTGCACAGCCACAAATAGTTCATCCTGGCCCTGAAAAATATCACGAAAGAACAAACAATGGAGAATTTTACAGACAGCCTACAACAGTCAGTTTAAGGACTGCCGGTTAAGCCACCATGATGAATTCCACTGAACCAGAATTACAGAAAAAATTTAGTTATTTCTTAGGGTCCTAACTTATATTCATGATTAGGTTTTTGCCTCTTTCCAGCAGGAGCAGTGATCATTTAAGTTAAGATCAGCCGAAAATAAAAACACTTACAGTTTTAACAGTCATTCATCCTGAAGGCCTTTGACAAGGTGCCACATAGGAGGATTCTACATAAGATAAAAGTCCATATTTTCAGGACATGGTACTGGCATTGATAGAGAATTGGCTGACAGACACAAGGCAGAAATTATGCTAATTACATGAATGTTAACATTTATCTCTAGAGGGCCAAAATACAAGAGCAGAGATGTATTGAGGCTGTGTAAGGCTCTGGTCAGACTGCATTTGGAATATTGTGAATAGGTTTGGGCCCTGTATCTAAGGGAGGATGCCTTGGCATTAGAAGGGTCCAGAAGAGGTTTACAAGATGATCCCAGAGATGAAGGGCTTGTCATATGAAGAACGGTTGGGGACTCTGGATTTCATAGAGTTTAGAAAGGTAGTTGAAACTGACAGAATATGGAGAGGCCTGGATACAGTGGATGTGGAAAATATGTTTCCACCAGTGAGAGAGACTAGGACCCAATGGAATAGCCTCAGAGCAAAGGGATGACCCTTTAGAACTGAACTGAGGAAAAACTTCTTCACTGAGGGGCTGGTGAATCTATGGAACTCATTACCACAAAGGGCTATGGAGGCTAAGTCATTGAGTGTCTCCAAGACAGAGATAGATAGGTTCTTGATTGGTAAGGGGATTAATGGTTACAAGGGGGAGGCAGGAGAATAGAGTTGAGAAACATATCAGCCATGATTGAACGGTGGAGCAGACTCAATGGGCTGAATGGACTAATCCTGACCCTATGCCTTATATCATTCTTTTATATACATCATTATGGTCCAGTTTCAGTGTTATGGTTTTAGAAATAAACAGGTGTAGTAAAATAACAATCAGCTCCAATCTTAAGCAGAGATGGGCGGCACGGTAGTTCACTGGTTAGCACTGCTGCCTCATAGCACCAGGCACCCAGGTTCGATTCCGGCCTCGGGCAACTGTCTGTGTGGAGTTTGCACATTCTCCCCATGTCTGCAAGGGTTTCTTCCGGGTACTCCGGTTTCCTCCCACAGTCCAAAGATGTACAGGTCAGGTGAATTAGACATGCTAAATTGCCCATAGTGTTAGGTGCATTAGTCAGAGGGAAATGGGTCTGGGTGGGTTACTCTTCAGAGGGTCGGTGTGGACTTGTTGGGCCGAAGAGCCTGTTTCCACACTGTAGGGAATCTAATCATCTTCTTGTAAAAACAAAATGCAAAAAAAAATTAGACTCAGTGAAATCAAAACCAAAGTGCTTAAATTCAATGCCGAAGAGCCTGTTTCCACACTGTAGGGAATCTAATCTAATCTAATCATCTTCTTGTAAAAACAAAATGCAAAAAAAAATTAGACTCAGTGAAATCAAAACCAAAGTGCTTAAATTCAATGGTAAGTTCAGGAATTATTGCACTTATTCATTGAATAGAAATGTACATGAATTCCAAGATTTTAAATATTTCTAGAATAGGTGAAAATAGCTAGCATTGAAAGTTTAACACTTATTTTTAATATGCAAAAAAATGTAAACACTAACAACCTAGTTATAATTCTGGGGGAAAGAAACAATTACCTAAGTTTTTTAAAAACTGTTTGACAAGCCTGCACACCATATCGAGTTGGAACATCCACATCTAATTAAATCAAAATAGTTTGAGCATACTTGTCTTCTCAAAAATCAATACTTCTTTCACTTGATTATACATAACATTCCAGGCTTATGAGACTCATTCTTTCAAAGGTATTTCTGGCTCCTTTACCTTTTTAAGTTTCAATGCCACACATTATGTACAGTCATGGAAGCAAGCATATGCCCTGCTCTCAGACCTCTGCCAATATCACTCTTAAATGGCCCACCCTTCCAACAGGGTTTGTGGATATTTTTCCTGCCAATTCTGTCACCTTTACTGGGACAAACACCTAGCCTCCTCAAAGTGACATGGCTAACATCTAATATGTGTGGGAATTCCAAATATGATTTCATTGTATAACAATTGGTCACGTGTCATGATCCCAGCTAATGTTACGATGGGACAAGTCATGTGCCAGACTTATATCTGGTTTTATGATCATATTTTGTTCTTTTTTCCACAAGGTGCTCCTTTGCTAAAACACAAGTGCATAATGCTGCAGATTTGGTTTCAATAAAACCCAAGTTTATTATGCAAAATAAAGGACAAAGTAGAATAAACCAGGATATTTACAATTTGAAAAATTTTGATTCACACAATAAAATTACAATTTCAACCATACCAATGCCATCACTTTCAAACGTTCAAGCACCAGAGAAAATGCCCTTTCTATCACATTATGAGGCTTGACAACTACTTATTCCAATTCCTAGTCTGCAGAATTTGAAAATAATTTTCTTGATCAGTCATACAACTTAGACTCTCAGCAACAAATGATGTCTTCAGGGTTCGACCTCAAACAATCCTGGTCCGGAACTTAAGCTAAAACCCTTTCACTGAGGTAACCTAATTCTTAATGACCTCCTCTCTCAGTTCTTATATCTATCCTCAACCAGGACCACGATGAACTGAAACCACTAGCTTTTCAAGTCATGGTTTTTTTCCACATGAGCAAAAAAAACAATTCCTCATTCTTTCCAAACTGAAAGCAAGAAAAGTTTTTCAATGAAAATACTCTGTCCTGTCATAAACCTCTCAAAATGCCAAAAATCATTCTCAATATTACTTCAGGAACTCTCCCTCTTGTGCTTGTTTTTAAAAGCTACAAAAATACCAACAAGTTAGTCATTAAACACCCTCATACATATAGACAAAATACAAAAATCCAAATTCTAAAGAAAATTACATTCAAGTTTATAAATAAATATATATTTACACCACAGATATTGTATATTGGCACTGTAACTCAAAATGTTGATACGCAGTTTAGTACCTACCTATAAGCATTATGTTGTGAAAGAAGTTTCAAAGTCTGGTGTCTCAATTATGGTGTGTTAAATCATAGCAAAGTCATCTTCAGAGGAATACTTTTTACCCAAAAGCCATACAACGTATGAATTACTGCAAATATTTTTTGACACAATTGATATTTGGTGTGTAGTTTTCAGCAAAGTAAAGTCTATAATTCTGTTATGATACTGGGCCACAAAGTTACACACATACTTCTACTCCACAACTACAAAATACTAGAATCATTAACAAATATTTCTTCCATAGTAATCACATTAAATTAATTTGCAGGTAATTGGGAAGATGTTATGAAAGATAGCCCCTGAACAGACAACCTAATAAAAGCTTCAACTTACTTATCAGCGTTGGTAATCTTAACGATATAAAATACATACTGGAAGCCAGTAACAAAACATTTTACCCCTGTTTGGCAGAATACTAAATAAAATATCTCACTTTTGCTCTTGGAATTGGTAAAGCAGACACTTTGTTATGTTCACCCTTTCCATCTACTACAATACTAAAAGGTGGTGTAGAGGGATATTAACCCTCCAAAAGATTAGAATTAGACTTACAGTGCAATAGTTGGGAATCTGTGAGCCAGGTCTCATTTTTGGCCCAGCACATCTGACCCGCTACTGTTGTGCTTTCAATTTCAGCAGCTTTTGTACGTGCTCACAAAGCTATTCCTGAATCTTCACAACAGCTTCTTGAAGCTGTGAAACTCCACTCTAGACCATGGGAGAAGGTGAGGACTGTAGATGTTGGAGATCAAAGTCAAAAAGTGTCATGCTGGAAAAGCACAGCTGGTCACACAGCATCCAAGCAGCAGGAGAGTTGATGTTTCGAGCATAAGCTCTTCATTAGGAAGGTAATGAAGAAACTCCATTTTAGACCATGTCATCACTTTAACCCATTATTTCCAGCAGAAGTTCAAATGCAAAGTAAGTCACGACTTATTCAGTATATTTCTTGCAGTGTTATTATGTGGTATGCAAACCTTTTGAAATAGCAATGTCGCTACCTAATGGGCGGCACGGTGACACAATGGTTAGCACTGCTGCCTCACAGCGCCAGAGACCCGGGTTCAATTCCTGCCTCAGGCGACTGACTGTGTGGAGTTTGCACATTCTCCCCCTGTCTGCGTGGGTTTTCTCCGGGTGCTCCGGTTTCCTCCCAGAGTCCAAAAATGTGCAGGTAGGTGAATTGGCCATGCTAAATTGCCCGTAGTGTTAGGTGCAGGGGTAAATGTAGGGGAATGGGTCTGGGTGTGTTGCGCTTCGGCGGGTCGGTGTGGACTTGTTGGGCCAAAGGGCCTGTTTCCACACTGTAAGTAATCTAATCTAATATCATTTATCTACAACTTTCTGCGCTGAGTAGTCACCATGAGGTGAGCTGGTCTTTGTTATAATTATCTCTGTTGCTGGAACACCTTAACATAATCTGTTTATTACAATATTATGAACAGCTCAAAGTTGTTAAAAAAGAAAGCTTTGTAGAATCTGTGCATGAATGCTTTAAATGCTTTAGTGCTTTAAAATGTAGAGCTGGATTTCTTAAATATCACTATGAATTCTGCAACATTTAACGTTAAACTTTTGACAGAATTGTCATAGTTGGCTTCTACATCCTTTATGGATGTTGTGTCTAATGTTCATATTCATATTATGAGGCCATTTCATGAGAATAACATATTTGATGTAGCAAATATACTGAATTCAAGAAAGCAAAGATGAAATATTTAAGAATATTATTTAATATCCTATCTATTATCATCAACAGTTATTGGGTTTTATGGTCATCAGGATGAATCAAGTACCTAATACTAAAGGTTAGAGCTGAGTCCACCAGGAATGAAGTGCACAACTAGTGGAACAAATTTAGAACTCTTTTCCATAAACTGCAGTTAATGTGACATCATTTTTTTTTTAATTTTAGATGTGAGATTCACTTTGTTATATTTTTATTCAACCAAAGATCTGTAGGGCAAGTGTGGGCTTATGGGGTTATGCTCAAGTCAGTCACGTTCATAACAAATGGCAGAACAGGTCAAAGGTCTATATGTCCTATCCTAATAATAATGTTAATAATAAAGATGTAGTCTCATGATCATCCTTTCCAACTGATGGATTGGCAGATGGCCATAAAGAGTGCCAAGAAGGTTATAAACAGTGCTTGATTAGATCTTTTATCTGATGTTTGCATTGGATTTGGAGTTGACATTTTATCAACGAAATTTGCCAAACAGTCTACACTGGATTGGAAGATTGAGGTCTATTTTAAACTGTATAGAATCTTTCTGCCTGGACTTGTCCATTTTAAGACTTAAAATCATTTTACTGGCTTTAACAGTCAAAATATTCCCTGCCTCTATAAATAGCTGTTCTTGGCAGCACAAATACTGGAATTCGAGAATACTAGCTATGCCCTTGAAGGTTAGCTCTACTAGAGGGGTAGGACTCGGGTTTGATCATATTTTTCAGATTGAGAGTTATTAATTTTTAGGTAACTGAGTGACACTGAACAGAGCGGAGATTTCCCCACAGAAAAATATCAAAAATTTGAGTCATCTCAGACTACATTTTTGCAAGTTATTTCACTTCAGGGCCAATTTGCTGCCTGAGGATACTGTATGCCATGGAGACCCCAAAAAATGTAGAAAGCTAAACTATAAAAAAGTATCTTTTATAAACAGACTAAATACAAAATAACATCCCAAGTTGAAAAAAACCACAAGAACAATAACAAGATGAAAAAAATTGAAGTCATTCACTAAATTCTACGTAAAGTTCACCTCCTTGAACACTGGTCCATTAAACTGAAGGCTCAAACCAAATTCAGATTTAGGCCTCATTTAAATGCTACAGGCAGGTTACATGGGCCAAACAGGCATCTCACTGCAGTTCATCCCTTGGGAGGCTGTGACATCAGATGGCTCTCATGTACCAAAGATCAACAGCTTGGATGGAGACTGGTTTGAATGTCTCAATAGCACACTAGGGAAAAACCTAAACATTTCTAGAATCCTGTGTGAACAACCTTAGCTCTTGTTAGGCTGTTTAAAACATGATAATTGTGTGAAGCATGATCCAAAATACTCTCTTCCAAGGTACCCAAACTTTAGATTTGAAATCTGATAATCAACAGCACACTGATTTACATAGGCAATGACCTGATGACCATTTTCAATGGGTACATTAATCATACATAGACGATAGGAGCAGGAAAAGGCCATTTAGCCCCTCAGGTCTGTTCCATCATTCAACATGATCGTGGCTGATCATTGAACCCATACCCTAATCCCTCCATATCCCTTGATCTATTCAGCCACATGATCTATAACTTCCTTGTTCTTGAAAAGACAATGTTTTGGCTTCAGCCACCATCTGTGATAGTGCATTCCACAGACGTACCTCTCTCTGGAAATTTCTCCTCCCTTCAATCCTAAAAGGTTATCACTTACGTTTATATTATGACCCTTGGTTCGGGACTCCCCCACTGTCAGGAACACCCTTCCTGCATCTAGTCTTGTTAAAATGTTATACGTTTCTATGTGACTCCACCCTTAATCTTTTAAACTCCTTGAACAGTACTAACTGACTCAATCTCTCCTCATACATCAGTCCTGCCGTCCCAGGAATCAATTTGGTAAATCTTCGCTGCACTCCCTCTGTAGCAAGAGCATCTTTCTTCAGATAAGGAGACCAAAACTACAAACAATATTCCATTACAGGTCACAGCAATGCCCTATATAAATGCAGTGAGACATCCTTGTTTGCATACTCGAGCCCTTTCACTGTGAAGGCCAAACAATTAGCTTTCTTTGCTGTCTGCTGCACCTGCATGCTTACTTTCAGTGACTGGTGAACAAGGGCACCCAAATCTGATTAAACAATCCCCCAGCCCCTCTCAAATTACAGCCACTCAAATAATGATGTGACTTCCTATTTTTGCTACCAAAGTGGATAATTTGTCAGTTATCCACATTATACTGCATTTGCCTACTCATTCAGCCTGTCCAAGACATTATGACATCGGGAGCAATTCAGTCCAGTTACATCACAATACAAAATTCAAAAGCCTAACACCTATTTTACAGATGCAAAACAGGTAGCCATAAGCTGAGTTCCTCTCCCAAGAAATCACATCTACACTGAGTTTAGCAGCTGCTAGTTAGTGATTTATTTTTATTTACTTCACCAGAGCTATTTATGCATGAATATTTTTATCATCACAAAAGCCAGTGAGCAACAAACTAGCTTGCGGTATGCTCTTTCACGGGTTAGAATTAAATACAAACAGAGGTAAACTTTGCTTCACAACTGCAGACAGACTTGCCGCTAATAGTGCATTTAAACTACTAATTAAGCTGTTTAAGTGAGCTGCAGAAAATTGTGTTCCCGACAGGCATTCGCCTCAGCATGTTAATTGGCTAGTCTTACTAAAATACAAATTAGGAGCAGAAGTAAGTTATTTCAGCCTTTAGAGTCTGCTCTGCTATTTAATAAGATCATGGATGATCTCTTTGTGTTTTGATTTCCACATTCTCATGGACTCCTGACTGTCTTTGATTCCCTTGTCTAACAAAACATTATCCACCTCCTTTTAAAAAAATATTCAATTACCCCATCTTCACTGTCTTTTGAGGTGGAGAGGTACAAAGTCACACAAATCTCAAAACAATACTCCCCTCATTTCTGCCCTCACCCACATAAAAACATCATTTCCACATGCCCCTTATTAAGGCTATTCCAATACTTTTATACTTCAATCAAGTCATCCCTCTGAAACTCCAGTGAAAACAAGCCCTACCTGTCCAACCGTTTATCCTAAGAAACCCTGGTCATTGTAGGTATCAACCTAATAGAAATCTTCTAAATCACCCATCATGCATTTCCAAGAGAAAGTGGGTACTGCAGATGCTGGAGCTCAGAGTTGGGAGTGTAGTGCTGGAAAAGCACAGGTCAGGCAGCATCCAAGGAGCAGGAAAATCGATGTTCGGGCATAAATCCTTCATCTGGATTCCACTTCCTGATTAAGGGCTTATGCCCGAAATGTTGATTCTCCTGCTCCACTGATGCTGCCTGACCTGCTGTGCTTTTCCAGCACTAAATTCTCAATCATGCATTTCCAACCTTCTTTAAAGGAGAACAAAACTGTGCATAATATCCAAGATGTGGTCTCATCAATGCCTTGTATAAACAAAGCAGCACATTCTTATTTTTATGTTCAAATCCTTTCAATATAAAGGATAGTATTCCACTCACCTTCTTAAATTACTTGCTACAGCTGCAAAATTAACTTTTTCTAACAATGCCCGAGAACACCAAGATTCTTCTACACCTCCGAATTCTGCAGTCATTCTTTATTTAGGTAATATCAGTGTTTTTATTCTTCTTGTCAAAGTGAACAACTTCACATTTTCCCACATTATATTCCAGCTGATAGATATTTACCTGCTCACTCAATTTACCTATAGCAGTCTGCAACATCATCTTGTCTTCACTGTATACTTCTTAATCGCTTTATCTATCACTTGTAAATTTAACAACCATGCCTTTTCATTGATATAATTGTAAAATGTTGAGGCCTTACCACGGATCCCTGTAGGACAACACTCCTCACATCTTGCCAAGGAAAAAAAACGGCCCATTAATGCATTTTTTTTTCTTCCAATCTTCCAGTCAGCCAATTTTCTTTCCTGTTTGGTATGATACCCTCTAGACCAAGTGATTCTACTCTGTGCAATACTCTTTAGTTTGGCACCTTGACAAATGTTTTCTGGCAATCCAAGCACAGTATGTCCTATTACCTACAGAGCATGCGTATCCTTCAAAAGAAAGCCAATAGATTGTTTAAACACAACTGCGTTCCACAAAGCTATGGTAACTCTTTCTAATTACTTTGAAATTTTCTAAGTGCCAAAGCATAATCTTCTTAACAACTGATTCTAAAAACAAATTCTAATTCCTTTCTCATAAGAAACATCAAGTAAACTTGTTTATCATTTTCCGCCTCCTTCCCTGCTTGAATAGAGGAGGTATATTTGCCACTTTCCAGACCAATGAAACCTTCTGAGAATTGAGGGAATTTTAGAAAATTAAACAGCATTAACAATCTTACTAGCTACTTTTTTCAAGACCCTAGGGTGAAAACGATCAGGACCTGGGGACTTGTCAGCTTCATTAGTTTCCTCAGTACCCATTACCCTATGATGGTAATTTCACTAAATTTTCCTTTTCATTCCACTTCCTTTACAGCTATTTTTGAGACTACTTTTATATTCTCTGTAGTGAAGTTAGAAACAAAAAATGTTTCTGTCATTTGCGGTTTCCTTTGATAACTATTAACTCCACATTTTCACATTCAGGGGACCAACACTCACATTAATCACTCCTTTACTTTTTGAGTCTTGTAGGAACTCTTGTGATCCATTCTTTACATGTTTAGCTAGCTTGTTCTCATACTCTAGTTTCTTTCTTCAGAATAACCTTTTAGTCATCCTCTGATAGTATTTATATTCCGATTAATCATCTGACCCCTTTGCTCGCATATTTCCTTTTTTAAAAAAAGTTTGATTCTTTACTCTTCTTTAGTTAACCACAGAGGGCGGTGCCTGCCCTTAGGATTTTTCTTGTCATTCTTTATACTTCATTTCCCACATTATGATTTTGCTCTCCTACACAACTCCACCCTTAATTTGCTACATCTACCCAAAATTGACCTCTTCACCTCCTCTTGTTTTTTTTTTCCTGGTTATGCAGCTCACCAGAAGACCAGTCCCAGCACATTTCAGTGTAGACCATTCAAACACCACAGATCTTGCTTTCCTTAGTGCTGGCACTAAGGCCCATGAACCAGCACTCACCTCTTATACACCAATTTTTTTTAGCAACCCATTTTTCTCTCTAATCTTAATCACACAATGCCAGTTTTCATTCAGTCACAGAGGTGGGTATTATTGGCTGAGCCAGCATGTATTGGCCATCCCGAGTTGCCCTTGAAAAGGTGGTGGTGAGCTGCCTTCTTGAACCACTGCAGTCCATTTCATGTAGGTACACCCATAATGCCATTAGGTAGGGAGCTCCAGTACTTTATCAGTGATACTGAAGAAATAGCAATAGATATCCAGGCCAGGATGATGAGCGACTTGGAGGGAAACTTGCAGGTGGTATGGATTCCAGGTATCTATTGTCTTTGTCCTTCAATATAGAAGTCGGTGCGGGTTTAGAAGGAGCTGTCTAAGGAGCCTTGGTGAATTTGTAGGAGCAGCTCAGGTAGCAATCTAGAGATTATCAACTTTCAGGCTCTGCTTTGTAATTTAGGATTTAGCTTCACATACTCCCTCAGTGGATCTTCTAATTCTATTTGTCATCAGTGTCAATGTGGACCATCAGCCCTTAATACTCTACCTTTCAGTGCAAGCTCTTCCCCAGCCAAAGAGCAGATAAACTGAAAACAGGCAAGACAACATAGCTGTCGAGACTCACTCTTTGTTGCAGAGTTGAAAATCACACAACACTAGGTTATAGTCCAACAGGTTTATTTGGAAGCACTAGCTTTCAAAGCGCTGCTTCTTCATCAGGTGGTTGGCACCTCTAAATCTTTGTTGCAAAGAATAGTGTCAGTCCCCTCACTGTACTGTTCCCTGCTCCCACTTCAATCTTTTTGTTCCCCCACTTGAATGGCTTCCTATGCCATAATGCCATGATCAGTTTAGCTCATCCATTTCCCAGCCCCTACTCCCATCCTAACAACTTGAACAAAACTCAAACCTTTATTGGTCAACTGCAAAAGCTGAGGCTCCTGCACTCTGGGCCTCTTACCCACCTCACTCACCTATCCATGAAGGGCAAAATCAGCTGACCCATGCTACAGGGTGTGACTGCCTCCTGGAATAAATGGTCTAGGTGTCTTTCCCCTCCCTAATGTGTCACAGTGTTTGCAGCTTGTCTTCCAACCCACCTGAAACCAAAGTTCCTGGAGCTGACCACAGGACAAAGGAGCAGAGGCAGGTCATTCGACCAATCAAGCCTGCTCTGCTGTCCAATGAGGTCGTAGTTAATCTGATGATCCTCGACTTTCTTGACATTTTTCCATCACCCTCAATTTCCTCACTTACTGAAAATCTCTCTATTTCAGGCTTGAATATTACTTAATAACCCATGCTCAACAGCCTGATATGGTTGAATTCCAAAGAATTCCAAAAATTCACAATCCTCCTCACCGCTGCTTAAAAGGGCAATCCTTTATCCTGAAACTAATCTTTCTGGTCTCAGGCTCTCCCACAAGAGGGATAAGCAACCTTTCAGTATCTACTCTGTCAAGTCCCTGAAAAGTCTTGCATGTTTCAATAAGATCAACTCTCATTCCTCTAAATCCCAACTCAGGCCCAATCGTCTCAACATCTCTTCATAAGACAGTCCCTCTGTACCTGGGATTAACCTAGTGAACATTCTCTGGACTGCCTCCAATGCCCATGTATCTTTCCTTCGATACAGGTCCCAAAACTATTGACACTATTCCAGCTGTGGTGTGACTAGTGCTTTGCCAAGAGTTTTAATAAGACTTCCCTATTTTTAAATGCCATTCCCTTTTGAAATACCTGTTGAACTTGTATGCCATTTTTGAGATTTATTCTTCGTGTAGGTGTGTCTGCCCTGCATTACACTAGCATACAGAAGTTCTTATTATCACAGCACTTCACCTGTCCTGCCATCTTTCTTCTATTAAATAAATAATTTTAATTAATGTATAATCAATAACTGCCAAACTTCCCAGTCAGTTTACTGTTGCCAGTAATCTTTACACATTATCAAAGAACTTCCAAATACTAATAGTTGTAGGTGGTCAAAGACTTGAAAAGCATTGTCCTTTTTCAATATCAGTTACAAACATATAGTTGGTAATTGCAGTTACCTCACAAACCAATCAATCCACAACTTTGTGATGTTTATTTTATCCCTCTGCACAATCACCTGTTTTCCAGAAGCAGTTAAATCCTGTCTCCTCTCAAGGCTACATCTAGATTTATTTTACAATCCAAGTCTCCCACTTTAATATCCTTGGCATATGCCCATCTGAAAGGTCTTACTTTATACTTTGAGATTAAAAGAACACCGAATAAACTTACCTTTACACTTTGCTCAGGAGTCAAGGTGTAAATGAACGTTTAGCAACAGATACGTCTATATGTTACATTTGCTGTTGAATGAAGTGAATAAAAGGCTGTTTCAAGTTCAGGTCATGAACAACATTTTGGGCTCAGATTTAGAAATGATAATCGCAGATTTAAAATCTTGTTTACTTACAAATCTGCCTTTGTGTGGTACAAACACAAGTATAATTAACAATGGACTAAAATGTTTTCTCATGACTAATGTTTGGAGTGACTGAGTTACCAGACGACTAAATATGTGGAATTATTTTCACATCACTGTCAATTTTCTTTATATTGAATACAATTTTTTCACTTTTGCCCTTATTAATTATTGTATCAAAGTCTTGTAGGCTGCCCACAATAACACCTCTTCTTCCTTCTCTCACTGAGAGGGCAGGACCGAATGCTCCAAAAAGTTATTCATGGCTACCATCAATGAAGTTTCATAATTGCGTTGACTTATATGAGGCCAGCTGGACAAAATCAGTTCTGTATTTGATTGCAATGTTGGCATGGCAAAACAAAAGACAAACTAGATATGTACTAATTAGCATGCAGGATCCAATTGCATATGGCAGTGGCTCATCTTATGCTTTCATTGGAGGATGGAGTGGAGTGGGGTGGGAAAAAGAGGAGGGAACAAAGAGAGAGAGGAAATGGTGAATAGGTAGAGAAAATACTTCCCAGACTGCACATTCCCATTTCAGAATATTATACAGGCACTCCAGATACAGTCAAAGAAATTGTGAACATGATTACATCTGATTCAATTGCTAGTAATTGGAAGGCTAAATTGCATACAGTTATAAAGTCTTTACTATGTAGGTAAGATCGTGGGTGGTTAGACACTGTTTGATTATACTGTCTTGCTGAACTGAAACACATATATGCAATAATTCCCTCTCCCCTCCTTCACCCCAGTTATTACCAATTCTTTTCAGTGGTAGCAAATTTACTACTTTCTGTCTCAGAACCTTGCTTCTATGATAGTACTTTTGTATAGGATATGAGCATTTGGTTCCCTAACACAGTCAATGACCCTACAATAAGATTGAAGACAGTGGACCCAAGTCAACTAGCGTACAGGAGTGACTTTGATTTGGTAATATAAAATTAAAATATGTAAAACAGCTTGATTGTGAAGAGTTGGTATGATGAGGTGACATTGGTTGCAGATAGTTTGACAGAATTGAATTTAGTGAATAAATTGAAATTAGCTAAGGGAGTGAAACAGGAAAATCTTTGGAGTTGAGCTTGATAGAAAAAACTGAGTTGTCAAATTACTTACAAGTTAATTTACTGACTTTTTAATCATCTTCAATCTATCAAGCTTTTCTCATTTTTAATCTTTCTAGGGAGAATACAGCTCCAAAGATATTCTTCACATATCCAGATATAATGTGCCCACATCATTTTGCCTGACTTTATTTTGTCTTTAAATGAAATTCATTTGGTTCAAAAGTGAGTGTGATATTTCTGCCTTTTAGGTAGTTTTGGTTATTCGTCATTACATTGACAGATTTTTCTGGCAAATAATAAAAATTGTAGCTAATAAAGGGGTTAAAAATAATATAGTGCTTGTCAGCAAGAAATAAAAAAAATGAGTTGGACGGGATTTTCCCACGTTTAGTGAAGTGTTATTTTCAGGGAATATCATGAAGTGTAGCCTGCATGGCCCATGGTGACTTTTCTTCTGCTGCTTACCTCATTAATTATGCATCTGCACTATACAGAGTCGTTCTCACTAAATCTTGCAACAACACAGGTGGAAGTGCTTGCCGCTGATGAAACCAGTGTCATTCATGCCACAGGCACCATGTTTAAACACCATTTAAACTTCAAAACATCACAAGCCAGAGACTGTCTTTTGTAGTCTGTTGCTGCAACAGTCTGGTCTACAATATGTCCCAGATAAGGGAGATGACTCCCTGTTTGGAAGAAAAGGACTGAAGGTGCTGGTTGATGAGGTGTTTGAGAGGAAGGTCATTCTCCTTGCTGAGGACAATGAAGGAGGCTATGGCACCAGATTCAGACAGCCTGGACCTAGACAGCAGCCTGGTTCGTACCATTTCACAGATTAAGAGGAATTAACAGCAGTGCTGGAAGAAGTTTAATGATCTTCTGCACTTCACTAGGGTGTATGCCATCATTTTCTCTCTTCTACCTCATGCTCACTTTAACTCTGTCACTGCACACATCTCCCACCAAGGCTAATGGTTTACAATCTCACTATAGCATGTCTACTCAAGAGTTCTCACTCATCGCATCTCTCAATTTATGTACCTATCCTGCCCTCTGCACTTCCTATCCACTCTCTCTGGACACCTCACTTGTTCCTGTAAACAATCCCATGGCCACGTTCATTTCATTCCATTCCTTTTCATCTCATTGCAGGAGAAAATATTGCTTAGCTGGCATTTGTGCCTTCACCGATATGAAAGATCCACAAAATAGCTGCAGAGAACAGAAAGACTGCTCATCTGGGGAGCAAAAACCTCCATGTTGAGGCAGCTAAGCAAGCTCCACTCTAATTACCACAAGCATTAACTTATTTTTAAAACGTTCGAGCTTCTAATGTTTTTACACAACTCATTCCCTCTCATCTTAAGTTGTCACCACGAGCCCCTTAACACATCAGCTCCTCTTTCAGCACCTCTGAGGAAGCAACAATAAGGCATTGTCAGAGCGCTTCACCAACTCAGAAACTTCAATCTCAAAGGGTTCTCTAAGGACATGAACACAGTCTGATGGGTACCATACTAGCATGTCTCTCCCTCTGATCGTGGAAGGAATGCCATACGCTGTTGGTATTCTGAGGACTGCTGCTAACCAGGCACCCGCTCAGGCCCTGGCAGACCACCTCATAGTGATGGCCACCAATCACTAGGTACAAAATTCACAGAAGTAGCAGGTTTGTCAGAGGCAGTCTATAAACTGAATCAAAGCCTGGAGTCTGTCAATGTCATCAGCACTAGGATGGCTTCAGCAGTTGTGTATCTGGCTTTCACCATGGACAGCTTGGTGACCACTGCAGAAAGCTGGGTCCAGCAGACTGCTCAGTTACTACCAGAAATGCATGCAGACACATACTCCATCACTTCAGCCACTGGTGCTCAGCATCAACAGCAATACAAGATAGGTTCAATCAATCTCAACCTCAATACAGGTGCACCTAGACAGAGAGGAATCACACACAGGTCACCTAGAAGTTTCTTCTGCAGAAGTGCCAGTGCTCTCTATCTCTACCTGCCTGCCATCCCCCAGCGCTGCGGCAGTGGCGTGTCAAGGGGAGGGAGCCTGCACGCAGGCAGAACAGTCTCAATATGTCAGTGCCTTCCAGACACTAATGGCCTGGGATTGCTAAACAAATCTTCCAAGCCAAAAGCGTCTGTTTCCCCCCCCACCCGCAGCTTTCATCCCTGAGAGTGCATGTGGATGTAGTGGAAAGGTAAGGAAAAAATGCTCCAGGGGCAAATAGGTAGCATCAGTAACATATCATTGCAAGTTCCTTTACACTGCTGTACTAGATATCTGTTTTCAAACATCACACGTCTGACTGACTGTGTCGGACATGGTTGTGTGGCTACTATGTCTGAGTTAAGCAGCCTCTTCATGCATCCCAGTGAAGTTAGAAGTTATTATTGGTGAGGCATTGTGCATCTCTGATGAGCATTCCAGACAGTAGCAGATTATACGGATCCTTCAAATTTTACATTCACGAGTGCAGCTCATTCACTCACCATCTAGACTTGGAAATATATTACTGTTCCTTCAGTGTTGCTGAATCAAAATCCTGGAACACCCTCCCTAAAGACATTGTGAATTCATCAAAATCAAATGTGCTGCAGAAGTTCATGAGGACAGCTGACCATCACCCTCTCAAGGGTAATTAGGGCTAGGTTGTAAATGCTGGCCCAACCAGCAACACCCTTATCCCATGAATGAAGAAAACTAAAATCAAGACCAAGCACTTTAATGAAGTAATCTCTGAAGCCAAAGGTAATTTGAATGTCTTGTAATAGGACCTGTCCTCTGTTCAAATGTGAGACTTACAGCCACCTTGTGTGTGTGAGTACAACATCATTCATGAATGCTCACAACTCGGGAGGCAAAGATTCATTCTACTCATTTACTTAGCAAAGGAGAGTATTCTCGTTCTAGAATGGGTGATGATCAAAGCTCAAGTATCCCTCAATCTCAAGTTCATACACAAACATGTACACTGTGCCTTTGCAGACAAAAAAAGTAGTAAACTTCTTTTGACCTCTATTAATGTTTTGGCAGCCATTTTCTTCATTGCACAATTGAGGTTTGGTTGAAGGTGGCACACTATCCATGTTACTCTGAGTGTTGGAGATCATGAAGATTCCCCTGTTTCCAGCTTTCATGTGCCCCATTTCAGTGGGTGACCCTGTCAACTCCAACTTTCAGGCTTCCCATGTCCCCAGCCAATACTTCCATTTAAATGGTCAAGATTCACAATTCCCACCCTCAGCCATGTCCTCTATCACTTAATCATTGTCTACTCATTGAATAACTGAAGCCAGGGAAGTTATGGCTTGGGAGCCATGCTCTCACTCCCCAATATATTCTCCCAAGTTTCTCACCATTGTGAAAATTCTGCCCATTGCTCCACTAAAGAACCAATCCCCAATAACACACACTGCTATTTTATAGGCAAGTGCTGTGTGCACTTATGATTCTCTTGGCAAAATATTTACATATTGTAACAGCTAATGTTATCAAATTAGTGTTATCGAAGAAAGAAAATAAATCAAAATATATGTTTGTTGAAGTCAAAACTCTGAAATGTCTGAAAAGCTTTAAGTTATAAATAAATTACAATCATGTGCCAAAAATCCTAATCTTTTCCGTTGCACTATTTTTTTTAAGACTTTGTCACAAAGCTTTATAACTTGTCCCATGATCATCAACCAGCAATCTGCACTGACCTTTAACTAATCTCAAGTTTACATTAAACAATCTTAAAATTTACAGTTTAACCAAGGCAGTCAATGCCATCCCATAGAATGCCCTTGGAGAGCGAGTGCAGTGTCCATTATACTGAGCATCCCACAACAGAAAAAGAAAGCAACACATCCTCAGACAGATGCAAATGAGAAACACTAGATTACAGGCCAGCTCAATGTGATTCCACTCAAGTGTAAATAGTGAAACCACTGATTATATTTGTTGCTAAGCCAAGTAACTGACACAAAACTCATAAAATGTAACAGATATTCTCCATACTCTATGCCTATTTGATTCAGCTTGTTCTGTAGGCAGGTAATCCTGGAACAATCTGCCAAACCAATTCATGGTCAGGGCTATTTTAGTCTTACTTCTCTAACTAGTCTTCCTGGGCACTTGATCTCACAAAGTTGTGGAGTCAACATTAGGTAGGTATTAAGTGCAAGAACTGAGTCCAGTGCTATTTTTCACACCCAAACATTTGATGTTCTAATATAACAGGAGCCAAGCAAGACCAATCTGGGGGGAAAAAGTCTTCAAACAATTTTTTGAGGCATGATTATCCCCTTCATTAAAGTGGTGAGAGAAATAATGAGAAGGAAAGCGATTTTCCAACCATCCTGTGCAGAGATGTTATAACAAATCTCTGGAGCAGATGGGACTTGAACCTGGGTTTGCTGGTTCAGAAGTAAAGACACAAGAGGAACTCACAAGTGCACTTTTTTTTGACAGGGATGTAGCTGGGTGAATTGGCCCTGGGAGAAATTTACCCCTTTCTCATTACTTTGATAATTAAAATGAGCAGGTCTAAAGCAACTTTCTCAAACCATCACAACTGAGGCTCTCAGATGGTCAATTAATGGTCATTATAGGGTCTCAACTTGCCACATTCCAAACAACCAGCCTTCTATGTAGGGAAGAAAGCTTACTACTTTCCTTACTGGGGGGAACAGGCTGAGCTGCCTGCCAGGTTATATGTGGAGACCTCCAACTGCTGTAATCTGGGGACAATCTGAGGTACAAAGGGTTGACCTCTGAATACCAAAAACCTGACCCTTGCCTTTGAGCCTTTTCTCAATAACACCTAATGCATGAGATGAATAAAAAAAAATAATTTAGCTTCTTGTCAGTGGATTCCCCAAGGAATAGGTCTTAACCAGCACACAAAATTACCCAGAATATGATGACCTCTAAATGGTTAACCTTATATGCCAATGTCAAGGCCTGTGATTCAATCAGAAATCCATTGATGTTCTGCCTGTCAGCTCTTAATGAGGTTTTCTTGGCAATGTTAATCATCGCCTAACACGCTCACCTCCATCTTTTTAAAGGGAGGAACTTAACCCTTCACCATATTAAAAAGAATTGCATAACATTTTTGTGCAATATTTCATAAACTTGGATTATCCAAACCAGATTCAAATGTGATAAAACAATGACATCAACATCACATTGTGCTTCTCTCTTGCATGGATTATCTGCCAAGCTTGAATTGTTTCTTCACCCACTCCTTTGTCCCCAGTCTCAACAACTACACAGTAAGGTTAAGCCAGACAAGTGCCACCCAACTTCTTGAAACATGATCCATAAGAATTAATATCTGACCTGCTGCCACAGAGTTCTGTTAGCCATAGAAAGCCATCTTTGGAATGATAATAATCAAGATAAAGGCTATCTATTTCCTTGAGGAGGGGAGAGATAGATCAGACACATCTTTGGAGGTTTACTAAGTGGTAACTAGCTTGTCATGACAAAAAAATTCAGGTGCTCTCCCTTTCTTACTTGTGAACTATGGAAACACAGCAAAGAGCTGTGAACAGGTGCTAATTGACCAGCTTCCTGTCCGACTGTCCCTTCCATTGTCTCCTTCCACACGTTGTTAGTGTAATGGACAGTCGATCTGTTCCCTTCTCTACTAATTGCAATCAACACTGAACTTTATGCCGTCCAATGTTCCCCAAACTACAGGGACAACTTTCTCTTTACTTATTAATCTGTCCTAGCCAATGTTACTTTGAGATGAGCTAGAATTGCAAGTGCACCTGACTTGCAATTTGTGAGCAAATTCTACACTGCACTGGTATGAGACAAAAACTATGTGTATGCAAAATGTAAAGGGGTAGCTCCAATGAAGGGAAAGGGCACAAACTTCTCAGTGTCACTCTTCAGCTCATAGGTAAGCACTGCAGCACATTTAAAGAAAGGTACAGTAAAGATTCTGGCTACAGCTGCCCACTGCTGTCACAGTTCTGGTGCATGTTGTAAGCTACATGGCATTCATTGATGTCCCAGCAGCAGATGGAAAACTTCTGTATTTTTTTCTCAGCTGATCTAAATTCCAAGAAAGTAGGTTACCAGCTGGTTTTCTCAGGGGCCAGGGAAATGGTTAGTGGCATTTTGATAAATGTGGCCAAAAAAAAACTAGCATTTAGCTAACACAAAATGTTATGTTTCATCCAATATTGCATAAAGATTTGCCATCTTCAAACAAAATTTAGCTAACACAAAATGTTATGTTTCATCCAATATTGCATAAAGATTTGCCATCTTCAAAAGAACCAACATAAGAGTGTCATTCATCTCCTGACATTGATTCACATCTGGTACAAGTAAAATGAGCTGAGCAGCCTTCTCTGTGCTGTGTCATTCTTCCGCAAGTGTGAGTAGGGTGTGCAGGTAACGAATGCAGAGTATATTTCAGGCAAACGGACTTGCCTGACATGTTGCCATTGGCTACCCCTTTCTGTAAACATGTTATCTTACACAACATTTCTAATGGCAGGCCCTTTTGTGCCAATAAAAGGCATCCTAGGTTAAAATAAATTGCTTCACCTACTACTTAGGCTCATGGCAACCTAATATCTGTTAAAATAACAAAAAAAAACTATTTAAAAAGGTGAAACTGCTTACTTTGATAGTATGTGGACTTTCTAAATGACCTTCTGCCTACGGCTCTGGCAAAGGTCCTACCAACAGTCTGGCATTGCCGTCCATTACCCTGGCCAGCCACCACTACCTCACCCCTCTCCAACCTCCAACCCCCCCCTCAGCCTCTGAATGCTCTACAAACCCAAACACACTTCTTCTAAATGCAGTAATAAAGCTTCTGCTTTCCACAAATCATGAGCAATGTTTGCAGGACATGCTATAGATTTACATAAAATATACCTCAATGAACCACTCTTCAAATTTATAGAACAGAAATGTCTCGGAAATAGGTTGCCTATTATTGGAACCATGTGATTCAGACATAGTCAACAACCCACTTTAAACAAATGGAGTGCATGAAGAATTCAATTGAAAAGGTGGGACAGGGTGTTCTTGAATGCATTTTTGGAACAAATTGGCCAAAAAAACTTTGTTACAAAGAACATAGGCAGAAGTGTGTAACTCAATGGATACCATACATGTCTATTGTATGTAGTACATAGAATAATAGTATATTAGTCCAATGTAATTTATTTTTCATCAAATATTGCCCCTTTCTCTCCTCCAACATTGAATACAGTGGAACACAATTCGGCATAAAACTTGCAGCAACTCACCATTTGTGCTCATCCTTCATATCAGCAAATTCATTGGCAATTCAAAAGGGGGAATATTCCAGTGGTCACACCTAGTGTGCATATGGCCAAACATCAAAGGATCACACTTAGAAATACCTTACCCTTGGACATTAAGTTCAAATGCATTATCCTCAAATTGATTCATTAGATAAGATCAGCCAAGAGCAGACAACGTCATATATTTGCTTGTTAACAAATTTTGAAAATCCACTTCCATGATCCTTTAACGAAATAGTATTTCCCACAAAAGCAATACGTCACCATGTTAAATTTATTCTTCACTAAGCTTCATGCTTCAATAATTCCTGGTAAATCAGCTGGATGGTTGTTATCTTGAAGCTACTACAAATCTTTGTGTATCGATGCTGATTAATTATTGGCTCACAGATTTCTGTGCATGTGACACATTCATGACAGGTAACAGGTTCTTCATGTAAACTGGAGCTAAGTCTTTTTCATTCGTTCCCCTCCCCCTTCATTTGACTGTACTTTTGGTCTTTTTGAACCCCTTTCATCTGCTGAGTTTAAGCCATTCCCAGGGTAGCTACTGGGTTGCGTATAATTTGTCTAATTAAATTTAAAGAAGGGCTATTTTTAGAGCACTTTTTCATCATTCGCCCCCCTCCCCCTCCATGAACTTCATGCTGTGGCCTTTAATGAGGCTTCAAACATCACTTTAGCTCAGCTTTGGTTTCAGTTAAGATGGGCTGGCCTTGTTAAGAGAGTCTTCATTTGTCAGGAAAAAATTGTTTTATTGGGATTGTGGAATGCAAAAGCTTTGATTAAAGCTAATCAAGAGGAAAAAAAAATTGGACCCAAAGCATATTCAATTGACCTTTCATAAAATCTATCATTAGAACCCACCCATAGAATCTCTGAGTTAAACAGTCATAAATAATATCAGATTTCTTTAGTCACAATTTACTGCATCCAGAATCAGTCAAACTCCAGCTGCTCCCACTTCTTGGGGAACCAAATGATACTGTAGTACTTACTCTTAAAATACCCACACTGCATTTTTAGTTGGGATAAGCAAACAATCTTCAACATTTTCATTTTTGAACTGAATGCCAAGGTTCCATTCCGGTCTTGAGACAGATTCATATACGTCAGTCAACTGAATATCAATAAGGTGTTTAATTATATAATAACACATACATATGGCGAGAGAGAGAGAATCTTCTGCTCAATAGTCTAACCTGAAATTTAAACCTATTGCTCTGGATTTAATTTTTACCTGAATTACCCAAGGGCAGTTAAAAACAAGCAGGGAACTTGCTTGATTCACAACCTGATTTTTTGCAGCATTAACCTGTTAAAACATCCTCCTTGCCACTAATCTCGAAGCTGGAAAGGCAGCCGAGGGCCACCCAATCTTCTTTCAATGGCAGCATCTCTGATTTCTCATCACATCTGCTCCAAGCCAAAGGTGTATTACCTGGGGCAGTTAAAGGAGACCCAGTAGTTGTAAATCACCATGGTTTTGTGCTGCCTCTGCCAAGCAGGAAGTCAACTCATCAGCAGAGTTTCCCACTTGAAGGCCAAATTGGAGGTAAAATATAGCCCTCAATTTGTTCTGCAAATTCTGAACACAACTATATAACAGTGAAGTAGAGAAAAGTCACCAAAAAAAAACTGAAATTACTTTCTAATAGTCTTACAGAGACTAATACTCTTTGAACATTAATTTAAAACTTCTACTGATATCGGAACAGCAATTAGCTAATTCTAAAACCCAGGATGGGGCTTGCAGGCTTCCTGGATACAGCAACATCCGGACTGGATAGATTTATTTCTAAAAAGGCAGGTGCTTTTTAGAAGAGCTGAATTTGATGATCACCGAAATATTAAAAAGATGCAATGGTTTGAATAATGCTCACTGATAGTTACAATGTGAGCATAGCTCAGCCTCCAGTGTAAACCTACATGCTGTCACACTCCTGAATAAAAACAAACTAAGTGGCCAAAGCTGAACAGTTCTTACTTCAGTGTTAATGCATGAAGACATTTTTCCAACATATCTCCAGGAACTAGGAAAATACACAAGGATATCCTGCTCTGAACCTTTTAGGAATGAACAATTCCATAACTACTGTGTATTTCTGACTATGCAGGCAAATGAAAAATCTGCAGGAAATTAAACAGTAATAATGAAGAATTTCTTGTCAATTACAAGGCCCTTTACAATTATTATTTAATGTAACTTCAGACTAGTAACCCACAAAAAAAACTTTCAATTTTCCGAAGATGAACTTTGCCTATCCAACTTACTACTGTAGAATGTATTCATTAATATTCATAAAAGGAAATCAAATAGAGTAAAACAGACATCAATCCTTTGATTCCATTCTTCTTCTAAATTACAATGAGCACAAGTTTTCTCTCTGTTTTTTTTTTCTGGTGCCTGCACCTGTAGAGGGTGTAGCAGTATGGTAATTCCCATCCCAACACTAGAAAAGTCTGCAGACAGATTTATAGTTACAATTACAGTTTAGACTTAAAACTGTTCTTCAAAAACTCAACTCTGCTGACTTTACAGGTATTGTTTAGGTGCTGCCTGAACCAACAGATTGGTATTGTCATATTAACGTCAAAATTAGAGTGGTGCTGGAAAAGCACAGCGGGTCTGGCAGCATCCAAGCAGCAGGAAAATCAATGTTTCGGACAAAAGCCATTCATCAGCCTTTCCTGACTTGACTCTAATCTCCAGCATCTGCATTACCCACCTCCACCCATTGTCATATTAACTCCTTACTTTGAGCTTTTGTGATGATTAAATAAATTGTATTGCTTCTGATCAAATTTTGCAGAATTTTACCAGCCTTTTACACTTTGTGATATTGTTCTTATTTCTGTAAAATCTGTTTTTACAATATGACTTAAACAGAAGACAACTGGGCCAAATAGGGACAAACTGTTGTTTTCATATCACAGAATAGAAATTCCACCTCCAGCCAGCAACTATTACTACCGCCAGCCACCAAGACCCCACATCCTTCACCAATCAACTCCCAGAACACACTACCATTATCAGGGGTTAAGTCATACTGTATGGCATACAAATAAGAGACTGAACATGTCACACAAAGTCATACAACATTACATTCCTGCTTTTTATTGTCACCAAAAGACAAGGTGAAGTCAAAGCAAAACATTTTACAAATGTTCATATTCTTTGCTTACCTTAGCGACTCTGTGAAAATTCTATATTCACATGATACTAAGATTTTTACATAATGGCAGCATTTGAAAGAGCAAAATGTGAAATTCCCTGTCATTACTGAAAAGCCTTAAGCAGGTCAAAGGTTTCAATCAAGTAGAAACGTGGGTGTATTGATGTTGAAGGTTTGAAGCCCAGCAGTGAGCATGTCAGTACCCTACTATATACTATCAGTGGCTGTGTAGACATTATCCTAGTCAGGCAAGGAATCGAAGAAAAAGCTACGTATGAGGAAATAAAAGCATTTGATGCCTATTTAAACTGTGAAAAAAAATGCCATTGTCAAGTCAACTAAATTTAACAAGCGGAAAGAATTAATACATTTATCAATGATCTGCAGAGACTCGCAGAGAGCTGGGAGTGTGGAAGCTAAAAGAAATAAAACAGGGTCTTTATTGTTGTCAGAGTCTTAGCTGAAGTATTATCTGACCACTTGCATACAAGGAATGACATAACATTGACAAAGGTAATTCAACTGAGCAGACTAGCTGAGGCCATGAAGCAAAATCGATTAATGAGTCTGAGTGCTAGGGAGAACCATATTCTGAAAGCAACTAACTCAGTACAGTATGTTAAGTTTAAAAGCAGAGGTGTGATTGTATAACAATAAAACTGGTGAGGCAGAGACAGTGTGCATTAACTGCCCTAGATAACTGTTATTGATACTTCTGAAAAAAAAAGAGGTGCAAATTTTGTACTGGCAAAAAGGCTGAACACCAATTTTGAAAGTGTGACTTGCAAACTGTGTGTGGCAACTAGAAGCTTTTACACAATAAACCAAAGGGATGGCAAATCCATGGAGTAAAAGATAACAAAAATATGAAGGCACCTTTCCTTGGCAAGATCTGGGCAGCAAGCTACTTAGTTCTAAAAGAGAGAAACAAGACATGCTTGAAGTTAGACACAGGTGGAACATTTTTGGTTCTTTCTGAATTTGAATTGTAGTTAAAAAAAAAATCTTTAGTCATCTCATGTGAAACAATTTGGGCCAGGTGGTGTAGAACTCAAGGTAATAGGATAACTATATGCAACACTTCAATTTATAGAGAAAAATATATGATCCTAATCCAGAGTTGTTCACTCTGAAGCAGGAAAGCCTGTACTATTTAGATCTGATTTGCAGAGTACAGGAATTAGAAAGCTGAGTTGAAATCCTACAGAAGTTCACAAGCCTCATTCAAAAACCGGATAGATCTTACAGAGCTGGACAAAGTTGTTGAAAGTAAAGTTCATCTTATGTCATTTGTGGGTGAGCTGAGCAAAATTGAGAGAAAGTTCAGTTTTCACAGATCTGCCCCTGGCTACTCCCCCTTGATGGTGAATTAACTTGATCACAGACTTCATTCCACCATGTAGGAAATCTGTTTCAACAGATTAACGTTTGGTATCGCATCAGCACCAGAAATAGTCTAAAAGACGCTGCTGAACATCTTCAAAGGATGGGATGGAGTTGTATCGCACATGGGTGATGTCCTGCTTCATGAACCCACACAGAAAGATCATGCACTAGAAACCAAGATGTGCTGCAATGGCTACATGAAGCAGGACATACACTCACAAGCAAAAATGAATTCTCACAAGTGTCTATCTAATTTCTTTCCTACATTACTGATGCTACTGGGGTCAGATTTAATTACAAAAGACAGGAACAATCAAGGAGTTTCTAGTTCCTTGGAAACCTGAAAGATCGAAAGATATATGGGTTCATGGGTATGATGAATCAAGTTGGAAAGTTCTTGCCCAATCAAGCTTTGGCAATGAACAATATGTCAGTCATTCAGGAAAGATAATAAATATGGCAATTGGTGGGTGGGGAGGGGGGTGCGGTGGGAAGAAGCAGAGTGTTTCGAGAAAAATCAACGAGATGTTGATGTTACCTGATATTTTTACACACTCTAACTCAGAGCTACCTACTTTTATTGCAGGACAGGGAATTGTACTCTTTCAGATACATACAGATGATACGTACAATCCCATTCACTGGCAGAATCTAAGCAGAGATATGTAGGGATAGAGAAAGCAGCATCAGCTGCTATGTGGGCTTTTTAAAGTTTGCGGATTATGCTGTTGGTTATGCTGTTGCTGTAAGAAGAGTATAAAGGAAGTACTTAAGAGGGAAATCAGGAGGGCAAAAAGGGGACATGAGATAGCTTTGGCAAATAGAATTAAGGGGAATCCAAAGGCTTTTTACAAATACATGAAGGACAAAAGGGTAACTAGGGAGAGAATAGGGCCCCTCAAAGATTAGCAAGGCAGCCTTTGTGTGGAGCCACAGAAAATAGGGGAGATACTAACTGAGTATTTTGCATCAGTATTTACTGTGGAAAAAGATATGGAAGATATAGACTGTAGGGAAATAGATGGTGACACCTTGCAAAATGGCCATATTACAGAGGATGAAGTGCTGGATGTCTTGAAATGCATAAAAGTGGATAGATCCTCAGGACCTGATCAAGTGTCACCTAGAACTCTGTGGGAAGCTGGAGAAGTGATTGCTGGGCCTCTTGCTGAGATATTTGTATTATCGATAGTCACAGGTGAGGTGCCAGAAGACTGGAGGTTGGCAAACATGGTGCCACTGTTTAAGAAGGGTGGTAAGGACAAGCCA
>NC_057720.1:48275266-48307109 GCF_004010195.1 Chiloscyllium plagiosum
TTTATTGGTCAGAGTATTGAGTACAGGAGTTGGGAGGTCATATTGTGGCTGTACAGGACATTGGTTAGGCCACTATTGGAATATTGCGTGCAATTCTGGTCTCCTTCCTATCAGAAAGATGTTGTGAAACTTGAAAGGGTTCAGAAAAGATTTACAAGGATGTTGCCAGGGTTGGAGGATTTGAGCTATAGGGAGAGTCTGAACAGGCTGGGGCTGTTTTCCCTGGAGCATTGGAGGCTGAGGGGTGACCTTATAGAGGTTTACAAAATTATGAGGGACATGGATAGGCTAAATAGGCAAAGTCTTTTCCCTGGGTTCGGGGAGTATAGAATTAGAGGGCATAGGTTTAAGCTGAGAGGGGAAAGATATAAAAGAGATCTACGGGGCAACGTTTTCACACAGAGGGTGGTACGTGTATGGAATGAGGTGCCAGAGGAAGTGGTGGAGGCTGGTGCAATTGCAACATTTAAGAGGCATTTGGATGGGTATATGAATAGGAAGGGTTGGAGGGTTATGGGTCGGGTGCTGGCAGGTGGGACTAGATTGGGTTGAGATATCTGGTCGGCATGGACGGGTTGGACCGATGGGTCTGTTTCCATGCTGTACATCTCTATGACTCTACGTTGGTCTTCACTTCAAGTACGGGCAGACCAAAATCCCTTAGTGACACTATAAAATTTGAAGGATTCAGTCAGATGATTCCACAAGTATAATGATACAGAATGAGGATAATGAGGTTTGGTGTAAAGATGAAGCATTTTCTGGGAAAACAGCACATGACAGGAAATGCTTCCTACCACAAGGTTTAAACAAAAGATCATTTTATTGAAGAGATGGAAGTCTTTACACAGATAACAATCACAGCTCTACCTGCAATAACTCATTTAATGAATAAAGTCAGGTAGCACAGAATCTGATTAAGAACGTACTCAGATAGTTTCTGCGTCAAAGGATGGCCAGCATACATGCCACACACTCCTATTCGGAGTGTAAATGAAAAGTGTGATAACACAGTGGCCAATGCATTCATTTATGATGAGAGATTGGTGATTTCAAGAGTGCCAAGACTGACATACTGCGATGGTTGCACCAAGGATATCTAAGTATCACAAAATGTTGAACCAGAGCAAGATGTTCTGTTTGGTGGCCAGCCTTTAAAATCATTGGGAGAGTATAAATCAAGTTGCATTTACCTACACTGTTCATCATCAGGAGACAAGAAAACCGTTAACTTTGTCTTTCTTCCCTTCAAGACCATGATAACCACTTGGAATGGATCTCTTTGAACACATAGGTAAAATATTCTTGACAATCTAGAGTACTACTGCAGATGAATGCATGCCAAGCAACTGCAGGGTCACACACCTGCAACACATCTTGAAACCTAGGCCTGGTAACATCAGATACTGAATCATATGTTGCCAGTAAGTAAAATAAGTGAGCTCATGTCATACAAAGTTGTCCATACAACCAGGTCACCAAGATATCCTCAACCTAACAGTGAAAAAAACCCTATTACTTAGCTATCATTCAACTCTACTCCAAAATGGATCAGCTCCATGTGAGCTCCGCATAGGAAAAAGACAGAACTGAAGTACTTACACTCCCGCATACTCTCATTTACTGTACATATAAAAGGTGATGCATTGGAAAATGTGAATGAGAAAGAGGATAGGTACCATTCCAGTCAGATATGGAACTATGACAATCGTCATAAAATATGAAATCTACTTGACCTCTAACCAGCAGAACCAGTTTGGATTTGAGATCATGCTCATTATAGGCAAATCATGAAACTGACACCACATGCATGTTCCTACCTGATTCAAACCAAAAACGTTACACTGCAACTAAGAAAATGTGCACCAGTTTCCTTACGCAAGCAACCTTCTACAAATTTGAAGCAGTCACCAAAACAGTCAATGTTACATTCATTGAAAGATCCACATGAAGGCCTGACTGCTGAATTGGAATCATGAATCAGTTCTCCTTCTGTGCAGCAGTGTCCGAGAGACCTTACTAAAGACGCAAACTGCCAAGTTCCAATAACTTCAGCTAGGGCACTGAAACCACCCAGCATTCATCCTGGTTAAAAAAAACCTGAAGTCAGACACTTTGTTTTGGATGTCGGGGCGGTGTAGTATACAGTATGACTGATAGGCTAATGAAACAGCCACAGAATGATGTAATGTCACACAATCGTGCTTTGTCTTAGGGCCTCAAGGTAAAATGAAACCACAGTAAAATGTTTCTTAAATAAAGTTAATGTTTCCCTTACCTCAGCAGTCTCCAAACGTTTTGTATTATCATGAGAACAAGAATATTATACACACTTCCTTTGCAGCACTACATCACTGCCTAACCTCTTATATTTTAACCTGCTCCATGCAACCCAAAATAAAATATGAAACCTTACTGTCAAACCAGCACCCTCCCTCTGTTCCTGTGCCATATGCATTAATTTACTTGGTCTTTCCACATAGTGCTCCACATCTCTTTTGGCACCAGTTTATCAGCTCTCAAAGGAACGGATGACATGGGCACTCAGAGTGTTAAACATGAAGAGTACTAACACATTAGTTCAAAGGTTCTGGCACACATGCATTAATTTAAGAACTTTCTGTTCTTCGTGGCACAGTGTTCAAGCAAAAGTCCTTTCCCATTGTCTTAAAAAGAAATCTCCTTGTAATTCTCGCATAGGACATTATCTGTACCACTATACATAGTGCTAGTACCTTAGGGCCAAGGATTACCAAGATTTGCTCCCACCTTCTGGCCAAAAACACTCCCAAGTTGGACCTCCTTTACTTTAGTTCAGCCCAAAAATAAGTTTTTGCATTGTGACGTCTCCACTAATTGTTCTCAGGTGAGAGGAACATCTGATATTTCACATAATGTCACCTCTCTAAAGAGGCTCCGCCATGTTCTTCTCCAAGACTTTTTTTTTGGGGGGGGTGAAGCAGGGGATAGTTGTGGTCAAGAGGCCAAAAATAGAGACCAACTTTCACTATACCATTAGTTTGTTGCACAAAGGCAGAGCTTTTGCACAACTCATCTACAAATACTGTTCCAAACTATTATGAAGCAGCTCACTTTCTCTGTTAGAACTGTTTGCAGTATTTCCCTCAATCCAGAATGCTCTTTGTTACTTCTCTGGTGTCAAGGAGGCAAAATAAAAGAATAAGAGAGATCTCCTCATTTGAGAGAATTACATTTATGTTGTTCATTTTAAAGTTGGCAAATCAAAGTTTTGTGTTTAATTTCATTTTTGCCTAAAATAGTGCTACAGAATATGCAGCCTGCGTTTTGACTTAAACTTAAAATACATGACAAATAAAACTGCACAGTAGATGAAGAATTTGGATGTACTTTAAGTGATAGAATATTCTCCAATGCCAGCTTGAAAGAGAATTAATTTTCAAAAGGAGTACACCAGGAATTGATTCAGAACATAAATTATGGAACTGCCTCTTTTACTTCTGAGGTCGCAGCGTAAATCCAGATTGGGAATGAGGGATGAATGTCCACTGTTCCCGACAGCTTTATGGGTATACCTTAAATGAATTTCTGGCTGATGCAGAACTACCTTGATAGAGAAATATTTGCATTGAAAGTCCTGGAGTAACAAGGAAGAGAATGGAAATGATTAGTCTGTGCTGGTTAAACCAATCTGAGCATTTCACTGACCAGTTCTTTTAAAATTCAAGTCTGCAGGCCATTTATACTAATTAATCCTCCACATCTTAGAGTACATTGCAATATTTTGGAATAACCATTGGGCAAACTTATTTAGGTCATCAGGCTTGTAACATAACTTATAATTGTAAATGTGAGAATGCAAACACAAATGGCTTTTGGGTTTCAGAAATAAGAATCGGGAAAAGAAAAAGAGGTAATTGTCAAGAAAACAACTTACAAAGACTACAAGTAAAACCAACTAAAATAAGAGTCAAATATATTCCATAAATTGACCTATGAAGCAAATTTAAGATGCCTTACATATGCATGGTATGGTGCTCCATGTCCTGTTCTGCATTACATGGGTTATGCGATTATAGCCAGGGGATAAATTTGCTACTAATTCTTGGTTGTATACTATCATAATGATTTCCATAAATATTGGCACAAGTAGGAATGTATGAACAAGTTATGCTTTATTCGGACTGGTATAAACAATTATCATTGACCACACAATTAACCAAGAAGCTGTACCACTTTTACAGAGGTTTATTGAAGCTGAGCATCCCATTCATTATTTCAATAACTTAGAGTATTTAATTACCATATAAAGCAGTTGGCACACCCTAAGAACAAAGGCACTTTGCATTGTAAATGCTGAAATTCAGTAACAGCCATAAATACCTATTACCAATGTAGATCTGTGGTTAAATAATTTTGAAATGAATACCTTCTGTCAACAATACTTGTATCTGCTGCCCATAACTGAGTAAGTAAAAGGGTCCAACTGTTAATGGTTCAAGGATATTCTTCTTCCAGAGACCTCATCAATTTCTTCAGTCAGTACAGCAATCAAGCAATGTGAATAAAGTACGATTTTTTTTAAAAACCTCTTCAAATGGAAAAAAGTGAATCTGAAACTGGTAAGCAAGATATTATTGTAAAATCCATGATAAAATGTAGTACAGCAAAGCTTTCGCAGAATCCCAGGTAAGGGCCCACTTTGGAATGATCACTCCACTGACTCAGATGGTATATTCTCTAATGGCATTCACTAATTTTCTAACTGTTTATTATTGTAATGTAGATTGTGAAAAGTCTATTAGAAACACCGTGGCTTTAGACTTCCAGGACCGAGTTAGTTCCAACCAGCTTCCCAACCTTTCAGGCTTGCCATCTGAAAGAAAGTCGTAGCTCTTTGGTCACACCAAAAAATAATGTACTTTGGGCATTTCAATAGGATTCAGTGAACAGAGGGGAAGGCCAGCTAGCAAAGTATTAGCTAAGTCAAGTTTGCTGGGAAGGTTCCAGGACCCTACATCTGCTTGGCAGCAACTCAGAAAAAGATAGAGTTACTCCTTCATTGGTGTAAAGCTTTCCCAGGCTACAATATATGAAAAACAGCTTTCTGTATACCAGGGAAGAAACCAGCAGCGCTGCATCATACACGTTACTCTCTTAAACACATGATGCACCAGGTTTAACAGCTTCTGCCATTGTCATGTCACATAATGCCTCAATATGTGATCTGTCTCCGTTTTATAAACTGAATACTTTATCTTCTTAAACTTGAAGACTATAGACTTTTACATAAATATAGTTTAAAACATTTTGGAATAACAATTTAAACAATTTTTTTTCAAAAGTGACACTGTGTATCTTGGCAAATCAAAATTAACCCCTCTCATTAAAAGTCTATATTTCTTAGAAGGTACAAAATTAACAATTTATTCTTTATTGTAGAGCAGAGTTTGGAGGCATAAGGCTTGATTTAAATATACTCAATCCAAATATAAAATTCAAGTTCACTAATACCGCATTTACTCTTAGTTAACAGAAGCACTGTGCATAAACTCAATCTGAACATATTTCTTAGAAACCTAGTTTGGTTCCTCAGTATTAAATTCTATTTTAGACCGTGAAGTAAATATTTACTGAAATCAGCGAGGTAGAAGATACAAGTTCAAGCCTACAATTATTTCATATTTCGAACCAAGGGAATAAAAGAGACCAATTCATCCTGAGCTGTTCTACACCAAAGTTTGGTGAATAGTTCAATAGGTACATTATAAGAGACCTGGAAGCAGTGTTTCTATCTGTCCTTTCGGTGAAGATTGCTACGTGAGCATAATGTTAGCTAGAATTGGCTCCATTATTAATGACCCACCCACACTATTGTGAAGGCAGTCCTTCGTGATGATAAGCAATATCACAGGCATTGGCAGTTTATCTTGGCATGTGATTCAGAACGAGTGCAGCAGCCTACTCATCCACGGGGACCACCACAGCAGAGTCTGATCCCATCCTTACTCAATAACAATGAGCAGCAGGAACCCAAACTGAATATTTTATTGAACAAGTCAGAGATGTTGAGGGGGGTTGCAGTGCCTCCAATGCCACTATGGTGGAGCTGGACTGATTATCAGTGAAGTATTTAATGATTTTCCAGCATTATAAAGATTATCTAGAGTATGGTGAATGGATTTAACAAAGTCAGCACAGCAGCCTTTGCTAGAATTATTAAAAATGGTCAGTTTTTTGGAAAAATGATGACGGGTTACAATATTGTGAATACATTCCAGTAACATATTCAAAGTGCTTAACACAATGCCCCTTTCTAAATAACATTTGAACAGTAAACTCACTCAAATGGTGCATTGCTTAAAAAGTAATTACAAAATTTTACCAATCTAGCATTTCATATATCATTCAATATTCCCGCTGTGCACATTGGTATAGAACTGCTGAAATTTACTTCTTAAAAAGGAAAATGACAACAATTCATAAATATTATAAAAAATATCTGGGGGAGTGTAGGGCTGTATTCACAAAGCGACTGACTAACCATCAACAATTTAAACTGCAGTGGTGCCAAATCAGCAGTTCTTGTCTGTTTTAAGCAAATTCAGAATATAAGGAAGAATACAATCCAATTCTACCATATCCATCAAGCTACCAAATTGTATTACACATCCAAGCTTCTCCTTTTAATTAGTCTTTAACATAAATTTGGGGCCTTACTAGATCTAGCTGGACTGAACTTAATGCCTAATTCCCTACAAGAGTGCAGACCAAGAAAATTGGATGAGGAGCAAAGGAAATTCTAATGTATTAGGTTAAGATTTCTTTTTTTTTTAAACTATTCACTTTTGTGGTAAGTTCATGAAATAGCAACATTCTTTTCATCTTTACCCCACTTCCATAATCTTCTAATATAAAAGAACTGCTCTAAAGACACTAGAGACTCTCAATCCACAAATGATGTTCCTTAATATGACCTTTGATGGTTCGTTTTTCAATGAAGAATAGAAATAAGGAGGCTGAAAGTTTTAGCCACAAAGGTTTGAAACAAAACTGCCTTCATCCCAGCAGTAATATAAATGCTACATATCTGCTCAATTTGTTAAAGAAAATGAATGCTATTCATGCAAGACTTTATGTGACACCTTTCAACAGCTTTGGCATTAAGTTACAGAAACTAAAGATAGATAACACAACTTTCATTTCATTAAGATGAGTTCTGTAAAGGTCCAACCAACAGCTATTACAGTAGGGCACAAACTGACTTATTGTCTCTCTGCTGTCCTTTAGATACTTCAAGTTCAAGAGATCAATGAAAATGGTGATGCCATCATTCAAATGAGCTAACAAATGTAAAATGATAGGCCATGATAAAATAAGCACTGTGCAAGATTTCAAATACTTTCAACAAACATCAGTTTACCACACAACTAGCTAATTGCGTGCTGGTATTAACTCACCATTTTTAGGTTACTGCAATATCCAATGAAAATACACCACCGCAGATTGGCACTGATTTTGCTGCTATCCTTCAATCGTTTGCTAAGTGCCATTGTAAGATGGAGGTAAGTGGCTGCCAGGGTGATATTAAATTCAGATAAGGCATATTCCTATTATAATATACATTAAGAAAATGTTTACTTGATTCTTTGCTGTAGTGAGGAATATTAACTTTCTAGGTTAATCTTTTTTGCATAAAATTGAATAATGGCTTTGTTTCTTCATAAATAGTGTTAGTTAAATTGCCAAAGTGCCAAACAATAATGCCAAAAACATTCAAGTGCTGTGGTTTCTTATGCCATCCTACTCTGGGAATTAAAACACAGTTTTAATTGACAGTACTCTGAACAGTTTCAGAATAGAGCAGCGCTAGCTGTGTTAAAAGATAACAAACAGTATCACTGACAAGGGAGCCCGTTTCTGGCAAGAAAAATAAATTAGGATATTAGATTAGGTTTCTGCTAAATAAGAGCATCATTCTCTGTGTGTTCAAAACAAATTTGCTTGAAATGCTATTAAACAAAACCAAAAACGATGCACATCAGTGTTCTTTGTTTATGCTAGTTCATAAAAATGTAGTGTTTTTCAAGAACAAAACCAAACCGCAGCATTAAAACAATTAGCTTTTTTTCATAAATGGTTTTATAAGCAAGTTGAACATGCTAGGACTCACCACTAAGAGCTGGGAAAAAGAATTAACAATCTCATTTAAATTGAACATTGTACACACATTTCCCCTAACTATTTGCCCAAGAAAACAAGGTTTTGTTGTGTTGCTTTATAACCTATAGTGATTGAGCTAGGAAGATGATGACATAAAGGTTAACCCAAAGTACAATCATAATTGCTTTCATATTAATGCAAAACTCTGAGGAATTCTTCCCAAATTGTGTGTTATGTATATGAACAGAGTTGGAAGATTTCGTCTGACCAGTATATCTAGCAAAGTTGTATGCAGGCTTGTTCCAAACGTATTGACAAATGTTTTAAAAAAATGACATAGGAAGCCTTCCCACCAGTATTCACTCAAATAGTAACTTGAATTCCTCCTTCTCCTTGACCCCATGTTAAATGTCATATTTGTTTTGTCCAATAAAAGTGTTTTGTTTTTATAAAATGAACTGATGCAAGTTGGGGAAAATAATCAGTTTTTGATATATGCTTTATGAAGAGGGAACCTGTTCAACAGACAAAAGCGGAGTCCATCCTAACTTGCATCCTGCAACTTTCACATTTGCTATCGTTGGTCACTTGTGTAAACTCTTTGCAAAACAATGTTTTTACTAGGTTACAGAGCCTGTGAAATCCTACAAACTATGTACACTATAGACCTTCAGGACAACAGAATGAAAGCTCTCAAGATCTGGCTCGCGATGAACAATTTAAATGGCTGCAGTGCTGAATAAGTCATAATTATGTACAATCAATCTATTAATTATTGATGAGATTTGAAGTAGTTAAAGATTTATTAACCACTTTTAAATCAAGCCGCTTCATTTCTGCCAAAGATGGTGAAATCTTTTCTTACCCTTTGGGCAGTCTAGCAGCATTGAGTTCAAATTGGACTTCTTAACCATCAGGCCACAGGTTGGCCCCCATAGGCCATCACTTCTTGCTTATCACAAGACCAGCAATGACTGGGGTTCTGGAATTGAAAACTCCTATGGACCACCATCCTCCACAAACTACATCAGCCAACTGGACTACATTAAATCTTTAAGCTCTTTTAATTGGTTCAGTTGGTTAAGGTAGTTAAAACAAATTGCGAGGAAGGCCACATATTGATCATGCATTTTCTTCTGAGTTAGTCTATCTCAACCAGGATGATGGCAGAGATGTAATTACCACTTACGACTAATGTAAAACCTCTATTTGGACACATATCTGTAGGCAGGTCATATTTGGCAAATATATGTCTAATGGTCAATAATAGAAACCAACATTCATTATTAAGGCTCATGTTTGGCTGAGGCATTAGGGTAGTCACCTGGGTAAGACACCAAAGAGCAACAGACGCTGACTGTATAACTGTTCCTAAAAGAGAACTCAATGACTTCAACTAAAGAAAGAGGGAGAACAGTTGTGAACACTCAGTCTTTTCTTTAACTTCAGGGAAGAAGCACAAATCCCCCAGAGAAATAGTGCAAAAGAAGAGATATTGGGAGAATACTTGTATTATTTCTAACTTAATGTGCATTGGCTACAAACAAACATTAAACTAAAGCTTTACTTTCTTTAAAAACAGACATGTAAAACAAATGGGAAAATACTACAATTATTGGCACAGACTCAGATATACTCTCCAGTACACAAAAGTTTGTGATTTAACATGAAAAAAATTCATCAAAGAAACCAGTGGAGCTCTATGGGCTGTAAGTACGAAACATAAACATGTTACTTCTCATTGGGCTAAAAGTCTATCCTCACTATGTTTGGTATGATTAAAAACTAAAAGAAAATCCTATCTTTCCTTCAAAATAAAAAAAAGGAATTTGGCTTTGTAAAATATTCATGAGCAGAGTTCAGCCTTTAAATCCAGCCAATAGTATCCTTTATAACACTGATGTCTGGCAATCATAGCTGGCCAGATCTGATGCTGTTATAGAGCCCCGGGTGGCAAAACAAAATGTTTTGGTGGTTATGACTTCACAACTATATAATTGCAATTTCTTAATTAATGAAATTGTCCATTGATCAGTTACATTCTACCCTAAATCATGAAATAGGCTGGTCTTCAGGTGAAGAGAACTGGTTCTTTCTTTTTGTTTCCCCATTTCATCATCTCTTGACACATAAATATATTTGTTTGTTTAAGTCAAAAAAAACTGATAAACCATTGAAATCTGCCTAGCAACTGAACTTGCATTTATCATAAACACAACGAATTGCAAATGCTGGAAATCTGAAAGAAAGGCAGAGAGTACTTGAAAAATACAGCAGGCCTGCCAGCATCCATAGACAGAAAACAGAGTTAACGCTTCGAGTCCAGCGACTCTTCATCAGAAACATTTATCAAAATGTTTGAGCTCAGAAAACCCAAACAATGATGTATCCTACGGGTTGAAAAAAAGCGCCTGGGGAACTCACAGTGTGTTCCCTAATAGTGGCATTCCCCAGCATAAATGAGTACCGCAGTGATAGGACACAACATTCAGTGATATGAAATGCTTGGGTTAAAGCTTATTGCTGAGTTGCCACAACCCACTGTTAAGATCAAATGCAAGATGTGAAAATAATTCATTCCAAAAACAGGTACTGGTGGCAAGTGTAATTTAGATAAAGTTTTCAGTCATAATGACACTTACTTTCCAATAAGCTGAAGATGAGCATGAAGTCACTCCATCCTTGCTGGATTGGAAGGCTTCATTTTAAGATTACTTAAAGGGCCACCATAGAAAAAAAAACTGGTGCCGTCCGAGTTGATGGGACAGTTCTGCATAACATTTTAATTGACCAATCATCAGTGCTTCTCAACAGGGTGAGTTCATGCTGCACATTAGATTAGCTGCAGTACAGAAATTCCCAATGAAATCTTCCCCTTTTAATTTTTAATTGAACTTCAAAACTTTGAAAGGGTAGGCACAGTAATGTGCATGCATATACCTCCATTTACTAAACCTGCTAACGTGTCTTGGAAGACACATTAGCAAGTATCAATGGTTTCTCTGAAGACAAACAGAGATTGGCTAGGTTCCCAGATGGCATGAAAAGGATCAGGGTTTTGGTGCAGTTGCAGGCCAAAGCAGGATGAAAAGAGTTAAGGAACAATTCATCAATCCCAGGAATAAAATATAAACAGACTATTCGGCACAGCTTGTTTATGAATAACAACCAGACCCATGTCCTTCTATTTCAAATCAGCTGCAAAAAACCTTCAGTTTACATGTGAGTACCATTGATTAACAATTCTTTTTCAGAACGTGGACAAAGCAATGGAGTTAAAATGCAGGCTTTCCCTAATCAAAATACTCTACTTAATAAAATTTAGTTTCAACAGATATTGTTTTAATTCCATAGTATGATTCTATCGCACCCCCCCACCCAAGAGCTAGAAAGCTTTATTGTTAAATAACTTTACAAATATATTTGGCAAAAGTACGTTTGGCAAAGTTGGAGCTAAAGAGAAAAACTAAACGCTATCAAATGTTAACATGACATATACAAATTAGTGTAGCGGACACAATTTTGAAATATAGCTTCTTAAAAAAAAGGTTGCAACAATACAATTTTTTCCTTAAATGTGTATATGTTGAACCTGTGTCTCATTTTCACAGCAGACACATGTGCCTTTTTGCTGAAATAATTAGTTTGATAATTTGGAATATATGGCTTTTCATTTCTCATTCAAAACTCTAAATTGGTGTTTTTGACAGTCCAAGTAAATGATACAGTATATATGCATTTTACTTTACAACGGAACTCTTTATTTCCATTCAGCTCACTACCCAAGATTTTGGTATTAAGTCAATAATAGAAATAAGCCCCAAACCACGATGGACATTTTTTCTTAATTTAAACGCAACTAATAAGTCTCCATTTTTAATGAAGCATAAGTTTGCAACATCAAATATCATGTTGGCAGTGATACTGTAACAGTACCGCAGGGTCTTCCGACAGCTGACTGTTATCTGTCCTTCCACACACACCCTCTTCATCTCTCTTTCTTCCTGGCCCATATTCACACTCTCCAGATGGACCATCAGTTTCATACTCATGCCAACATCATCAAGAACAGCTTGCATGATGTTTGGGAAAACAAAGATGATAGATTAAGTATCAGATGTGATGTTGGAGTGGTGTGTGTGTGTGTGTGTGTGTGTGTGTGTGTGTGTGTGTGTGTGTGTGTGTATGAGAGAGAGAGAGAGAGAGAGAGCATATGTATCTGTGTCTTTGCAAGACTATGACTTTTGTGGCTTAAATGCAACTTTATAGGATAGCTTCTTAAACCTGCTTTGCCAGAACAATGCAGACAGCCCTTTTAAATTGAGGCTGGAAAACTGGAAGAATCTCTGAGCAATATGGTATATTGTAGGCTTTCATCCAATACAATTTCCAAAGAGGTACAATCAAAGTCATTGCAACATGCACAGTTATAGCACTTCCAAAAAGGCAAAATCAGCAACATCTTGAAGCAGCTTGTTAGTATTTCAACTAAATGGGCACTGCAAATTTCAGCACTCCATTTTTGCTGCATTGTCTGAGAACGATAAGTCAAATTACTTTTGAATTTAACATAAACTTGTTCTTTTTCATTTAAATTGTTGGACTGTATTTGATCCATAGCACCGGCAAGCCTGCAAAACTTGCAGGATGATCTTTTAACCTCTTCAAAACCCACACAATAAGAGTCATAATTAGACCCGCACTCTCAAACATGATCTGGTTCCCCATATAAAATTACTGAGCCCACTGAACATGATGTGGTCTGAATGTTTTCTGCTGACTGATTTTATTACTTTTGTTCATATCACAAGACAAAAATACATATGCCCAGCTGATTTCTTTTTCGATAAAGTTAAAGACTATGAGGCATAATCAAAGTGTGTTTTGGTATAAATCCTACTCACAGTAAAATCTACAGGAGTGGATAAGGTGCTTGCAAAGTTTAAGTCTAAAGTTATTGTAGGGACAGGATTCACAGGAAATGAATAACAATAAAAAGGATTGTGGAATGTGAAGAGTGTTTCAGTAGTATTCAGGCTACATGGACTGTTCCAGTGTAATGCACAGATGTCTCCCCCATATTTTTCTGGCAGTGACATGGCAATAATGATATTCAGGATGAAATTATACAGATTGCAAATTTGGAAAATTAAAATATTTCTGAATGAAAACCCATCCCCATCCACAAAATAGTATTACAGTATTTCGACTTTGACGATTGCAAATTACAAGACGAAAGTAAAGCTCTGGATGAGACGGCTGAGTACACTATATAGACCAGTTGTTTATACAAGATTTCTAACATGCGCTCATATTAGCATTGAGATGTAAACACCAGCTATTTTTCTTTCAATAAATTATTCTATTTCCTTATATTTTCCAGTGGAAAAATAGTTACAAACACACAAGAACAAAATCTCTAGTCAAAACTAACAAGATAACGTCCTTTGTTATTTATGTACACTTCAAACTTTAAATACATAGTTAGTCTGCAATACACTTACACTATATCCAAATGATAGCAAGAAAAAATTATTATAGTAGGCTGGTAAACAACAGGAAAGAATCTTATTTCAAGATGTTATGCCTTCAAATCCTAACATACTAATGATCCCAATTATGGCTGATTTATAACTACATATCAGATCAAGATCTCAAACTGAAGAAATGCAATGTGTAACTCGCACATTTTAAAAATAAAAATTATTACAAAATATTTTCCTAATGCTCATTTTCATTCTCTTGCATAGTTTGGTTATGACTGAGGGTCTGTTTTTTCTTCTGCTCAAGCGGTAGAATATAGTAATGGGAAGCTGTTTTGACCAACTATGAAGTAGCATGGTTTATACAAGATTTTTTTAAAATTGATGATACAAAACAACATAACTTTAAATAAAAGAACCATTATCAAACTGAAAGATATTGGAGCAATATAATCTTCTGAAAAGAAGCAAAAACAAAGGAATAAAACAAAATGGAAGATAGTGTGAGCAAAATAAATTGTCAAAAAGAAATTCGCTGACACTGTACTCGTTGGTTTTATAATTGTGAAGTTTTTGAATAAACTGCTCATTTATTTTCTACAATAAAAATGCTGAATTCTATAGATCAAAAATCTAAAAGTCTTAATAATTGCATACAGTAATTATCCAAGTTATTACTTTTGGATATAATGTGCTAACAATGCAGCTCGAAGCTGATAGAAGCAGCTCGTGCAATGAGTGAACAATAAAACTGCATGCATCAATTCAAATAAAGAGTCTATTCAGTTTTTACCACTGATTTTAAAATAAATGCAAGAAAGCAATTATATCAAGCTACCTTAGCTTCAATTCAGCAAAAAGGGATCATTGTCAATAAAAAAAACACTTATAAGGAGATTAATGTTGTGTAAACATACGTAAATAAAACAACTGGAGAGATTACATAAGCAAAGAGCTGATTTTTAGAAGTCATTGTACTGCAATCTCTGAACTGGCTCAAAATAAATCAGGTCATTAAATGCTATTAATACTTTTTGAATATTCAAATATTTTGATAAATATTTGTATAAAATAAATAACTGGCAATGCAAGGAAACTCGTGTTTGTTTGAATAATACAGGCTTTATTTGCAAAAAAATATTTAAAAACCACAGACCTATATTAATGGGAACAGTGATTAACAAAGCCACCTCTACAAACAAAATATGCACAATTCATCCACAAGTAATATCAAATTCATTTTAAGTTGCCTTGTGGAGCCACCTCAAACTCTTGCTTTCGACTAACTGTGCTCAGATTTGGTCCCTTTTTCTTGTAAGTAATCTTGAATACTTTGAAACAACATAAATAAAGTCTTTGCTATTCCACACTAGATCATTGCTAATTTTAATATCTTTAAATTATTTATTTTTCTACAAAACTAAACAGCATTCCACAAACAAGTCACTGTACCTACTTAATATTTAAATCAGTTTGTACAAATGTACACAGAAATTCATGGATTGCCTGGCTTGTCATTCTATTTGTGCAGTAATATTTATTTAAATAAATTATAATCCACCATTAAATTACTAAAATGTGAATTTGGCTAAAGCTTTGTCTGCTGTTTTCTGATTTGAAACAAATCTCTTAAAAGCACAAGCAGAAAATGCTTGAAAATATCTAAAACCTTCCACAAGCCTGAACGAAGCATTATGAATAGTAAATACCTACAAGTTAGTTCGCGGAAAGAAAACAAACTAGCTTTTCTATCAAGGTGATCAATTCACTCAATAGGGAAATTAACAACTCATTATTGCCACAAATTGATAAAATAACTTAACTGTAACCATTTCAGGCTGTTATGATAAAATCTGAAAATGTGTTCCAGAAAGAAAATAGGAGCATCAATTCTCCTTCATGACAAATTGAGGTTCTTTTTGGCTTCAAACTTTATCATAGCTTCCATTTTTGTTAACAAAAATGTAGGCCAATAATTAACAAATAATGGAGAATTTTGTGGAAATTACTCATAAATGCAAAAGGTTTGGACAATGTATAATACCTCAACTTCAAATTAGATGGATTATGTCTAACATTGTGACAATCAAATAACTCTCAGATCCTGTCCATTGAACCCAGAACCTTCTTCCTTAATCTTTTCAGGGAAAATAGTGCAAAATGATTTAATAATTAAACATTTTAGGAAAATAAAAACATATTTTAAAGAATTTAAATAAGAAAACTGGAGGATAAAATTGCAATAAGCCAATAAGGAATGTTAGCCCAAATAAAATTAACTCAAAATAAATACCACCTGGTGCTAACAGAAGCCTGGTTAATAAAATAAAAAGTTCTTTCTCCTAAGTAGATGGGAGTTGCATGAAATTAGGAAAATAAATTTTATTATAAAAACAACAGAAGAGCTACTCTTCCTGAGTGGCCAAACTGAAATTATAAATGGTTAATAAGACAGAGGCACCTTGTAATACAAACTGGTCAGAAAGCATGCAGCATTAGTCCTGTAATAACATTATATATAACACTGAATGAATTTTTTTGGAGCAGGGGGGTGGTGAGACATAAGGAAAGAACTATTCCAAACATATTGGTTTTTCATGCGAGATCGCATCAGTAGTTTTATTTTTTCTCTTTACTCAATCTTCCTGTTTGTAAAGGGCTTTCCTCCACTTATTTAATTTCGCAATTACAAAGCTCCTGAGGTGATTTTATATCAACTTTTCCTCCTGAAAGAAAACACAAGTTCCCTCTTCCATATCTACAACAGTAATCAGCTCAAGGTAGTATTTTCTCTGCCTGAAAAAGTTGTGTTCTGACATTTTAGATTATTGTGCGCTCCAGGACACGAACACAGGCCACATACTCAATATGCTGACCCATACTTATTTAGTTGCAGAATAAACCCACTGCTCAGAGTCCAAACCAGTATCGTGCTGATTTAGTTTGGCCATTAAAGACACTGGATTTTATGCAATGCCTGTAATTGCGTTACATTAAATAAACAGCAGTAAGTACAAGTAACAGAATATTTCAAGTAACAAGTTCATTTTCCAATTTATTTCAATAATTACAGCTTTACATTTTTATTTTTAAACAAAAACGGATAGAAAAAGTAAGAAAAAAGTGCGGTTGTTAAATTATTACTAATCATATGTTTCTGTTTAAATCCACCTTAAAATCAAAATTAGCTACACTTCAACACAATGGTTTTGGCAGTAAAAGACTTTTTTTTTTAAAAAGAGTGCATTTTCGTTTGAAAGTTTAGAACACGTCACTTTGTCAAAATGTCTATATAAACAGCAAATGAAAACTACGAATATTTACCAAGCAGCAAGGTATGCTATGAATATAAATTAGAATCTTTTTTTTAATCTTTAAGAAAATGCAATCTCTTCATCCCACCCTCCTTCCACAGCATTTTATTGAGATGAAGTGGGATTTTAACAACATGCGCAAAAATTTGGCATGTACTTTGACACGCAACACAGACAGGAGAACAAAGCCCACTTTATATTTTCTGACAGTGTATGGCTAGTTTATATTTTATAAAATTCTCTTTAGTCTTAATACGTATTGTCTTCATTATCTTTCTTGCCTATCAGTGTAAAGACTAACATGAGTTGTGTTCTGTGGATTTCCACCTGCTGCTAAGGCAGACTAAAACTAGGCTCAAACAGAATGAGGCAGTTGAGTTAGGTGCAAAAAGAAAACATTGAAAAATAAACTGGTATGAATGCCTGTGATAAAGGATACTCTTACAAAAAGATGGTGGTGGTAAATTTCTTCAAATCTGAAACTAAATGCAAGTTAAGAGCAAAATCAAAATGTTGCTCATTTACCAGTGTTAAAGTCGCCTCATCAGAATCTGTAAATTTCTGATATATTAAAACCAGTTACTCCCATTTGTTCTTTAAACTGCATGTGAGCACTAGTTGGCTGAACTGTACTAATTCCCAATTTGTTTTAAAATAGCAGGGCATTCATTTTACACTGGACCAAAATTCATTCCCACTTTTCTTTCTTATAGCAAAGATATAATGTTACATTGCCAAGAGCTAATACCCACACCCTGGTAAAGATGGATTTTATTTTGTGAGCAGCATTCTAGAAGCAGATAGCTTATCAAAAAACCCAGACACATAAATACTTTATTTGAAATTGAAGCTTTATAATATATTTTCAAAATTCTTTAAAGAACAAAGATTAGGCACCCTGTAAATCTCTGAAAGGTTGGTGAATGCAACCATTTCATTCTACCAGCCCTGTTTGTTCCTGAACATTTGCAGGGTTCAATCATGAAGACGTGGAATAAATATACAACAGTGAAATGAACTTCTTTAGAAAACCATCTCCAGAAAAGCTTTTAAAAAAATATTTAAAATGCCCTCCTTGGTCATGAGTACTTGTGGATCAACATCTAAGCAGTGCATTTTATGTAGCTGGAGGTGGAACAAAATAAGCTTCTAAGTCAAGTATTTTAACTTAGATGACAGTAAAGAAAGTACAGATATTTACAAAGGTAAAACAAAATCTCAACCTCTCAGCACGAGAACTGATTAAAATGCTACAATGGGCTTCTTTGCTTGAATAAAAAAGAATCACGATGAATTCTACTAAAACAGAATATAAAAGATTCTGAATAGGTTCATCAGAGTATTTAATCCAACTAATTATTTATTGAGCAGAACACATCATGTTTTTCCGTGGAAACGTAAACTATATTCTTTTTAATTTGTGAATGCGTGATGATTAAAAAAAGTTTCGTTCTTTGCCATTTTAATCGTCAAGCAAGTACACAATGTAACTCTTAAATTCTAAGTATAAAAGATCATCAGCAGGCTAAAGGAAAATTAGGGACACACCCTGAAAAATTGCAGAAAAAAAACTTCTTCTCATTGCAGTATCAAATTACTTAAAATTTGGCATTAAAAATTTCTTCTCTTTAGAAGTATACAAGGCCAAAACAGACAGGGGAAAATTACATAACATATTCTTAACTAAACCAACTCAACCAAAGCCCAAACCACATGATGAAAGCTATGTATCCCAAAATTAGTGTTTATTGGAGCAGATTACAAAGTCATTGCTTTTGTAAACTGAGGTATTGTTGGAGAGCTCAGTGAGTCAACACAATATTGAGAAGAATCCTTCAATTGAGCTTTCTCTCGAATTTCATCACAAAAGAATGTCACTGCCCACAGATCTGAGTTATGTCAGATTTTTTCTGCCATTAGTTCATTTAACGATTGAATGGTTTTGTTTCATTGGAACTATTACTAATTCATTTCCACTGTTTAAAAGAAATCACTTCAATAAACTATGAAAAATCTATTGTTAGTTCAGAAAAGTCCCAGTTATACTTGACTTAGTCAATACGGTGGGCAATGTGTAAACTTGTTACATGCAACATCTACACTCTACTACACTACGAACTTTATTTACTGACAATGCTAATTTACTTTTATTTCCCCCTTCAATGAGGTTACATGTGTGGAAATGAACTATCACCAAGTTGACTGGATTGGTCAACTGCTCAACTTTTGCACCCAACACATCTTCATTGTATGCACTGAAGCTAAGCGAATTTATTTGCAACATAAAAGTCTAATTTTCAATTCTAGAGTGTATATCCTTATATATTATTTATATTCAGAACATAAACTTTGGCATAATCTGGTACAAAGATAAACACAGACCTGATCTCCTGCACTGTGAAGTCAACCTGATTCCAACCTTCTCAAACCCTCTCAGATTGGAATCCAAAGCTAATGAATCCATTTACCCAGCAGTATCAAAATATGTACCTTTAATAATGGTGACAAGATATTGCATAATAATTTGATGAAGTTCACCTGTATATTTTCCTAATCATTACTGTCTAAAGCAAATTGATCTAATAATTAAGAATGCATTCAAGATGTGACATCATAATATTAATGAGATGATGGCTAGAAAGTAATATTAATTATGGGTCATGGATACTTGATTACATTTAATGGATTTACACTACTTAGCTGTCCCTTAGAATGATTTATGCAACTTTTATGAAAGCAGTAATAATTTTAAAAGGCTATTATCAATAATTCTACTGTTACTTTCCTTGTTGCAAACCATTAAACACAAAATAAACACAACCCATTTGGGGGGGGTAAACTTTCATTTTTGTCTCTATGTGCAAATAGACCAGTAGACGTGATAAATTGTTCATCTTGCCCTTCCATTCCAACACCACTTTGGTTTGAGTTGGGAAGTAGGAGAGGACTGCCCCTATAAAATTAAGAAAACAGGAGGAAGTCTTTGAGTATTTTCTCCATTTTTGAGTGAAAAAAACAGTGGGGAGAAAAGAATAATCAACAGCTTTTTAACACTTGGCAGATATATTCTTGTATTAAAAGGAATTGTAGCCGCAAAGCAAAGTTCATGCTACATGAAATGCTACTCATCTTGCAGAACTCACCACATCCTCCATTTAAAACACAATCACTGACTTGAGAGATAAATATTGCCACTTCAGTTATTTGCCAAAGTTGTAACTTTACACAGAATGAATTGTGTCCATTTACATTGAAGTATGTGGTTATATTTAAATAATTCTGTGACATTTTGCCTGCAATTTATAACCATATAAATTGCAGGCAAAATGCCTCCAATCTTTGCTTTCTCAGCCCCAGTTAACTTATATACACCACATCATTGAAGGCACTAGCTAGTATAAACTAGCTTCAACAGCTGAGGACCGGCTAAGTCAGAGCAGCATAGGTTAAATCATCTACAATGCTGATAGAATTATTCTTCGTGGCACTGCAGAAAAATTAGTTTCCAAAAAAACTTTATTTTTGGCAATGAGATCAGTAGTACGTTGGCATGTTTCCAAAGATATATGTACAAATCATTAAGAGTAGAGGTTGGACAGTAATTGTGCTTTTTTTTGTCAAAGTTATTCCAACTAAAACACAAACAGCAACTTCCTATGAAAAGAAACAAATTAAAGATAATTATGTCTTTCCTTCATTAAAAAAAACAAAACAAAAATTATAGGCAATAACCGAAGGCTATTATCAAAGTGGAGTGAATAATTAATGTTTACATTTTCTTTGCCCTCAGTTTGCATAACCAACTTTCTTTTTTTGTTAAACAACATTTTAAAAATTTGTGTGCATCACTTGTGCTTCTACGTTACTAATAAAGTCCGGCAAATCTAGTATTTCAAGGAGCTTTATGTACTTCTCCCAGCCTGCGCCACCATCATTTAAATATTCTAGCAGTTTTTACTTTAATTTTTTCACACTGAAACATAAAAATTCCAAATATAAGAATCAAACATAAGAATTCCAAATTCAATTTGAGCAAGAATCTCACACTTTAATGTTCTAAATTCTATCACCTTACGTTTGAGGAACAGCATTTCCTTTTCCTGTTCCTAACATTTCCTATTCAAGTGTAAGAATGTAAAAGCAAAACTGTCTCCTTTGTTCTAATAAACTACCATGGGTACAGAAAGCAAGATAACCAAAATCATAAATTAATTTAAATTATCCATTAAAGAGTCAGAACTTAATAGAATGCATGATAACTAGCAGCACAATAGGATTTTTTTTTCCCATTCATGTGGAGTCTAATCACTTCAATTTTGGGTATTTGTCACTCCATATGAAGGCAAAGCAGTATTTGTTGTATAGAATCACTGAATCATTGGGAATATTTTATTTCAAATGGACTATCTACTCAGGTGGGCATAAAATACCGCATGGCATTGAGAAGAGGAGTGTTTTCCCTGTAGCATGGTCAACTTTCTCTCAAAAACAGACTCGTTGCAAATACATCGCGTCTACTCTTTTTGAGGCCTCGCTATGTCCATGTTGTCTACTGCGCTTGCTGACATAACAACGGTGGCCTTATTTCAAAAGCAATTACTTGACTGTAAATTATGGATTTCTTTCTCTACTACAATCCATGCACATGCACAATTTAAATAAAAATTAACATAGTTAAAATTCAGTGTGCGTTCCAAGATATTTCCAGGCTGACTTTTTGAGCGAGATTTTCTCTTCTTACCATGGTCAGGAACGAAGACAGATGGGCCTGAAAATACCAGCACCAGCTGGCATGCAGTCTCCTGATCCCTTCCCCAGTGTCACCCATTTTCAGCAAAGCAAGTTTGGAATGGGCAAGACTGCCTGCTCATACAAGGCTTATTAAGGAGAGGATGAATGAAAATTTTCAGGCATCTTCTAGTTTCAAGACATGACAGGAAAACTGTCTTGAGGGGAGGAACTAGCAGCATGGTAGGGTGCCAGTGCTCCAGGTTATGCCTCCAAGACTGCTTGGAGATGCAGCCAACGAAGTAGCTTTTGAGTTATGTGTGCCTCAATGGTGGCCCGGCTACTTTTTTCTTCATTTTTAATTACAGTTTTCAAAACATTGATAAGATGGCACCATCACACTGAAGCAGCCTCTTAGTTACTGAACATACATTGCAGCTTGCAGCTTTTTCAAAGTTGGGTGGCCTTCCACTGGCCCTTCAGCATCAAGGGGCTACTACCATCCTTAATCGGACGGGAAATCTATCTCAAGTCGAAAAGGTCAAAGTTCCAATCTGTGACCGTGTCCATTCCAGATTCTGAATAAAAAACAATCCCAACTCTCATTTCCCATGCCCAGTGCACAATTCACACTGATCCCTTTAATTTATTTTAAAAATTCATTCACAGAATGAGGGCATGTCTGGCTTGGCCAGCATTTACTGACCATCCCAGAAGGCAGTTAAGAGTCAACCACATTGCTGATTAGAATCCGGATTAGAGGTTCCCCAGGAGAAATTTCAGTCCTACCCACCTGAAATTTACTTATTTTAATCTGGTTCAATTCCCATTATTCTTTGTTTTAAATTGGTCTCAAAGATGGAAGAAGATGAGCGGCATGGTGGCTCAGTGGTTAGCACTGCTGCCTCACAGCACCAGGGTCCCAGGTTCAATTTCAGCCTCGGAGTCTGTGTGGAGTTTGCACATTCTCCCCGTGTCTGCGTGGGTTTCCTCCGGGTGCTCTGGTTTCCTCCCACAGTCCAAAGATGTGCAGGTTAGGTGAATTGGCCATGTTAAATTGCCCATAGTGTTAGATGCATTAGTCAGAGGGAAATAGGTCTGGGTGGGTTACTCTTCGGAGGGTTGGTGTGGACTGGTTGGGCCAAAGAGCCTGTTTCCACACTGTAGGGAGTCTAACCCATATATTAAATGAAAAGGGCTTTCTCATGACACAGGCTGATACCAATTCAGGATTTAAAAACAGATTTGCTAACTTTGTTGATCATGAGTTTGCTCTGTTTCCCGTCTGCTCTGCTCCCCAGGAGAAATTTCAGTCCTACCCACCTGAAACTTACTTACTTTAATCTGTTCAATTCCCATTATTCTTTGTTTTAAATTGGTCTCAAAGAAGATGGAAGAGTCTTTTATCATTGAGGCATGATGGCTATTTTACCCCAATAGCCAGAGAGAAGCTGCTGACGTGGCTTTCCTGCCAAATGAAGAATGAGATGAGGATTTGAAGCTGTACAGGGTAAATCCAATTCATCAGATACATTTCTGACCAGTGAGTAGCTGCTAGCATCCATGTGATTTGCATAGGCACCAGCCAGAAGACATGAACTGAGATGTAAGAGTTAAAATAGTCTGGGCAAATCCTGCCAAGCTTGAGGAGGTTTGGTCCACTATCCACAGACGATTTCCACTCCAAGGTAAGTTAGAGCCTTTGAAATTCTACTGAAATTAAACAAAGTTCACCTGGACACCCAACACAAAAATTAACCATTAAGATCATGATCCATCATCAACCACACTAGTTATTTGAATGTCTTCCTTAGCCTTACATTGTCTATGTTCTGGGAGATCTCATCAATGGCCTTGATTTAGATTCCAACCTATATAATTCAATAAAGATAAGCTCTCTTCCAAAGTCTCTGGTGGACACTTAGTGTGTTTTGTTTCCAAGAGACTTTACATAATACTTGGAAGTTTTTTTGCCTCCAGCCTGTGTGTCATCCTGTGCAGCTTCACACATTGTGACCTGTGCTGGGATTGCTGTCCATCCAGGTTTGTTATAGAAGCAGATGGCAACTTTCTTGTCAGTTCTCCTTCTTCCTGAAGAAGCAACTTCACAAAATTGACAGAAGGGTCAGTTTCTCAAATGTTGCTGTCTGGTAGGCTTAGTAAATCACAGAAAGCATGTGATTGGAAACAAAAACGGAAATTGCTGGAAAACCTCAGCAGGTCTGGCAGCATCTGCGGACAGAAATCAGAATTAACTGTTTGGGTCTGGTGACCCTTCCTCAGAACCCTTCTGCGCTTCAATGCTGAATGTTTTGTACTCAGCAAAGGTCTCGGGCACGATGTAACATCGAACTCTTCTTCCATCGTCTTTCCCTCCGCGCCCATTTCTTTAAGCAAGAGTCCTCAGATCCCTTCGCCTATCTCCAACACACTCCCTCCACCTGGACCCCTCCCTCTGGACTTCTACTTGCACTCAACCTGTTCACAGAGAACTGTCGACGCGATATTAGTTGCTTCAATTTCTCTGACCCTTCACCCATTCCAATCTACCTTCCCTCCAGACTGCACTCCATGAGCTCGGATCCAACCCTAACTTTGTGATTAAGCCAGCTGATAAAGGGTGATGCTGTTGTCGTCTGGCGTACTGACCTCTACAATGCAGAGGCTGAGCGCCAAGTCTCAGATACCTCCCCCTATCTCCCCATGGACCATTCCTGTTCCAAAACTTGTAATTGCTGGGAGTGAAGGGTAGAGATCAGATGGGGGCTGATGGAGAGAGAGAGGTGTTGATTCCTAGCTTAATGTGTTTCAAGGTAATAAATCAAATCCAGTGCGGCATACTAACGAATTTCCAAATATAACAGCTATTCAATGCTGCTTTAACAAAATTGCTACAACTTTGGATCTATGATCCAAAATCCAGCACAGTTGATTGCTGTATAATAATACTTGTACAAAACTATGTTTACATTCTTCAGAAATTACACATATGATGAATGAAGTTTATATCCAACAATTTAACTTTGGTAAATGGCAGCTTGTGGTCTTAGTAACATACTTTATTAATTAGAAGAATATATGTTAACTGTGCCTCAATTTTATTTGTAAATACATGAAGGACCAGTTTGAAGTTAATTACTGAAGTTTCCAGAGCACGTTGCAGAGGGCAAGTCTATGCTGTACAGGGTGTCACATATTATGTAAATTAAATGTTAATTTGGGGAACTCTGAATTAAATGTGCTTGTGTACACTGGTCCATTAGTCGTGAGCTGTGGGAATCTGGACAACTGTGTTTTTTAAAAAAGGCAGCTGTACTAACTCCCACTGAAAGCATGGCAGAGATCGCTTTCATGTCTTTATAATTTGTGTTTATGAGGTGATAACATTTTTACAAATGCCATCATTTTTGCTTTTTTATATTGCAAGTGACAGACTGACATTTTACAACAGGCTTACAGAAAACAAGAATTGAGCACTCTGTCTGTAGACGGACATTAACTGTTGAATAGAGATTCATATGCAAATGAGGCAAGGGTTGAAGAAACTTTCGCTCAAAGCTGCATTTTGGATTTGACCAATGATGCTTGGAAAATGAAAGAAGTACAAGAAACTTTTTAAAAACTGATATCGGAGATAAGCTAGATTTAAATAACCAGAAGCTTTTCAATGCACAATGTTCATTTCCAGCAAGAGAATTCCTCCAGAATTCTGTTATTTTCAACCAGTATGCAATAAACGTAGATCAACTGTTAAAAATCTGTCAACCTGTAATCCCATCTTTCACCAAGTTTTGAAACAAACTATTTTTAGTATTTGAGATCTCAATCATTACTTCATTAACTTTAAGTCTTTCCTGACATGAAAAGCAGACTCTGCCCATGATAGTGCCATTCCATAACAAAATCTGATCAATCATCCATCTTTCATCACAAAATAAACCAAACTGTCTTTGGAATTCATAATGACCTGGGAAGGAGGAACACAGTGATTAGATGTATGAATACATAAACAGCAGAGTCTCAACCCACACAGTTTTTCATTGAAAATTTTATTCGTTCAGTGTGTTGTCCATAAGTTTCTAAAAGTGGTAATCAGATCCTAGAAATTGCACCCATGTATCAGGAGGTATCAAAATTCAAATCTGCCACATCTACTGGTCTTCCTTTATCAATTCTACTTGTTATATCCTCAAAAAAACTCCACTATACTTGATAAACACGACTTCTCTTCCAGAAATCCACACTGACCTTTTCTAATGCTGTTAATATTTTCCAAGTACAGTTAGTATTTTGAGTTTGGTGACTCTTCACCAGAACATTTCAATTACAATACACTCTAGCATTGTAATTCCCAGTTTTCCTCATCCCTACTTTTTAAAATTCTGGGATTACATTTGCCACTCTCCAATCTGTAAGAGCTGTTTTTAAAAATGACAATCAATGCAGTCACTATCTCCAAGGCCACCCTCCTTTATCAGCTTTCATTTCCATTAATTTCTGCAGAACTTTTTTATAAAACTTGTACTAATTTCTTTTAATTCCTCCTTCCCAATTGACCCTCGATCTCTGAACATTTCAGGAAAATTGTTTGTTTCTTCTTCTGTAAAGCCAGAATCTAAATAGTTGTTTAATTGCTCTGCCATTTCCTTGTTCTCTATTATCAATTCTCCAATTTCAGACTGTAAGGGGCCTACAATTGTCTTCACTTGTTTTTTTGAAACATCCTTATAAAAGCTTTGTAGTCCTCTTTTATGTTCATTTACTCTCTATTTTCCTATTCAAACAATCTCTTGGTCTCCTTCGCTGAATTTTATGTCACAGTTATATCCACAAGAAATCCAAATACAGAAAGGCAGATATAGGCATTTACTTTTACTTTGTTGCCCTTATATTCTGAGGCTATTTTTTTCTCAGGGGTGGAGGCAGGGAACATTATCTCTACACAAGAGATGATGAAATTAATATCAGCGGTCACAGAGTTTGCAACTACTAGTACTCAACAAACAACGCAAATCCAAAAGAAATCAAGGGCTAAAATGGGCTTTCCCTTAATATTAAAACACTTTGAAAAAATGTTATTCCACCTCCGAATCCTTAGGCCCATTCCACCTTTTGCTTCCCCTCCTGCAGCATTGAGCTGACACTCCAACATCATATTGTTTCCATGAATCTGTTGTGCAGTTCAGGTGTGGACATCTTGTCCTGTTAATTAAATAACCTATGTCCAATGAATTATTTTTAAGAGCCATCGCTACTGTGATGTTGATAAATTCAGTAGCGAATTTACAAACAGCCAAAATCTCATTCATGGCAAGTGTGAAGAATAGCCAGTTAAATGTTTTTGGTGGCATTAGTTAATAGATGAATGCTGGTCAGGACATGTGGAGAATTTTCTTGAATCTTCAAACAGTAACAAGGGGACTTTATGTTCATTTAGGGCACATGTTTGGAAATCTCATCCAAGAAACAAGTGCTCCATCAAGCACAGAGATGTAAGTGTGGACTGTGTGGTCAGATCCTAGAATTGGATTCGAACCTCATATCCGTCCAACTAAGGTAAAATTGTTATTGTTGAGCCAATGTTAATGTAAATTCTCTCTATTTATTTAATAATTAATATCTTTGCATCAAGATATGCTTTCAATTACTTTTTTTAAATCAGCAGAAAACCAAGCCTCAGAACACATGCCATAATCCTATTTTCTACACAATCCTAACTTGCTTCCATCTATTTTTTGAAATATCAGCAGATTTATTGTTTCTATTCCAATTTTCAAAGTGGTGCATTTCTTCTTGGAGCTAATTTATTCTCATTGTTCAGTATTAACTGTTTCAGTCTACCGCATGTAGTATAATAATAGCACACCTGTTATACAAGTGGCACATTAACCTGGTCATCTAAATGACCAAATAACACTTCTGGCTTGTTCTAAAAAGCTAAGAATAACTGATATATTGTGAAAATGGGATTAACTGAAGAGTTAAAATACAGAATAAAAATATCAGCAGATCGGCTATTCTCTGCGGCATGAGAAACGTGTAGAACTAATATTTTAGGTCCAGCGCTTGTTTAAAATGTTGGATATTTCAGTAGTGTCATTTTAGGCTAATTGTAAATCACTATGCATTTGTCAATTACAACAAAATTTAAAAATCACTGATGATACCCACATTATTGTAAACTTGAAACAGCTGTGATTTTTGAATGAACACCTGAAATCTCCATGATCTAAGAGCAGCAAAATAGTTACAAAGCTCAAGGCAGACATTATTCACGAAAAATCTAGCAAGTTACAACAATTTGTCAAAATATATCATTTCAGAAGACTAGCTGATTCAATGTATTTAATGAAAAGAAACTAGTTTTCTGAGATATTGCCGAATTGAGAAAAATTGTACTGTAATTTATATTCATTAAGTTGCAAACCTTCACAGTTTCAACCAAACAAAAGGCAACAGGAGTCAGGACATGTCAGTATAAACCACAATTTGCTGGCAAAAGCACTCTGCAGAATACCCCTGTTCTGTCCACAGAAATGACCCTGACTTTCCAGTTAATTGCCATTTCAAAAATAAAATCTTGTCACTGGTAAAACATCCATCCCAGCCTGCTGCAAAGTACCAATAAAGCTCAACGCAAGCTGGAGGAACAGCTTCACTTCCTGCTGAGGTATTTTATAGCCTTCAGGACTCAACATGGAGTTCAACAATTTCAGAGCATAACTCTATCCTCCATTTTGATTTCACTCCAAACCACCCCACCCACCACCACCCCCCCAACTTAACTCACATCGTGACCCTTGTATATCTTTCTGTTACATCTATTTTACATCTCCATTTCTCTTTTACCATCATTAGCACTCCCTTCATCTTTTGTTCTGGGTACCCTCACCATCTGTTCCACCCACTCCTCCTCCTCCTCCTCCTCAGTCAACAGCATTAAAACACCCATTTTCCCATTACCTTCAGTTCTCTAAACAGTCATATTAGACTCAAAACATGAACTCTGTTTCCTTCACCATGGATATTGCCAGTCACTCCAACATATTTTATGTTTTATTATACAGTCACGTTTGAATCTAAAAGACTGGAACCTATGAAGAAATGTTTAAGTTGGATTTTCAAATAGACAGCTTCAAACTCCACTCTTTTCAGAGAATTCTCACTGAATAGTTGTCAATAAATGCACCCAAGTCCGTTCTAAAACAATTGCTTCAAACTAATTAGTTCAGAGGTCAATAAAATTAAACTGTAAACATCATTGCCAAGAACTTCAGACCACTTAATATGGATGGTATCCTGAAGCTAAATTAGTCCCCCATCCTCTGGATGAAATTCAATCCTTGAGGCTTTGCGTGATCATTGCCTACCACAATAGAATAATTATGAAAAAAGCCTGAAAACATTAATATAAAATGTTAATATTCAAATGCTGAACACACCAGCATCAATCCTCCCTTTGCTGTTTTAATAGAGGTGTTGACCAATTTGTTTTAGATGAGTATGATGATGCCTATTAGATAGAACAGGAAAAAATAGGACACCACACATTAAACACTTGAATAATAACACCACTCAATAATTTCCAGACTAATACTGTAATGGTGTACTTACGATGCCTTTATGCTTAAGCTACTGGTTTGACTGTAATGCTGTTTTATTAGTAGAATTGTGGTATTACTCATTGCTATCTTCTTCTATACTCAAAGTGCTTTTCTACTTCATTCACTAGCAGAAATACTTATAATGAGAGGAAGTGTGGGCCTGTCAGTACTTAACTCGGGCTTTCCCAAAGGGTTGGTCATAACCCCATGTGGGATCATGAGCTGAGATTTTACAATTGTTAGCAACAACGCAGCAATGGCCCCTTTAAATCCTGTTCAGATTCCAATCCTGCAAATCCAGAGAGAAGGTAGGTGCTTTTCACTTAATAGTCTTGCAGTCTCAGCATCTGCCTCCACTTCCCCAGCCCATACTGCCAACTACCAAAGCTCTCCTCAACCAAACCACCAACCACACTCACGCCTCTAGTCCTTCAACTCCTCCTGCTCTCACAGCTCTGGGACCATGGCAATTTTAAGCCTCAAATTGGGCACACACCAGAGAACATTTGGGAAGCACCTATTTAAATAGTCTTATAATCAGTAGTTATTAAGTTCCAGGCTCGAATCCTCATTCTGCATACACTGGACAGTGACAGAAAGGGGAGAGCCAGCAAGAGAGGCCTGAACCAGTTTCATGGTCAGTGAGCTGCCAACACTATATAAACTATTTGTTAACTAGTGAACAGTGACAGTAGGAAGTTGTTGCTAAAGTGGGACTGGTGCAAAAAGGTCAAGCATGGACTCGAGATCAGTAGAAAAATCTCATACACCTTCCCCGACCCCTAACAAGAGAGTGACACAGTTCTTGGATTGACTTGCTCTGATTCCTCTATGATTACTGAATAAGTGCAGCAGTCACTGACCTCCAAAGTGTGTTGGGATCCCAAGTACTGGTGGACTCCTATCTGCAGTTCCTAAATGAACTAAATGCTAGAGAAGACAGGAGAGTAATTGCCCTTGACATCAATAATAGAATCCCTACAGTGTGGAAGCAGGCCCATTAGGCCCTTTAAGTCCACACTGATCCTCCAAAGAGCATCTCACCCAGACTCACCACATCTTCATACCCTTGCATTTCCCATGTACACCAGCTCCAGCCAGTCTTGGGTAGAAGGTTTGCTCATCTGTTTCTTGGCCCACTCAAAGTCAAAGCAAACCAGAATGGACTGATAAGTAAATCGTGGCTTTCAGGGGAGGAGGGCCATTAGCCTCCTTTATCCATTCTGGAGAAGATCCTCTCTTCTCTGATGGCAAAGCCAAGTGATATCAGAGATGTTTTTTGCCAAAACAATCTCTCATTTTTAAGGATTTCTTCTATTTAGCACGTTTTTTCTCGAAAGGCTATAACACTAGCATCTTCCCAGCAATGTGGAATATTGCTCAGGCATGTCATATACACAAAAAGCAGGACAAATCCAGTCCAGCCAGTTACCACCCTATCAGTCTATTCTCGATCATCGTAAAGCGATCGAAGAGGTCATTAACAATGTCATCAAGCAGCACTTGTTTAAAACTGAACTGCTCACTGGTGTTCAGTTTTAGTACCGTCACAGCCACTCAGCTCCTGACCTCTTTACAGCCTTGGTTCAAACATAGATAAATTAACTGAATTCTAGAGATGACAGGAGAGTGACTGCCCTTGACGTTAATCATAGAATCCCTAAAGTGTGGAAGCAGGCCATTAGACCCTTTGAGTCCACACCGACCCTCCGAAGAATATCCCACCCAGACTCACTGCATCCTTGTACCCCTGCATTTCCCATGGCTAACCCACCGAGCCTGCACATCTTAGACACACTGCAAAATGCAGCATGGTCAATCCACATGACTAAGGCCACATGTGACTGAGTGTGGCACCAACGAGCCCTAGCAAATGTGAGTCAGGAAGATGGCTGTTGGAGATCTGTCATTTTAGCTCCAGGACATCACCACAGGTGCGCCTCAGGGGAACCTAGACCCAATCATCTTCAGTTACTTCATCAAAGACCATCCCTCTATCATAAAGTTAGAATTCTGGATGTTTGTAAATGATTGCAAAATGTTCAGCGCCATTCATGACTTCTCAGATACTGCAACAGTTCATGTTCAAATGCAACAAAACCTGAATATTCAGGCTTGGGCTAATTAGCAAGTCACATTCATGTACACAAGTCCCAGGCAATGACCACCTCCAACAAGAGATGATCCAGCTATTGCTCTGTGACATTCAGTGGCATAACCATTATTCTGAAACCCACCACTATCAACATCCTGAGGGTTACCACTGACCATAAATTGAACTGGAAAAGCCATATACTGTCGCTGAACAGCCGTCAGAGGCTATGAATCCTGCAGCAAGCAACTTGCTTCCTGACTCCTCAAATGTTGTCCACTATCTACAAGCTACGCTAAAGGGTGTGATGGAATACCTTCGAGGAGAAAGTGAGGACTGCAGATGCTGGAGATCAGAGCTGAAAATGTGTTGCTGGAAAAGCGCAGCAGGTCAGGCAGCATCCAAGGAACAGGAGAATCGACGTTTCGGGCATAAGCCCTTCTTCAGGAATGAGGAAAGTGTGTCCAGCAGGCTAAGATA
>NC_057720.1:48307273-48423608 GCF_004010195.1 Chiloscyllium plagiosum
GAACTCAGCACCGCCTTCCTAACCTGCAATCTTTTTCCTGACCTCTCCGCCCCCACCCCACTCCGGCCTATGACCCTCACCCTGACCTCCCTCCACCTTTCGCATTTCCAACGCCCTTCCCCAAGTCTCTCCTCCCTACCTTTTATCTTAGCCTGCTGGACACACTTTCCTCATTCCTTGCTGGACACACTTTCCTCATTCCTGAAGAAGGGCTTATGCCCGAAACGTCGATTCTCCTGTCCCGTGATGGAATACCTGCCCATTTATCCGGATGGGTGCAATCAGAAGCTTGACACCATCCACGATAAAGCAGCCTGTTTGTTGGAAACACATTCACTCCCTCCATCACTGAGTACACACTGCTGCTGCTGTCCTATCTTCAAGAAGTATTGCCAAAATTCACCAAAGTTCATTCAATAGAACATTCCAATCCCAGAAGCACTAACATCTCGAAGGACAAGGGCATTCATCACCTGCAAGTTCCTCTCCAAGCCACTCAGCATTCTGACTTGGAAATACATCGCCATTCCTTCAGCATCATTGGGTCAACGTTCCGCAAATCCCTTCCTAACAACATTGTGGGATTGCATTCAACTCATCACAACATTCATAAGGGAAATTAAGGACAGGCAATAAATGCTGGCCAAGCCAGGGAAGTCCACATCCCCAGAATGAATTAAGAAGAAGTATAACACTTCTGAAACCTGGCTGGGAATAAAGTTCCAAGACAGTAACGTGAAAGAGTTACATATGTGGAAGTGCTTGAACATCATCCGGAGAAACCAGAGGCCATCAGACTAACAAGACAAATAAGTGAACTCAAAAGGTGTTTCAAATGTTCTTCAGGTGGTCACTAGCTGTTCTACTTCTTAGGTTCAGTTAAACTTCCACACATCCCTGTTGATGCATGCCCTGATAGTGAGCTGATCAACACCTTTACTTTAAATGTTTACTTGCAAGTGAAGGGTTTAAGTGAACATAAAAGCATTAATACTTGTGATCTACCAACAACTTTAATGGAAATATGTTTCAGATTTTAAAAACCACTTTATCCACAATCGGAGTTTAAATGTAGAATCAAAGAGTGATTTACTCAGTTTCAAGAGGCAATTATATAGTTGGACAAAAGAAAGAAACAAGACAATCTAGGGAAATAAAAAGTATGTAATTAATGATTGGTTAAAAGCTATTCATAGAATCACAGAATCCCAGCAGTATGGAAACAGGTGATTCATTCCCACTGGTCCACACTGACCCCACAAAGAGTATCCAACCCAGGCCGATCCCCCTATCCTATATTTCCCAAGGCTAACCCACTTAGCCTGCATATCCCTGAACACTATGGGCAATTGAGCATTGCCAATCCACCTAACCTGCACACCTTCGGAATGTGAGAGGAAACTGGAGCAGGGAATCGAACCTGGATCCCCTGGTGCTGTGAGGCAGGAATGCTAACCACTGAGCCACCATATCACCCGATGATAGCACTGAGTGTGAAGTACAGATCTGTAGTGTTCATTTTCTGGGTGATTGCCTTTCCAAGTACTAGTACATTTTCAGGTAAGTTAGCAAATCACATCCAAGTCTCAAGAATACCATTCTATAAAATAGTTCTACAGATTGTGGTTTGGATCTTGACTTTACATGACTGTTTCAAACACTTAATAGCAAACTGGCATCTCTTTTGATCTTTATTTCCATTAAACTCAATGGGAATAAAAAGTGGGAGAGATTGTAAACAGGTACTTTTATTCAATCGTGTGTGTGTGTGTGTATATGAATGAATGATAGAGAGCGAGAGAGAGCGAGCGAGCAAGCAAGCCGGCGAGAGCGAGAGAGAAACATGCAGCTTCTTCTCTTGCTCTTCTTTTCCTTGCTATATACTGATAACTGACTGAGATCAAGAACTCACAGCTTGAGGAGATCACTAGCATTAATCGATAACTCAGAGCTCTCTGGTACAGCAAGTTACCATTTGATCACTGAACTGTCGAAACCTTCACACAATTCAAATATTAACATAACTTACATAGCATGAATTAAGCCAAATTAAAATACCTATTGCTTGGAAATTAAAAGGAAATAATACTTTTTAAGAAATATTATGTGTACTCCTGTGGCAATTTGCACATTTCACGTCAGGAAGCCTCAAATTGATAAGGAAGGATTTTACTGACTAACATTAAAAAAAATCATTATTTTTCTTTTTTTTTCTTTAACTATTTTTAAAAAGATAGTTTGTTAGTGTTCATACAGAACTTAAAATTAGGGATGTTGAGAAAATCAATTTTTTGTTGCAAATCATCCCACAGAGACTGCTGCAGCACACACACAAAAAGGAGACATTAACATTTCCAATGTTTCATGTAACTGAGCTCGAAAGACAAATCAGTGGCACAGTAGATCTTAATTTATGGACTGTGCAGTTTGTGGATTTATCCTAGGGACCAGATCCAACTTTATCAGGTATGATTAAAAGTCCTAATGGCAAAAGGCAATGCAGCTTCAGGCAGGGCTAATACTGTTCCAAAATTCTGAAAATGTCGATACAAGGTACAAAAAAACTTCAAATTCATTCACATCATCATCATAACATTGGAGGAATGCTGAGCAGAGGCAAAATATTCTCCTGAGGAAAGAGGAAGGGGATGGAGTAAATGGGAAGAAAGTAAACTCGCTGCAATTTGAACATACTTTCCTGGCTACATCCATGCAAAAAAATCCTGCGTTTTCTCAGGTAAAGTTTATCAGTTTGTTTCATACATTTTCTGACTCACCTGAGAAATATCGAGATTTTTATGCTGCAATTTGCGAAAAATCAGGGGATCCAGCAGAGGAAATCAGCTTGAAAATATAAACTACATGCTTCTCAAACCAGACTTCATTCTTGTGTTGACTGATACAAAAAGAACAGTTTCTTAATACAGGCCTGATTCTTTATCTCTCTAGGACTTGAATGTAGAGTAATACTGCAACTTTGAAAAAACGTTTGGTTAATTCAGTGAGCGCTTCTCACAGTACACACCATGACATCAGGCTACAAATCTTAATGCATTTTGAAAGACACGCAATGGAACTCTATCAAAGAGGCCAATATGTAGGCACTGAGAGGGTGCTCATTCCGTGCAGAAGTTATGCCACCTGCCCATAATGGACGGGGTTCCTCTGAAGGCATTCAGGGGATATATCAGATGCATTAAAATGCTCATTATAAAATTTGTAAGAGAATCCTAGGGAGGGTACTTGTCAACACTTGATATGAAAGAAACGCAGCAGCATGGTAAGGAAAGCAGCGATTGTTCAAACAAGAACCAAATGCATCTCTCTCCATTGAAGAGATAATTGGTAATGCATAGCAGACGGTAATCACACCACAGAATGGGTTCAATGAGGAAGCAGATCCCCCATGAACTACCACAGCCAGTATAGATATCAAACCAGCGCCATAGTCTTTATTCTGCACAACATCATCTGACCAACAGAGTTAACAGACCCTAGCAGAGAGTTAAGAGGCTGCTCAAGCAGGTTCGGTTTGGCATGCAAAGTCGCAAAAGATAAAAAGTAAAGCAAGCTCTGAAAAACTGTGAATGATATCTCCTCCTGTCTTACAATTTACCACGGCCATGACTCCACCTCTAGAAATGACAGTCAGCCTGTCTTCCTGCAGAGAGGAAAAAGTTTGCAGGTGGGTCCGGCCTCCTTCTGCAGCCATTTCCTGCATCATGGTGTGTGATCTTCTTCAGCAAAATAGGGTGTGGCTAGGTGGTAGCATCATAAGCAATTTTGAACATTTGCCTGTTATGTTCAAATAGGTTAATGTGCAAATTGTATGGCAGCCAGGGTGCACTAGTGATATGTGTATGAATAGAAGTTAATGAAGTGAGACATTTCAGGGATCGTATGAGAACAAATGAAAGTGGGGGTTTATCATGGATAGTGAAGCAGCAGGTGGTGAAGGCTTGAGGAGACAGACAGGATTTTTATCGTGACAACTCAAGTAAGGTCAATGAACTTTTCCTGGCATTGCAGCTAACCCTTGAGAGCTAGGCTCGTGGCATTGACCTTTTCAAAAATTTCTTTCCTATGGCAGCAGATGGTTGCCCAGAAGCTCTTCTCCCCCACTTAGGAAGAGGACAGGATATTCCACTTCCAGTCTACTAGCTCAGTCAGCTTCCCATTAGAAGATATCATGGTCAGATGTGACTGGATCCCATTAATTCTTATAAAGCTCTAACATTTATGTCAAATCCTCCTGGACCATTTTAACCCAACAACACTGAAACACAGAAGGTCCAAAGGGGACTTGACAGGGTATATCCGGAGAGGATATTCTAGATTCTTTGGGAGAATCTAGAACTAATGTTCACTTTTAAAAATAAGGGGGTTGACCATTTAAATCAGACAGGGGACATTTTTTTTCTCACAGAGACTTGAGAGTCTTTGGAGCACTCTCCCTTAAACCGTAGTAGCAGCACTGTCCTTGAATATTTTTAAAGTAGAGATAGATAGGCACTTGGCAAGCAAGGGGTTGAAAGGTTATCAGGGATTGGCAGGAATGCAGACTTGAGGTTACAGCCGGATCTTATTAAATAGTGGGGCAGGTTCACACCTGAATCCTTGTTCCTATTTTCAAAACGGTGATTTTTAGGAAATTTTAAAAAGCTAGAATTTGCATTGGCAAATATTTTCTCCAAAATCCATTTAATAAACCAGCTGTTACCACTGTCAAGCAATTTGCATTCATACTTGTACCAAAGCTGATCTTGAACAGGCTACTGGACAATTCCAATAGTTGCCAGCATGAATTGTCATCCGTTATTCTTTCTCCAGTTGAGAAATTTCTGTTCACCAATAATATTCTGGCTCTTTTCTACAGAAATGCAACTGACAATGTTGTTACAAATTGAACACCTGTGAGATAAACATTTGCATGAAATGAACACAATATTTTTAAAAATATGCAAGAGTAGACTATGGAAAAGAGTGATTTAATAATGATGTCAACTCTCATGTGTACGTCATAAAAAGGCTTAAGCATCAGAAATACTTCCTCAACTATCTGGTGAAATGGACAAGAAGTTCCAGGAATGCTACTATTTTTATTTTCAAGCCTAGGGCAAAATCTACTGTATGACAGTAGTTCTTTAAAATGAATTGGTAGCATGTAATGAAGGGTGACTGTAGCCACACAGACCTGTACTGAGTCAGCTGTACAGTGGATTCTTCTCATTCCATCAGTCTAATGGATGGCAATTGAATTTAATTAGTAAAGCAGCTCAGAGTAACAGCACGCTGTGCAAAATGAAATGAGAAGCTCTCTACAGAAGATTTGCAAAGAATGTCTTTTTAACTGCCATTCTGACTAGTGATGAAAGCCAAATGCTGTCCTCACAGTTTTCAACTATAAATTTATAAAGTAAAATGTAGAAGGGAATCCATCACCACTTTTTAAAAAAATATAAAAAAGTGAAGGAACAACAAGCAAACCCTCCTCTAATTTTGTTACTAACAAGAGAGGCTCAATTTTGCCTGGCTGGTCACAGCAAGCAGGCAAGTTCCAATGATTGATTATTGTGGTATCTCTGTATCTTTGACTTTGAACCATGACCTCTTTGTGTACAAAGAGAGCTGGGACCTACCATTTGCCATCTGGAAAGAGGGATTGTGCACAGGGAAAAAGATCCAGTATTAATCATCCAATTAAGAATGGAGCAAAATAAGAGCACCTAAGTGCTGTGTAATTCAGTCAAATTTAATAGTTTTCTGATTTAATTATTTTCCACCAGAACCTGCTCTCCAGAATTAGTAGGATTCATTTCTACATTTCCTATTGCTCCCTGCCCTAAAAAGTAGGTTCAAGTTTGTCTTTGCTCGACTAATCTGCAAGCACTTTAATTAGCCTGAAGAAAAGTGATTGTTCACTTAGAACCAAAAGAAGAAAGGACCAAATTCTCACCTATTGTGGACTGTGGAGCATTTTGCTAGACAAATTCACCAATTAGTCTAGTCACATACAGCAGTATTCTCTTGATTTCTAGGGACCAGCTATGCTAAACCAACTCTTTGAAAATCCAGTGCAATTATGATGAAGGCTTGAGTTTTTACCGGGAGGGGGTGAGTCTGCTGGAAAAAAGTTGTCTCCAGGGGCAGTTTGACTTCCCACTGAGCACTTTTTTTTTGCTGAGTAAAAAGAATGTTGTATTGATCTGATTACACTGTATACCCACAATAGAACAGCATACTTGATGCTGAGAAAACAGTTGCATGATACTCTGCATCTATTGTGGCTTTACCAAGGGTGATTTGGGTAGCACCCCTCTGATTAGCCTACCTTGGCTGGATCTTTTCACTCAAATGCCAAAACATGTTATGTTATATAAAAGTTTTCTTTTATATAAAGTAAGAAAACTTTAACTTTTTAAAATAATGTCTTATTACAAAGCAGTTTTTCCCACTTGTAAAAATATACATGATAGCTTTCCCAGAACATAACTGACATAATTTATTATCCAACCCACAATATTAGAAAACAGCTTAACAGCTTCATTCAAATGATTAAGTGATTCAAGGAAGAACAATGTGGAGATGCAGTTTCCAGGTAAAGCTGGCACTCAAGCCTTCCAGCAGACATTGCAATGAAATCTTTCAAATTACATTTACCAGGAAGCATGAACAGAATAATGCTGCTTAAAATGCATTGTGACAAGAGGAGAGTTTGCTTTGGCCATGTAGCTTTCTCCAAAGTCACTGACTTATTTTTGTTTTTTTGACTTCATAATGTAATTTCTGCATTTTTTTCCTTAAGATTCTCATTTGTCTCAATATGCTTGAAAAAGGGCCTCACAATACAGTTAATGATGGGAGCATCCCAAATGGGTTTACTCACTCAAGATAATTAAGCCTTTTTGAACTTTGGAATGCCTTTAGAATATCTTTAAAAGGGGAAAGTGGCTCTCCCAACATCCAGATTTACAGATGTTATGAAACTAATGTCCCACTTACTTTTCCAATTAACTATTCAGCACTGGTTCTAAAACACTTCCTGCTGCTTGGCTCACTTAATTGTGTTTAAGCAATCATCAGTTTTGCTGAGACCCAAACCGAACCCAGAATAGGTTGAGATTAGTGACTCTGACACAACATTATTAGATTAACATAAATGTGGTTTCTGCCTGTGATCTGTACTTTGATATTAGACTGTCTTACATTTACCTGGAATTGGTGTAAGAAATACTCAATTGGTAATTTTCTTTGCAAATGTCCAAGCTTTACAGAAATACCTTAACATTACTGATCAAAAAGGTCCTGAAGGTAAATGGATTTTCTCATTTGTAGGAAAAGGGCAGTAATGTATGACCTAAAGTACTATCACATTATTTTTACACATATTAGCATATGAATCATATTTTTAAATAGTGCTTTTATAATGCCACATGCTTGGAATTTCTGAACAGCCCTAGCTTCCTCCTGTCCTCTGTATGAGTTGGTGTAAGGATATTACAATGGTACAATGGCACAGCCCACGCTAACGTATCTGAAAATAGTGATAAAATTGCTGTGAATTATCACAACAGTGGCTAGCATTCAGTGGTACTTTCAGCCTGGATACAGTACACTTTAAAATATTTAATTACAAGTCCAAATAGGGAAAACACTTGAACCAATGTCAAATACAATAGGAAATATCCATTTTAAAATGGGGCTGTGCAACTATAAGGACCTAGAACTTTGGCATTATGTTCTTCGCATAAAAAGGTGCTGATTAGAATCAGCTCCACTTCTCTCACTTGCTATCCTACACATACATAAACACATATTTAAATAACAGTCAGGTGTAAATTATCATTGTGACCCTCATTAGGAAAGTATTATCACTGTCTTTTGCTCGATTCTTCTGTAAAGAAATATTAACTAATGAATCTCCATTTTTTTAAAAAAAGTATCAACAAGATTTTGTCATCTGTAATGTTCTTAATTTGGTCCAATGAGTATTGAAACTCCCACATGGGAGCACATTTCTTACATTCAATCGACGAACCTCATTCTCCTTTTTATTTAGCAACCATAAGGCTGTTTATTTTACCATTTTTCTACCATCTGTACCAACTTTCCCCACAGACCGTTGCAGCTGTCCAGTGTAATGTGTTCAGTTCCTTTTATTTTCTGTCCAAATAGCTCGTAAACAATTCAGCAATATTTATAACTGTTGTGTCCCTTTTGTTCTGACTAACATAAGGAGAAATTGTTCCTGCCCTTTTTAATGAAGTATCACCTCTCATATGGAATATTGATAAAGAGCAAAAGGAAATTCGGTTTTAAAATAGCTTGATAAAATATTATGCAAATATATGATTAATAATTAAAACTTGAAAGCAAAATGGAAATGCACGAGAATGAAACTCCACAGCAGAAGGCCGCCATATGTCATATTTGTTTCAAAACATAAAGACATGAGATATAATGGCATGTCAATAGTGCTGCCATTATTGCTTGCTGCAAGTTTCATTTTAAACATAACCAACATTTCCTATTTGAAATTATGGGCAGCATCTGTCCATTACCTGCTTTTCTGTCTGTAAAAATATTTTCAAAACGATCAGGCACTACATAAACTGTGCCTGTCTGAGCTGTTATTATAATGGAGAGAGTATTTTGCTCAGAAATGGAAGCCTTTGTATACACTGCCAGCTTATTTTACATCCACAGCCTATGGTCGATTTCATAAAAACTTCACAGACAGGTATCATATAGTGTACAATTATCGTTATTTGCCATACCATGCAACTCATTACATAGTTTAAAAATGTGTTGTTGGAAAAGTGCAGCAGGTCAGGCAGCATCAAAGGAACAGGAGAATCGACGTTTCGGGCATAAGTCCTTCTTCAGGCTTATGCCCGAAACGTCGAAACTCCTGTTCCTTTGATGCTGCCTGACCTGCTGCGCATTTCCAGCAACACATCTTTAAGCTCTGATCTCCAGCATCTGCAGTCCTCACTTTCTACTAACTCATTACATTGTGCCAACCAGAACTGAACTCACACATTCAAGTCAAAAGGTTATGGACCAGATTTTGCATTTGTGATGACAGCAAAACTGTAATTAACCTGTGAAACTGACTGGCATCCACACATGCACAGTTAAACCTGAAAATGTATAAGCTGCTGACAGTGATTTTCTTCTCTTCCATAGGATGCACATAGTCTCTGCTAATCAATCTTGGAAAATGTGTCATAAACCATCTATTTTTACATTAGTTTCACTGTCAAGCCCCTTTGAGAATTCATGCATTGTAGATAAAGCTTTGAACGTGTCTTAAGCGTGGAGAAGCCAGTGTTGGATTGGGGTGGATAAAGTTAAAAATCATACAACACCAGGTTCTAGTTCAATAGGTTTATTTAGAAGCACTAGCTTTTGGAGTGCTGCTCCTTCGTCAGGTAGCTGTGGAGCAGGACCATAAGTCACAGAATTTAAAACAAAAGATTATAGTGTTATGCAACTGAAGTCATATATTGAATAAACCTAGACTGTTGTTAAGTCTTTCATCTTTTAGAATGGGTTGCAGGTTTCGGTTCATTAATACATAAGTTACTTTTAGGTCACATTCTTAAGGTAACTTAAGGTTTTATAAAAAAAGGTGGCACCTCAGCTCAGACAATGCATTAAAGGTGAGGTTAGAGTCAGTCTGTATCCCAATCTTGAATCAGACTGGTTCTATTTCCAAAGTGGAATTTATAAAATACTACATGCATTGACTGCCTGCAGATTGTGCACTTTTTGACAAAATAGAATGTATCAGCAAATATAATTCTGCAAATACAAATTCACCCCATAGACTTATATGTGTGTGCACATGCATGTGTGAGAGAGAAAGAGAGTGTGCGTGCATGTGACAGAGTGTGCGTTTGCGTTTGTGCAAGCTTGGTAAGGAGTGTGATGGAATAGAAGAGGGTGTGTGCATGGGTGAGAGTGTGGGGGCTGTATGTGTATGAGAGAAAGCGTGTGTATGAGAGAGGGTCTGCATGAGTGTATGAGTATGTATAAGTGTGTGTCCAAATGTGTGTGAGAGAGTGTGTAGCATAGTGGGGTCACCTGCAGTGTGACATGAACCAAGGTCCTGGTTAAAGCCATCCTCATGGGTACCGGACTTGGCTATCAGTCTATGCTTGGCCACTTTGCGTTGCTGCCTATCCTGATGTCCACCTTGGAGGACGGTCACCGGAAGATCCTGGGCCGAATGTCCCTGACCGCTGAAATGTTCCCCAAGTGGGAGGGAACATCCCTGTCTGGCGATTGTTGCGCAGTGTCCATTCTTCTGTTGTAGCAATGTACCATGCCATTCGTCGCCAATGTACCATGCCATTCGGCCGTGGATCTTTGGGTGACCATCCTCCTAGGCAGACTTCAGGATAGGCAGCAACGCAAAGTGGCTGAGCAGAGGCTGATAGACAAGTCCGGTACCCATGTGGATGGCCTCAACTGGGACCGTGGGTTCATGTCACACTACAGGTGACCCCACTACTCTACACTCGCTCACAGACACACACACTCTTACATACTCACACACTCATGCAGACCCTCTCTCATACATACACCCCTCACACTCTTACCCATGCACACACCTCTCACAGGCTTATACTCCATCACACTCACACACACACTTTACCAAGCTTGCACACATGCAAACACAGACGGTCACGTGCACTCACATGCACATACACACTCTCTCTCTCTCTCTCTCTCTCTCACACACACACACATGCACACATATACGTCTATGGGGTGAATTTGTATTTGCAGAATTATATTTGCTGATACATTCTGTTTTGCTCAAAAAGTGCACAATCTACAGACAGTCAATGCATGTAATATTTTGTAAATTCCACCTTGGAAACAGAAGCAGTCTGACTCAAGATTAGAATACAGACTGACTCTAACCTCACACCTTTAATGCATTGCCTGAGCTGAGATGTCACCTTTTGTTATAAACCCTTAAGTTATCTCAAGAATGTGACTTAAAAGAAGTTCTGGGATTTACATATTAATGAACTGAAACCTGCAACCCATTCTAAAAGATGAAGGACTTAACAGCAATCTAGGTTTGTTCAATATATGATTACAGTGTCACAGAACTGAAATCTTTTGCTATAAATTCTGTGACTTACGGTCGTGCTCCACAACTACCTGATGACGGAGCAGCATTCCGAAAGCTAGTGTTTCCAAATAAACCTGTTGTATTATAACCTGGTGCCGTGTGATTTTTAACTGTGTCTTTAACTGCACACTAATTCAGAATTACTTAACAACTTCTTTCACCCTGAAAGCAAATTAAAAATGTGGATTGTTAAAATTCTTGATGATACAACAAAAACAATCTCTTTTAAATGTATATTTCAGCTTCTGTAATCCCACATATCCATATGCTAATGATTACTTTATCTGCAAAATGAAAAAAATTGTGAAGAATTAATCAATGCTTTTAAGCTATTAATTTATATTGTGTGAATGAAAATCTGTGGAAATTATGAAAGCTGCAAGTGATCAAGCAGTATTCAAAAAGCAAAACAGACATTCAGGTATAATAATATCAACTTTCATGGTGGAAATCCTAAATCCTACCAAGCTATTAAGCGATTGATTGAAGAATATAACTAAAAAGAATTCACAAAAAAATCTCTGGATTAATAAAACTGGCTTATATGAAACTTCTTTTATAATTTAGTTTCCCTTCCCGTACACTACCTAATTCTCCTACTCTCCCATCCACACCGCACACACTTACTTTGTTCTCTTTACAATTGCAGGTTAAGACTTCAGACATCTTTTACCTAAGCAACACCAACACTAACTTTGGTCAAATGTGGAACCTAGCCTCTATTCGTGAAAGCAGCAACTCTGAAGAATGTATTCAATATGAAGATGAAATTACAGTATTTACACTAACTGCAATGTTGTTTAAAAGTTCCTGAGTGTCAGTTATGCCAATCTGTTAATTATAACAATGGTTTGACATGATACTTGTTACCCTCTCAGATTGAAAACATCAGTTGTTGCAAGAGGTACAGTAGTTTTTTTTTATGATTTAGGAGCAAACAGAAAAAAATAAACTTTGACTTGCACTGTAAAAAATAGGCAATGAATTCTCTTTGCTATACATTAAATGCCATCTAAAGACTGGACACAGGCACAGTGCACATTTCTTAAGAAGACACTTTTGTAAGTATGTTAATTATACCATGAACCCACTACATACGACTGAATGAAATTGCTATCGTCATACCTGAAATGCTTAAAGGATCCCATCGACATAAAAACTGGGAATGAAAGATTGGTAACAATCAGGCAAGGGGCTGTGAGGGAGGTGGCGAGGTAGGCAGGAAATGACACAGGGAACACACTATACTTCAAGAACTAGAGAATATACATGTGAATAAAATATGTAAAATATACACCCAGTGGTTATCAGTACGACTCAAAATTAAAACCAAAACATAATTAAAAGTTACAGGTGCCTGATATGCATAAATACTTTTTATCACTGAACTGTATTTGCTATATCAAAATAATGTTGTATTAAAGCAATCTTTAAACATGATTTGTTGAAAATTAGTAACTTTCTTCTATTTGCAATATTTTGGCTGCTTGGTTTTGGGTTGGCCAGGATTGGAAGGATTGCCCCAGGTGCTTTGATAGAAGGCGCATTTCAGACCCATGATAAAATGCCTCAGAATAGTGAAATCTTTAGGTTATTTAATAAAGCACAAAGTGACAATTATTTGTGGGAAAGCAGAAACAGAGTGCTGATTTTGCCAGTGAAAAGCTTATGTCCTGCATCTAAAGTGATTGTGCTAGTTGCATTATGCTTTATATACAATAGTACTAACAGAATACAGACCAACCTGGACAGCCATTACAACTTGAGTCAGCAGCTACACACCTTGCTGTAGCAGATTTCATTTGATGATGGTGTTGTACAAAGTCAACATCTGTTTGATTAGCCAAAATTTGCCCTAGAATATTCATGCAGACCTTTTAGTTTGTTTGCTGAAGCTCAGAGAATGCCTTATGGAGAATCCAGCAACAAACAAAGTCTTCCCAAAAACTCAATAAACACTTCCTTGGGTGGCATCACATCTGTGTTTATAGCTGGTTCCACCTCCTCAAATGACTTTAATGTCCCACTGTTATCTGGTTATTGTCCTCTTCAAATAGTTAAAGCTTTGTGATTTAAATCAGGAAAGCTGCTTGGAGAGAATTTCTCAGTAGAGAACACAACGAAAGTAGTGCCCCTAATAAAGACTGATTAAAACTGCACCTAAAATGCAGAAGGATTGCTGCAGAGGCCAGTGAGGGGCAGAGCAACAATACAACAAAATTGTAATTGAGAAATAGGGGAATAGAAGTTCGTTAATAGAAACAAATTGCATTTATATAACACCTTTATTGTCATGGAATTTAATAACGCATAGCATAAGACAATAGTGGGACAGATAAGATGATAGGTTTTAATGAGCTTAAGAAACAGGTAGGAAGAAGGGATTTAGGGAAGGAATACCAGTCATCCGAAGTTAAAAATCACACAACACCAAGTTATAGTCCAACAGGTTTAATTGGAAGCACTAGCTTTCGAAGTGCTGCTCCTTCATCAGATGGTTGTGGAGTACATAATAGTAACACACAAAATTTATAGCAAAAGTTTACAGTGTGATGTAACTGAAATTATACATTAAAAAGTACCTTGATTGTTTGTTAAGTCTCTCATCTGTTAGAATGACCATGTTAGTTTCACTTCAGTTACGTCACACTGTAAACTTTTGCTGTAAATTCTGTGTCTTACAATTGTGTACTCCACAACTACCTGATGAAGGAGCAGTGCTCCAAAAGCTAGTGCTTCCAATTAAACCTGTTGGACTATAACCTGGTGTTGTGTGATTTTTAACTTTGTACTCCCCAGTCCAACACCGGCATCTCCAAATCATGACAGTCATCCGAAGGCACAGTCATCACTGCTGGAGTGAATAAAATCAGAGATGCACCAGAGAGCAGAGTTAGAGGAGTGCAGAATCATGGAGGGTCATAGGGCTGAAGAAGATTACAGAGGCAAGAAGAATGAGACCATAGAGGGATTTGGATAAATAGAGGGGTCTTTTATCATTAAGCCATTGTTTAACCAGAACCCCATGCTGAGCTGCAGGCATTGGAGTGATGTGTGAATAGTACTCGGAGAGAGTTAAGTTAGAAGCAACAAAGTGTTGAATAAGCTTAGCGTTATGGAGGTTCACTGGAATTGTAAACTCCAGATGTAGCAATGGCATGGATGAGGATCACGACAGTCTGGCATTAAAATGAGGTTGGAACCAGCAAATTTGACAATCGAGTGGCTACATGGAACGACAGAAGGTTGCCAATAGTTTAACTCTACCTCAAACAGTTAACAGGAAGAGAGATGAAGTTTTTGATTGGGGAGCATGATCCACAGTAGAGACCAAAGATAACAGCTTTGACCTTTGCCATATACAGTTGGAGCAAATTTCTGCTTCACCAGTACTGGATGTCAGACATGACATTTGACAATTTCAAGACAATGAAGGATTGGGAAAGTTATTGTTGAGGTGGAACTGATTTATAAAATAGTCACAAACAATTAATGCAGATATTGGCCTTGTGTTTCAACAACAGCAGAACTGTCACCATTCAATATTATTACTTCCACTAGCACAGAAATTGACATATTATCTCAAATTTTAAAATCATTGGAGAGAGGGGTCCCCCAGTTTTAAAGCTCATTTAGTTTTCAACAGAAATGCTGTTCCTTTCAAGCTGGCGGGCCTCTGATGGGCCATCCTGCTTCAAGAGCCTGCCCTCTGCCATTAACTGGAATATTGTCTGGGACAGCCGATGAGTGACCACTTCCCACTGCGTGTCAGCATCAGACACTGCAGTCTGTCAGCAGGCTTCAGAAAACTCAATAGCTTAAGTCTGCACCCCCGCGGTTAAGCAGGGAAATCAGAAGTGGTTGTCAGGAATTCAATGTTTCTCAATCTACAGACAGTACTGTTGATATCCCTGCCAATCGGAATCAAGTGAAAACCAATGAACTGCTGAGGATTTAGACATTTATGCTATTAGTTTCATTGTAAAATCCTGCAAAAAAGTTGCATATTACTAACTGAGGTGTAACTTAGTCTTTAAAGAATGTATTGAGATTAAAATTACTTTTGACTAACCTCTCTGGCCTTGAGAAAAAAACTAAACTGCTTTGTGCAATACCAGTTTCTGCATTGAGAATACTTCTATATAATTATAAAGTATATATACTTTACAAATTTTCCTATGAAATTTAAGCTTCTACCTTAATGCATTCATAGTTCCAATATTTATCTTGCTCTCTGTAAAACATTATTTAAAAGTGAAGGGTAATCAGTACAGTTAACATTCTCTTTCTGGTTTGCCATCTGTGGAAATGCTGCAATGTGATTGGCTGATAACCTGCTTGATTACATCAATGTTGGTGAATGTCAGGAAATCTCCATGGCTTAGCATTCAATTCAAATTAACACTGAAAGGTAAAAGCCATGCCATGGAGAGACTGCTAGATGTGTATGGACAGCTTTTCTCAAGGTCAGTAGCAAGCAAATCACAAATATTGCTGCCCACAAATTTTGGCCATTTTAAAGAGCATCTCCGAGCTACTACATTGTATGGATGGAACAGTTTGAAAATATATATTTTACACTTACTAGACTTCCAAGCCTCGGGGAAAGTGCAAACTCTTGTATAGTAGATGGAATTGATTGCTGATCAAGTACTTAGATTAAGTAGGTAATTTGCTTAATTTATTCTCATCTTTTGCCAGACAATTGATGACATTCTATTTCATACATTTTGTGCTTCCAACATTTTTTTGCAAATGGAATATATTTTTGTATCATTTACTATTAGCAGCATGCCGTTCATTACATCCATATGAATATATTAGCCACCACAATATAAAAGAACGAACTTGAATTTCTGTAATGCATATCATGTTCTCATAACGTCCTGAAGGACATGTGTCAATGAAATGTTTTTTGGTGTGTACACACATATTATAGAAAGCGCAGGAGCCAATTTTCATAAGGCAAGCTCCCACTAAAAACAATGACAAATTGACCAAATGATCGATTTCTCTGAGGTTGATTTAAGGATTTATGTTGGCCATGACACCAAAAAAAATTGAATAATGAATCCAGAAAATGCTGGAAATACTTTCAACAGAAGGATCATTAACCTGAAACATGAACTATATTCATTTCTTCAAAAGGTGTTGTTTGACATGCTGAGTACCTTTTACATTTTCCATTGTTTTTTCTGATTTTGAGCAACAACAATATTTCATTTTCATAAGAGGGTAAATGCCTCAATTTTTTCACATTTGCTCACTTAAAAAGTAAATTAAAATAATTTCAACAAACCTGTAGGTTGTCCATATTAATCACTGGGAGTATGACACTGAGATAGAGATTTGGCCATAATCATGTTGGACGGCAGAACAGACTTGATGGGCCAAATGGTCTTCGCCAGCCCCTCTTTTCTATTTTTCTCTGTATTTTTTTTTTTAAGTCTGCATATTTCCCCATTACTCACTACAGTGTATAATTACTGATAATTAAATATACCAATCCTGGGACAAATTTCCCATTCATGTTTCTATGTGGGTTTTCTGGATCATATTTTTCAGGTATGCAACCATGCCATTTTCTCGGAGTTGCCCATGTCATTTTGTTTTCGAGAAGAACAAGTCACTAGCTCAGGAAGGAAGCTATAAACACTAGTTGCTCAGTTTTTCATTAACTCAATTCTATTCTCTGAATAAAGCTCTTCCATGTTGTCTATATTGCAAACATTTCATTGCCAGGCATTTAGAAAGCAAGCCAGAATTCATTGCAAAGGGAAAAAAAAACACAAGAAAGCAGAGCAGGAGTAGCTCATTGACCTTACAAGCATGCTCTGCCATTCCACAGAAAACATGACAAATCTTATACTGCAAATCCAACTTTCTTTAGCATCCCCGTATCTCATATTTCTCTTTGTAACTCAAAATCTAATTCCACAGATTCACAAGACTTTGAGTGAAGGAATTTCTCTTCCTCTCAGTCCCAAATGGTCAATATCTAAGTCTAAAACTGTGACACCATCTTCTAAACTCTACAGCATCCTCTTACCACATATCCTGTCTTAATTACGTCACATTTGATTCTTCTAAATTCTGGGAAATATAAACCTGGTGTACATAATCTCCTCTCATGGCGCAATCCTGTCATTCCAGACCATTGCTGTGCCCACTTTAAGGAAAGTATACTCTTCTTAGGTATGGAGACCAAAACTGTTTCCAATACTCAAGTGTGGGCTCATCAAGGTCCAGTCTACTTGTATGACATCTGTACTCTTCGATCAAATCCCTTTGCAATAAAACCTCAGGTACATATTTACCTTCCTAAATGCTTGCTGTGAATGTGTTAACTTTTTTTTGTGACTAGTGTTCTGGTCGGCATGGACGGGGTTGGACCGAAGGGTCTGTTTCCATGCTGTATGTCTCTATGACTCTATGACTCCAAGATATGGAGTCTTCCAAATATCAACATTTCCCAGTTACACTCTAGTTAATAAAATATTCTGTTTCTTCTATTTTTCTTAGTAAAATGGATAACTTCACACTTCCCCATATTAGGCTACATCTTCCCTATTCTTGCTCACTCACTCAACCTATCTAAATTCCTTTGCAACCTCTTTGTTTCCTCCCCATCTCTTATTTTTACACTTAACATAGTATCACTAGCAAACTTATCCCCAACACAAGTCCACAGATATCTTTGGCTAAGTCAGGAAGTTGCCATTGTTAATATGCAAAAATATTACAACCTGAACTATTGAGTGTGCTCATAACTTCATTGAGAAAAGTCCAAAACTGTATATAGTGTAGCTTGGAAAGAGTTAATGCTAATAATGGACTCAAGTCTCAATCATGCAGCTACTACAAATCTGTAAAGTGATCCTTAATTTTGAAGTCCTTTGGAGTACATGAAACACAATGTACCAATGCTCTCTTCCCAACTGCCAGCAGCTGCGGGTATTGCATTGCATCATGGGATACCAAAGCAGCTTTTCAACTTCAAGTCTCAGAGCACTGTGCATTACAGAGCAAGTAGCGGCTCTTTTACATTTCTTCTGTTGATTGAGTTTTACAGTGTATTGATTGTTCTGACTGCAACCATCAAGCTGTATATGTAGCAGTATCTACCCAGCTCTAAATCAAAGGACAAGGCATTTAGCAGCTCCATCTGCCAGAGTGCTGCTTTTTAAACATGTACAATGCTGAATAAATCAGGATTGGGGCTGCATCATGATCCTGTTTTAGTTCACTAGTAGAAGTTAAAAAGCAGCCCGCAGTCAATGTTGCTACTGTCTAAACAGATGGAGCTGCCAAAAGCCTTATTGTTTGATTCTTGGATTTAAATATAGGTAGGACATTTTACAGTATCCTGATGTTGACAGTTCTACATATTTCCCCTTAATGTGAACACAAAGAAACTAAAGTAAAATCATTTGGGGAAAAGTTATACAAATCTCTCTAGGTTTCCATAACATACACTCCTATGTCAATTTTTAAACTGATAAATTAGATTTGATAGTTTTTTAAAATATTTTCAGATTAGACCATGTTGTGTATTTATAAAGTTACATTTTGTATGAAAACTGCCATTTTTCATTTAATACATGCTCAACATAATCATCCTCTCAAACAAGGCCTTGGATTAAACTGTATCCAGAGAATGCCAGGTATTTTTGGTTATGTTATATTTTGGAGCAGAATACTCAGTTCTATCTTAAAATTGAGATGTTCTCATTTAAACAAGTTTTAAGTCAAGCAAATCGGATCATTTAAGCTCAAGAAAAAAAAATTACTGCGACTCTTGCAGCAAATGTGCACAATAACTGTGCTCTCATTTCAAAGTACACTTACCAAATGAAACTAAGCTGTTGCATACAAAACTAGAAGTATTATGCCTGCAAAGATTTAAGGTACCACTGTACTTTAAACATAGAAAAGATTCTAATTCATGAGCAGAGATATGAGTGAGTTAAGAGGGTTTCTCACATGTGAAATAACCCACAATTGCTGCAACAGAGACAAAAAGATTATCCTTCCTCACCTGCATTCTTGAGACCTCACACGCAATGTCAAAAAAATCCAGACTTGGTTCAGAATTTCTGCTGTCGCTGATGCTTTTGTGACCTGACTGAGTAGTTTGCAAAATAATAAATATTTCTCACAATGTTTGGGTGCCATGAGAAGTTGTAAGAAACGGACAAATCCTAAATAATCTTAGATAAAGCAGTGTATAATTTTTTGAATGTAATGTAGGGGATGGTCAATTTCTAAGACAGGAAGTTGACCAATACTGCAAAATATTAATGATGTTCTAAATGTTTTAATTAACTGAAACAGAATTAAAGTTCACAAAAATAATATTTGTTTTGATCAGTCATTAATAATTTGTTTTGCCAGGGTTGGGGGTTGCGGGGGGGAAAGGGGGAAGGAGTTGGAGGGGGTAAAATAATGAAAGGCAATTAGCATGTGCTCCAAAAACCTTAGCCATCCTGTAATGCAAGATTCTGGTCAGAACTGCTACAAGTCAAGAAGTTCCCATGGTAATACAAACAGTCACTTTGTTTGACACACCATACAGTAAACTTCAATTAATTCTCCCTCCCCCCAGCCCATCTTATCCAAAGAGGTAATTAAATGAACACGGCAGTTCCTAGCTAGTTCTCAACCCATGCAAAACTACAGATGAACTGTCTGACTACAATTCAAATGCAGTCCTCATCAAGTTCAAATACAATCAAAGTCTGCACAATAAAGGCAGTGCAGTGGCTTGCATTCTCCTGGCAGGGGCTTAAGACAATGAACGTCTTGTTATAAGGCATCTGAATACAAAGCGTCTATTCTCAGCTGTTAGTTGAAGCTGCTATGAAGAAACAGGGGGGGGAAAATCTCAACCCATTAAGGCCTGACTAGCTTTAGCTTTTATGCTAACCTCCCCAAATATCCTTCTAATAAAGTTCAACGCTTGATATACCAGAAGAAGAAATTTGAAGTTCATCCAGGCAATAAAATGCCCATTTCTGCAGAATCCAAATCCCACAAACAAAGCAGAGAATTACAAATTAAACCAGTATAAGTGACTCAGTCAAATAACTTTTAATTGGATTTTGTTACAGATCTATACCTACTGTTTAATAAACTGAAATAATCAGTAAGTTTAGAAAATGTAAACAGTGATACAAAATATTAAAACGTCTTTTACAGTGCAAGTCATACATTCAGACCCCAACATGTAGTTGCAAATGACAATAATTAATTAGTTATCCTTTAACCACTGCATTATGTGACATGTTTCAAAGTCCATCCTTACAGCAAAACACTAGATTTATGGGAACTCATGGCACAAGTCATTTGCAGAACATCACTTGTGACACCAAAACTGCATAAAAGAACATCCACAAGATGTTGTGGGCGGCACGGTGGCACAGTGGTTAGCACTGCTGCCTCACAGCGCCCGAGACCCGGGATAAATTCCCGCTTCAGGCGACTGACTGTGTGGAGTTTGCACGTTCTCCCCGTGTCTGCGTGGGTTTCCTCCGGGTGCTCCGGTTTCCTCCCACAGTCACAAAGATGTGCAGGTCAGGTGAATTGGCCATGCTAAATTGCCCGTAGTGTTAGGTAAGGGATAAATGTGGGGGTATGGGTGGGTTGCGCTTCGGCGGGTCGGTGTGGACTTGTTGGGCTGAAGGGCCTGTTTCCACACGGTAAGTAATCTAGGTAATAACCTTACTAATTTCATGCCTCACTTAAGTATTGCTGGCCAAAAAAAATTATGCACATTAACTCACTATCAGGTGATGTATGTAGAAGAATAGAAACATTTTCATCAACACAATGAAATACTACAAGCCTACGGTCTGTGTAAAGGTGTGGGTTCAGCAAAGCTAAACATCTATTTTTCTACATTATTGGAAAGAAAAACGCTATCAAGGTTTGGCAAAAATGTTTACTGTGCAAATCGTTATTTTTTCCCATGCTCAGATTATCGCCAAAAATATTCCAGTTCTAGTGAACTTTACATTAGGATGGAACAGAATTAAATATAGCAAGAGACTAAAAAAAAGTAGTACATCCCATTATGCTACATTAGCATAAATTTTGATTGGTTTTTCGCCTTTAAAGCTGATGACCAGTTTCAGTATCTTTTAATTCTGATATTTCACAGACAAATATGTGCTTTTTAAATTGGCACAGTTGCATTGTACTTGGACCCCTCATTTCTCATCTGCACACCATCTCTGAATTATTTCACCAAAAAAAAGCACTGGATTCCAATACTAGCTGTATCTCGCCATCACTTCTCTTAACTGCTTTTGTCCTATCAGACTCCAATTTGAACTTTAGACATTATAACCATGCCATCAGTCTACTTCCACTCCCAGAAGACTCATGACTCTATCCCACCTCAGCTCATGTGCTACTGAACCCCTCATCGATGCCTTTGTTATTTTGAAATGTAACTATTCCAACATTTCCTAGCCAGCCTCCCACATTCTATTTTCCAGAAACTACGGCTAATCTAAAATCTGCTACCCATGTCCTAATCAATATACTTTATTTTTTATTATTTGTGCATGGGTCCTCTATAATTTAGCGGGGTAAATTTACACTGCAGTGTAAAAAATCATTGATTATAACCCACGCAATGTCTCATGCACTCATTATTCTATGCTGACTCCCAGTTAAGTCGCATTTCCACTTCAAAATTCTGCTCCTTGTTTTCAAAGCTCTCCATCACCTTATCCCTCCCTATTTTTGTAATTTCTTCCAGTCATACAAGGCTCAGATGTATATGCTGTCCTGCAACTCTAGCCTGGAGTTACCCCAGTTTTAATCACTCCCACACTGGAGGCTGTGCTTTCAGCTGCGTTAGCCATAAAATCTGGAAATTCCTCCCTAAACCTCTCCATCACCTTTTCCTCCTTTAAAACACTCCTTAAAACCTCCCTCTTTGACTAAGCTATTGATTACCTGCCCAGTTAGCGAAGTGTTAACATTGTGTTTGATAGTGTTCCTAGTAAGTGGTTCAGATGTTTTATTAGATTAAAGGTGTTTTATTAATATGGGATGATGGTGTCATTGATTCAAGCAATTAACACTGTACTTAATGAACTGGTCAGTGACCATTACCTGCTTTAAAAAAAATCTGAATGTGGCAGTATAACTTCCACGACTGCTGAACAGAACCATGAACCAACACTGGAGGAATTAATCGGGTGTTAATGCTGACAGTTCCATTTCATTCACATTTTGGCAATTGATATTCAATATTCCACTTACAAAATGTAATTATGTACAGTATAGCTATTATTAGGTGTATTAATGATATCAGCATTTATATCTCATATGTACATCTATTATATGTACACATTCAGACAAGACTAAGACAATCCGAACAACTGACTTTTAACTTTACACATTCACAGCAATTCAAGGGAGAAACAGATTTATGTCATAGGTGTGGATCTGTAGGTATCTGCTGTAGTCCCCTTCATATTTACAAAAGTGAGTGTTCAGGGTCTTGCCAAACACTGCAAGTGCAAACCACTGCTATTTTATATGAATTATTCATTATTACAAAGAAATTTAAGTTCATGTCATGAACTACCTGTAGAAAAAACTTAACCCATAAAGTGGATTTCTTTCTGTGTTTTCTCCTCTCCAACCATTTTCTCTTACAGTATATGTGGGAAAAAGGATGAGTTTCTGCACGATAGAATAATGGAAAGAAATCTGCCCACATTCCCCCCACCTCCCCTGACTTTTCATTATTTTTTGTATATCCTTCCTGACCCAAACATCATCATAATGCCTGGAGAAGAGCAGTTACCATAGAAACAATCCAAAGCTGTTTCATAGGGATGTCTTGTGGGTAGATTTTAAGTCATTCAATTGGTGCCAATCAATGGGAACATTCTATCCGGTGCCAAGTAATTCCAACTGTATTTAAATCAGTACTGTACATGAGTTTACTTAACCTTTAACTGACAATTCATTTTAATATAAAGTGCAACTCTCTATGCAGCATACTGGTGGTTAAATGAAGGGAGCCAAGAAATCCCCCAAAAAATGGACTTTACTGGGTTGCCGACACTATTACTTTGGAGGCAAGCAATCTAGATTTCTCCAGCAGACTGAAACTTCGAAATATTTGTTCATATTTCAATATAAACTGAGTCACTGCTGTGCTAATTAACAGCTTGTCTGTTGGCTCTCTTTACAAATGGTTCCACAAGTCTGATCAAATACAAGCTTTCACCTGATTGCTAGGTGAGGAGTCAATAGGAATTCACCAAAGACAAGGACAAAAAAAACAGCTGTGTGTTGCAGACCAACATGATATGGTATGTACAGTGTTCAAGGCTGTAATTTTACAGAGAAACAATCAATGTCTTATCCTGAACAGTAGTTGAGTGACATTGTAATATATTTTAATCTAAATCACGGTAAAGTGCTATTTCAGTTCAACTAAATTTTCTGATACGTGAGTATAAGCTAAGTATTCATTTATGTGAATTTCCCAGTTGTCATACGCAATGTCAATTTATTTAATTAAAATATCTTTTTCTAATCAACATTATGGTGATAATGTGTCAGTCAACTGAATCATGCATTAACTAGCTTACAAATGCACAGAAAACTCATGTGTTACTGAAAGGTTAATTTGTTCTAAATATTTGTGCAATAACAAGTTACAATGCAGGAAAATTAAAAGTATAGGATTTAGTTAGTGATTGCTCACAACTGCTTAGCCAAAACAGACACCTCGTCACTTCAAGGTTTTTTCTTCAAAATTGTCAAGTCCTTAAGCAACAGGTTTGACAGCAGTTTTTCTGAACACAATCACATTTCTTTCAAGTAGTACATGTGATTGATAGGCCACTACAACAGCAATATTTTCCCTTCCTGTGTGTAATCAATCTAATTTTTTTTAAGATCAGCTTTTATGTTTTTAGTCAGTGGATTCTTACTTTTCTTATAAACTGGGTAGTCAGTCATTCTTAGGAATTCTGTCCTCTGTATATTTGGATGGAAAGAGCCATGAAATAATAAAACAAGTAACAATCAGGGTAAATAACTATTCATTTAATGTCAGGTACAAATTAACATGGTACACAGACTTCAAAGATTGCAAAATGTGGGCTCTGAGCATTTGTTTTCAAAATTGTTGCAGCAACCCAGGGTTACTGAGGCATTAATAAAAATGAAAGTTAGTCGGAAAAATGTAAGCGGTCATCCTGGCAAACTCAATTCTTAGTAATCACTAGGTGGTCAAACCACATTGCTGATTTTACAATGTTGACTCATACACACTTGGGTCTTTTCTTTCCAGCTAAATTATTATGTACAGTTGTACATTCCACAACTCCTTACCTAATGTCCTACTAAGGCTAGTGTCGTTGGTGAACACTTTAATTTAGACGGGCATTGATATGTTTTGAAAATGGTGGGTTTATATTAAAGATGTAATATCGTTTTGGCTCGGTGGAGGAGGTAATAGCCATTAGTGTTAGCAGCTGACAATTAATCCAGAGACTCAGGTAAAGTCCTGGGATGTAGATTTGAATCCTTCCATGGTAGATGGTCGAATTAGAATTCAAAAAAAGTCTGGAATTAAGAGTTTCATGATGATTACAGAACCTACGTCAAAAAATTGTGAAAAAAAACTAGCATCCTTTAGAGCAGGAAATCTGCTGTCCTTACCTGGGCTGATCTACATCTGACTCCAGACCCACAGTAATGTAGTTGGTTCTTAACTGCCCTCTGGGCAATTGGAGATGACAATAAATGCTGGCCTAGCCATTGGTACCACATCTCATGAATGAATGAAACAAGAAGTATCTTAGTTCTCATAGAAATCCCCTATTTCTTTTCTTAGAATATCAACAGGAAATAATGACTAAATCCATGTCTGGCTCATTTGTTAATCTTTGTTTGAAAATTTTTGATGTCTATGATCTTTGCTCCCTACTTATTAATGAATTAAATGTTAATGAAGAACTTTGCGGTACATTGTTTGGGAATAAAGACTCAAATGCTACGGGTGAGGGGAACGAAAGGCTTTAGGTAAGTTAAAAATTGCAAAATGACAAGTTTTGCAACATTAATAAAATTAAATTTTCCTAGAGATTAAAGACAAAACAGTAAACCAGCAAAATGCTGCATATTTATAAATCTGAAATAAAAACAAAGTGCGGGAGAAGCTCAGCAGATTAAGCAGCATTTGTGGAGAGAGAACAGAGTTAGTGTTTTATATCCAGAATGACGCTTTAGAACTGCATGCCATTGGAAAATGGAGGCTTTTATGTTCATGGCCTGGGCATATCTTTTTTGTGGGGGGGGGGTGGGCAGGTGTTGATTTCAGTCAAAAGTTAACTTTGTTCCTCTCCCCACAGGTGCTACCAGATCTGCTAAGTTTCTCCAGTTCTTTATTCTTATTTCAGATTTCTAATATCTGCAGTATTTTGCTTTTATATCATTGATAATAAAAATATTCAGACTAACAGCAAACAATCCAGTCGTTAACCCATTAGCTGAAGGAACTGATGACATAGAATGTTTGTTAGTTTCAGAAATTTAAAGTGACCTGCGCTATCAGTGCCTGCTCCTGCTTATATCCCAATACCTGTGGGGATGGATGTCAAATTCTAATGCTCCTTCAATTATAAGACCACAAGAATTATGACTTAAAAAGGCAAATTAATCACAGCCTTGAATATTTAAGCACCTTAAATAGTTCTTTCTAAAACACAATTTTAGGGTTAATGTTATAATGCATTTCACATTACATTTTTGATGACAGAACAAATTTCTTATTTCTTTCTTTAAAGATACTCTTGTACAGAAATGTGAATATTTAGAAATGCTTTAAGCAAAATTTCTTGCATAGACTCAATTAATTTATTATTCACTAAATAGAAACAGTATTTTCACCAATTTGAGTGGATTTTTGAACTAATTGTCACAACAAATTTCTTTCATTAGTTAAGTACAAATTAACTCCTAAAATACAAACTGGCACTGGTTCCCAAACTGCTTCCACTGACCCACTAACAAAATTGTTATTTTAAAAAAAAATTTAGTCCAGCGCTGATTTTTGGCCCAGATGTCCCTATATGGTGCACCAGAAGATGATAGCAAGGAGAGAGATAATAAATCCTTGCATTATTTGGGAAGGTATTATGGGGACAGACTCCTAATGAATGCTATAAAAAAAATTTGATTGAGTGATAGAAGAACTAGTCAAGCATGCAAAGGTTTCCATTGTCTTCTGAGGAGCAAATGAATTAAATTTGGTGAAATTCTTCAAGGCTGTAAAAGGGGGTGTATGGCTCATGAACAATCAGTGAGAATCTAATCTAGACCAGACATCAGTAATTCTATGTTGCTAAAATAAATAAATAAGTAAATGAGCCCTTTAGTAAACCATACCAATCCTCATTTGCATTTCTTTAGGTAACAAACAACAAAATATCTTTCAAGAGTATACATTCCCACAGGAGTAAAGACAATTTTCTTAACATTTTATCTCTCTTCTGGAAACATTTTTGAAGCATTCATTATGAAAAACAAGAACCATCATTGTTGTGAACTGTGATATTGGCCATTCTTGTGGAACAATCAGCTTATGGATTTTAATAGCTGTGTTTCAACTACTCTAGATCAACCAAAACATTCACTACACGGACCCAACTGGTTAGAATGCAATACAGATGGAAGAAACTGAAAAATATTGACAAAATAATGTTTTATTAATGATCAAAAGAAACAGCAAGTTTTCTGAACTGAAAAGATGCTGTTAAATTGTGAGTAATCAGTGATGCCAATCTGTCTACACAATAACCAGAAAGTTCACAGACATCCGTTTCCAAAGATGCAATATGTAGTACTAATTACAGCTCGTTCAAACTTACATCTTTTACAACAAATCGTAAGAGAAGGAGAACGTATCAAGAGGTGGGAGGCAAGAGACTTGGACAAAGCAATAAAATGAAAAGCAGTGTCATAAAGAATTTAAGTAACCAATTTAAAAAGGTTCTGTTTGAAGGCTCTAGAAAATATAGTTATAAAACATTTCCTCTCATAACACTGAATCAGCTCAAATTTCTTTTCTTTCAACCCATTGTCTAGATAGTGCTTCTGCTATTTTGTTTGGGCATTAACATTTTTGGCCAAAACATCAGAAAGAAATGTTGATGTTATAGAAGGTACCAAATTCTAGCCATCACTCTGCATGCAGTGCCCTAACAATTATTCTACAACTTAGTTTTTGCCCATTTTGTATTCCAGTTTTCACTACCACCAGAGTTTACACTCTATTTCAATACCGCAGTGATTTCTTTTTGTTGTAACTTCAAATATTTGCTCCGAATACACTGGAGTAGTGCCAAGGGGGCATGATGGTCATCAGCAAGGACAGCATTTCTCTATGAAATTTGCAATGTATGGTACTTCACATGTCCGATTTGTATCATCATCCTTAGAGAAGGAAACAGTCTAAAACGCTACCAAACTTCCATGTGGCTGAAAAACCACTAAATATTAGCTCTCAGATCAAATGTTTGCAACTTTGGTCCAGACTGCATTCAGAACCAAAAAGCAATCAAGATATACTTCAATTTCACACAGCCAATTGTGAAATGTCAAAGTTATTTTAATAGCCTGCTCTGAAGCAAACCACTATGAAACACCGAAAGCCACGGCAGCAGGCCTGCATACTTCAAAAGCTTAGATTTAACCACAGAAGACAATGGCTAACAAAAAAGTATTACTTTCATCCTACCCACATCTTTATGACTACAAAGAGCACTTGCAATGACTACACTCCATAGGTTTTTTGCTATGCAGGAATAATCAGCAACAGTAGCATTTAGCAGCTGAAGACTGGAAGCACTCCTGGTGTTGAGGGACATTGAAAAAAACAAGCACAATCACACAGCTGTTCAATAAAGCTCTTGCGGTTTGTCACCAGAGTAATTCTTTTCATCATTTGCATAAATTTGGTCATAAACCTGTGTACCTCATAATGAGAATTGGGAGAGCTGGCGCTAAGCTAAGACAAAAGCTAAACTTCATTCCTTTTTGAAAAGGGCCATGTAGTTAGTAAAAATTCTTGTTCAAGAAATATTGTGCTTGTTCAAGCACCAAGGGTACTTTTCTACATCATTCCCACTGGGGCCAAGTTGACTTATTTTTAAGTGAACCTTATCAGGTATCAGCGAGAGAGTGATTTCCATCTCCAGTTTCTGGAGGTTCAGATTGAAATGCCAACAGCTTGGCCTCAGTACACCAGCAGACCCCTGAAAAGCGTTCCAAATTTAATGAATAGACACAGCAAACTTTAGTTGTACCTTTCAACAATGCACGCCTTCAACATCACCATTACCCTATCTGTTACACCCATCAATCTGGAGACTTGCTAATTTTTCCCTACTTAAATGTTTCCAATGTCCACTGCTTAACCCTTACCAACCTCTGACATTTCAAAACATTCAATATGGCTTCTTTGGACAAGTGAATGGAGCGGACTGTTAATTAACTATTTTAAAAACCACAGATGTGGCCTAAAAGTTTGAAACTGCTAAGGAAAAACTCCTTAATTTCTGTATTGGCCAGTCTTGGAAATAGCCTCATTTGTTAGAGAAAAAGAAATGGTTAGGGATGAAACAAGGATCCATTTATGATGTTAAGAGGGTGGATATACATTTTAAAACTTCCCGTAATCCTCATTAGCGTAAATTTTATTGCTTGTTGTTTGTTAGTCCACAAGATGGAGCAACTAACAGAAACGGGTCTCCCCGTGCAATAAAAGTGGGGCATACGGAACTAGCGATGTGGGGTGGAGACAAGCAGAATTCATTTCCCACCAGCTAAATGCGAAGGAACATTTATAGTGACCGTGGAAATGTTCGGAGCCCTAAATGCTTCATACAAACAACTGGAGAAAGCAACACTAGATGATGATGGCGGCAATCAGGGTATAATTGGATTGATGGAAAAAAAATAGTAAACAAAAAAAAGGAGCACAAACATTGTAGCAAAGTGAAAATAAGTTCCAGTTTAATAACTATGCTATACGGTGCTTTAAAAGCTTTAGTGACATAGGGAAACTGAAAACTTGATACATGAATCCTTGAACGACTTTATTTGACACAGCGCGTTAGTAAAACTTACGTCTGCTTGGACAGATGTACAAATTGCCCTTTCTTTCATGTAGTTCTGCTATTTAATTACAGTGTACTTGTTTCATGGAGTGATTCTAAATACTGATTATTGCTGTATTTTTTCCTTCTAGGTGTGTCGACATTTAGCAAATCCAATAGCTTTAAACCATATTGTTCTCGCCAGCATTTACAGCAAGGCTACCCTCAAACTTTTGTTTGCCAGGAAAAGATTGAGGGAGTTTTAAAACAACATTGGCAGCGTATTCGCCATTGAAAAGTGTAAAGGCAGGATTGCCAATGCAAGTAGATTTCACTGCAACTTACCAATTTTAAAGGAAACAAGAATGTGGTTCCCACTACTATAATTTTTATTTTAACTACTGCCTTCATAAGACAAAAATGTAAACTTGCAGCATTTAATATGGCATCAATGATCTTTAACCAGAAAATAATTATTTACTGTTGTGACTTGTTTTAACTATTTGAATGGGTATAATTGATTGCCAATTGGCAGTTGTTACAGTCAAAACCTTCACAACAATGTACCAACTTGTAGTAGGAGACATTTTTTTGAAAACTATATTTAAAAACTATATAATCAAAAAACAATGTTGAGCATTAATTATGATTCTTTTTAAACAATGTAACCTATAAGAAAGACAGTAATGGGGAAACCATCTCTTTAAATATCTCATCTCTGGGGAAGGGGCTCAATCACAAAACAAGATTTTGATCTGGCTTTAAATTAAGAAGAATCAGGGATATTTTGTCGAAAAAGTACTTGCAGTCCATGAAAAGACAGAGAGTGGACATTTTAACTCTATAAAAAGAAACAGTATCCAATTTGCAATCTTACAAGGAATACATTTAATATTAGTGAGCCATCGTGTAGACACACTTTACAGAGTTCTCAAGACTTGTAATAAAAGCCAATCAAAGCAGATCATTGCAAAACTGTATTTTACTGGCCCATAAAACGTATTTGAAAAAACATTAAAAGGAGGTTTTGCTAAAGAATCTTTGTTTAGTTTCTTTTAAAGAAAGGATGGGCTCAGGTATTTAGAGGAGAAAGTGAGGTCTGCAGATGCTGGAGATCAGAGCTGGAAATGTGGAAAAGCGCAGCAGGTCAGGCAGCATCCAGGGAACAGGAGAATCGACGTTTCGGGCATAAGCCCTTCTTCAGGAATTTAGACCTTTATTAGTTTGAATAACAATAGATATTGGAAAAACTAAAGTGATACAGTCACAAAAAAAGTCGCAATGCAATTTCTCACTTTCTCTTTCTTGCTCTTTTTTGTTCATTCTAACAGTTTTTTTTAATCCAGCAAGAGAATTTCCAAATTAACTGCTCTGTGTGGGAGTAGACTCGCCAGAGATAATCATCAGAAAGTGGGTCAGCCTAAAGCAGCAGCAGGTGTGTCAGGTGAATGAAATTTCAACATGTTGGATATAGGACAGTTTGGCACAACCTACCTTTCAGGACAGAGTTCAATGCCAAGGAACTTATATTGAAAGAAGCATCTGCACCATTTGTTCAATTAACACCTATGCGCCCACCAGCCCCTAACACAGATAAACAAACACACACACACAAGCATATAGACTCAATAAAAAGGAAAGGAAAATAAATTAGTCTGTTAAGCAAGACAACCATACCTTTTTGTTTGACTACACTGATGGAACTTTACAAACTATAAAACAAACCTAATCTATTAAACATGTCACTTTTCACACATCTCATCCTTTCCTGAAGGACAAACATTTCAAAAACTAATTCAGTCAAATTTGAAAAGAATGCTGAACTTTTGAAAAAGAAGTTTGCATAATTACAACTGGTAAAAATATGCAATTGCTGAAGTTTAAAGAATGCTTTTATTGAAAACCTGACATTAACAGTATTAGCTTACAAAACCAAACTATGACATCTAGTCACTAACAAGCAGCAGAAGTGGATTAGTGCCGATTTGAAAACATGTACCATTCCAAATCACTGGGGTCTCCCAGCAGTGAAGCCAAGACTTCAACCAAGTGAAACATTTAGCCCTGCTGTGTACTGCACTGACCACAACAAAGATTGTGGTTTCTACCACACTCACCCTAAATAGCTGAAAATTATTGTTATTCATCATGGCACGGAAAGAAAAGGAAATGTAAAACTGCTGTCTTGCAGAAGTGGTGGAAATTACCCTTGTGATATTTAAGGCTTTGTTACCACTAGATAAAACCTGTGGCTGGTGATGGCTTACAGACTAAGGATCTTTAGGGAGTCTAGCAATTTCTATTTGTGGGTTTTAAAAAAAATCAAAATGTTCTCCATCATTGCAATTTTCTGAAGTCATATCAATTGTACGTAATAATTTTAAAGTCTGACATGTTTAAGTTTGCAATGTTTATCCCAAGAAATATGTCAACGCAATTTTAAAATATTGAATTATTGAAAGACTGGAATATTAATTATATATCAAATCAAATAAAAAGATAAATTGAGATAAAATTAGAGCAACGGTTTCTTAATTTCATAAATGATGCAATTGTATTATTACAGTTTTAACTGTGAAACTATTTACAATCACACTCCAAGGAATTCTTGAAAGTACAGGACTAGAAAAAAAACCTCTGATGTATATCTACCTTATTCCAAATACAAATAAGTGTCACTTAGTCAGTTCTCCCAAATGGTTTTCCAATTCTTTCTTTCTTAATTTTATTTTACATATTACCTGTTTGCACAGGCAGTCTATTCCACAAATTATACATAAATAAATTAAACCTAAACTACTGGTACTCCTTTTCCTTAGATGTGTAGTGTGTACTAACAATGAACATGTTCAGAACAGATGTTAAACAAGATATAAAAGTATATATATAAAAAAGTATATATGCATATATGAATTGTGTAAATAGTTGAGCAGAGATCTCACTGTCATCTTGATTTTGATAGTCCCATATTCTGTAACCCTGACAGCGATATCTTTGGTCGTGCAATACTTCATTGGCATGAACGTCTGTGTACCATAAGAATGGTATTTGTGAATGCAGAAAGCCGAATCAGGTCTATCTAGAAATTATGTCTACGTTCCATCTGAATATAAGAGTCAAACTTTTCTGCTTAGCTCGTTTTAACACAGGTGGCAGTGAGTTATATTTACCATAAGTTAATACCCATCAGAAACTTTTGGCTGACATTTATTTTTCAGAAATAACTAAAGAAATGAGGAACACATCTGTGTCCTGTTAAAAAAAAAGTACAACAGAACCATTAACAGGTTCAGTTAAAAAAAAGTTATTTAATTAAACTAGTTGATTTATGCAACTCTTTGTTCATCTTTTGTTCCACTTAACAGATCTTACTGTGGTCGTCACGGTGAAGAATTTGATCGGGGTATAAGGGATACAGAGCAACATTATCAGATTCCAAACTAAACACCCCAGTAAAATGAGTTATAATCAAAATATGCAGTCCACATTTGATGATCGCATTGTTTTAATCATTTTTACAGGCAGGTGAAAACGCACCTTTACCTTAGGTTGTTTTTATTCTGCTTGTTGGTAAAAAGAGGTGAAAAGAAATCTTTAAAGGGAGCTTCTCAATGAAAACCAGACGATACTGCATCTAAACTCATGTTCCATTTAAATTTGACTATGAAGGAAGGATTCCCTTAACTCTTGAGCTCTATTTCAACCCAGTTCCCCTTTCCACAAACTGTTTGCATAGGCAGTGGGTCACAACAATACTGACAAGCTGAAGACAGCACTCGCATGAGTGCTCACTAATAAGCAAAGATCACCATTTATCTAAGAGGTCAAATGCCTGGTGGCTGAGGTCATGACCTAAACAACTTAAGTCATGACCCTTACACGTGCCTGAACTGATGCCATTCTGACTGGGGTCAGTTGCTAATCATACAGGCTATAAATTAGATTGTGCCTCACACTTCTTCAAAAGAAAGTTTGCCCTCGTCAATGCAGTATCATTCTTGGTTGTCACTTGATGGCTGTGTGAGGCATTGGACTGACAGAGCGAATCAATGGGTAAAAAGAACTTGTCTGTTAAACAGCAAACAAAATAAAAAGCTAACTGGATCATTTAGGACTGTTTAATCTACATTTGAATTCTATCATTTTACTAGAAAGGCATTCTCAAAAATTATTCACGATTAAGAACTTAGCAAACACTATGTTATATTTTATCGGTCATCCTTTTAAAATCAGAATTCTTTTAGTCATAGTAAAATGCATTTAATGATTATAATGTTCTCAGCTATCAACTGCTCTGCAATATCACAATGGCCAGTTTCATCTACAGACTGATTTATAACATTACTGCTAATTTTCAATTATAACCCACACAACTTCACCAAACACCTCAACAATTCTAAAATAATCTAAACTACATTAAAAAAATGTAGAATGTTTATTCCCTAGTGTATGCGCTGCAGTCATTACTTTATTTCCACACTTCTTCCACAAAGGGAATGGGCTCTTGAATAGGATTTTGAAATTGTCCTGCTGGTCTATAACGAAACCTCTAACATACCAAACAAATAGAACCTCAGGACAGGTGACATGAAACTAGTCACTAGTGTTTACCATGCTATGGCTGTCTGGATTATTCTAAGTTAAATCAACTGAAAAGCAAACAACCCCTGATTTCACGTCCAAACAAATTCTTTAGTTAAAAAGTGTTACAGTATGAGCAAACAGTCAACAAAAATCAAAACAAATTAAAAGATCAGAGTTGCACATATTTTTAAAAAATATGCATATCTTCAATATACCAGAAATACCTGGTTACTTTCCAGAAATTGCTAAATCAGTTTTTAACAACTATAGTAGGTCTATTAGTAATATGCTGAGTAAAATATTTTCACACTCTAAATTGTTGCTTATCATCCATCATTAGCTACTTTGGTTTTTACACAGCTTTGGGTCATTTTCAAAAGGCTGAACCACTGCCGAATTATTATTTAAATTTATTTAGACAAAAGATTGAGAGAGGTTATTTAACCAGTCGTTGCATTTAGCACTTGTTGAAAAATTCAATTATCTACACTAAATTTCAGAACTGAATGCACCTCGTTTTAATTTTAAGAGAAAATTGTTGAATTTAATTTTTAAAATCTATCAGCGATACAATCGCTACTCCCTAAAACATGGCGCTTACGATCAGGCTACAGGAAAGAGCAGAGCGTCAGCGAAAAAAAAAGTGGCCACGTATTCCCATGTTGGCTTTGGCATGTTGGACAAAGCACTTTTTAGAGTTCATGCTTTCTGCCAACACTGGCAGCTGCTCAGTCCATTGAAAACTCCTGAACCTTCCAAGCAGGCCAAACAAGATCCAATATATTTTTTGCACATAACTTTCAGTAAGCACCCAATTTTAAAATACAAACTATTTAAAATGTACTGCATACATTTCATTCCACTTATTTTAGTGAACATTTTTATTCTTTGTGTTTGATCCTGGTCTATTCGTCCATTACATAGTTTTAATAACAACTATAATGCAATAGGGAGAATGTAATAGAACTTATTTTCCAAAATATTTTGACTGTTTTGGCACGTCAACCTTTAGCGGTTATCTCTGTTATTTCCAAAATCAATGGTCACAAAACTGATTCGAGTTTCTAACCCTTCAAATTGTTGCTGGCTTAGAATAAACAAAAGTTCCATTGGTGGCTGTAACAATCAAAAAGCGAATTCTTAAATGCAAAATGTTTCTGAAAATAGAAAGTTATCAAACTGGAAATGAATATTTTAAAATAGTGTGAAGATTAAAGCTCACTCAGTGCTTTTCCAAAATACTTGATATTATGAAGATCAGTGATTTGCACTGATACGGTTGCAACAGAAATAAATGCAAGGCATTTACAACATTGGTCCATGTTAAAAGTGACAAAGACACTAAGACCTTAAATGAACAGCTGAATTGTTTCCTGCCTTTATTTTGTGCAATGACCACAACCTGCATTCACACAAGGTACCTGCAAATACAAACAGATTTGAAAAAGAACACAAGATCTCTATGACAAAAGCCAGTGGAGAATGCCACATTCTGGATTACTTTGTCTCTGTAAGTAATGTGTAGAATCCAGAGTTTGACACTTCACTTGGGCTGCAGACAATTTACAGCAATAAAACTCTTAGTTCCTTTTTTGCAGGTTGCCACTGCTATACCCAAGTTGGCACAACTTTTGAACCAACACTCTGGGGCAATAGCTGACCCCAACATTTAAACCAATGATTGGGCTTTTTCAGTTGTATATCCTTTGTTGTGTATGTTAGCACAATCCCACCAAAAATGCAGGGATATTTTTTAACACAAACAAAATATACTTCCTGTGGGGATTTTCATCTTCCATCGCAGGCTGTGAGGTGGGGGGGGAAGAAAGAGAGAATGCTGATTTGATCCTAAAGGAAAATTATATGGTGAAGGGCACGAGAAACACAACTGAAAGTTTAAAAGCTGCTTTCAGATCTGGCCTGCAATGACCAATTGCGATTATTACATAAAACAAAAAACAAAATTCCTGTTTAAAATCATATTTTTTATCAACTTTAGATTGCACTTTACAACAAGACAGGGTCTATAGGAGCATGCAGTAGGAAGTTACATTTACAGAAAAGGTATACACACAAAACAACCATTACATGAGGTTAGGTTTTAGGTGAGGACACATGCAACACAACCATTTCACAAGAATGAAGATCAAGTTTATCTTTATAAATAAAATTCTAAGAACACTTCTGAAAAATGCACTTACCCGCTGCCTGCGCAAAGTACGCCAAATATAAATCGAGTTCCTTAACAGAAACTCCTATATGATGTGGCTGTACGCACAGCCCAGGGTTAGAGCACTGCGAGGACTTTACGAGTCGTTCACCATCAGTACTTTCGAGCGGAACACCTTTGAATAAAATCACCATAACCAGGTCCAGCCTCCAGACCTTGTCTGCTTGACGCAGACAGTCAATTCGCCGCATCTTGCCTTTCTGGTCTGGGTTTGAAAGCACACAGCAAGAAGGTTTCTTCCCAGTGACTGAGAGCACAAAATCCTCTCGATACTCAGGTCGGATGTCTTTGCGCAGCTTTGCCAGAAGCCTGGATGCCCATTTCTGCTTCACTTCTTGTTTTTCACTCAGGAGTTCATCCTTCACCGCTCTCTCTTCCTCCTTTGACATGCGCTTCTCATGCTTCTTGAAGTATTTTCGTTTTCGGGCTTGCAAGTTGAACCATGTGTATGCAAAGGCTCGGACATGGGGCAGAAGTGCTTCAATGAAGGGATGGAATTCATCCTGTCGGGGGAAAAAACCAAGGGAGAAAGAATAAGCAAAAATGAAGTTTTAACAAAAGAAGTAGCATTGCATTCAACCTTTATCAGAATTATTTTCCTATTGGGCAAATACATAATAAAAATTAAAAATCAAAACACATTTCATTGAAATAATAGATTTAATTCAATACCATTGTATAGTCCAACCAGCGCAGTATTTTGTTTGAAGCTTGACTTAGAAAAATTTATGCCATGTACAGTGAGTATTCTTTGTGTAGAACAGTCAGAAAGATGCCGACAGCGTAACTGAAAGCACCCATGTAGGTAACGTCCAAAACACTTGCCAATATTCAAGACACTCCCTGCGTGTGCTCGGTTTGTTTATGAAGAGCTTTCCCAAAACAGTAAAGAGAAGGTTCCCTCGACTAAAGCATGGGTGCTTTCATTAACCTTCGCCAGCTTTAAAAAAAGCAGATCTCTTCACTCTCCGTCCCCAACCCTTTGCATGTGGTGTAGCCAGCATGAGCCCGCCTATTTGGCAAATTCCACACACTAGAATGCCAATCAACAGCTCGTACGAGGGGGCTTTGTGCAAAGCAAGAGAGGATAAACCCCCCCCCACCTCCCCCCCCACGCCCCTTCACAAGATGGTTTCAAACACAGCAAGTCTGTACAGTCAGAGAAAAAAAATCTGCATATTCTTCATTGTGAATTCATGCTATTTTCTCAAGAAATGTCATATTGAGCTGTGCCCTTGTGAAAAATAAAAATACTCAGACATTATTTGGAGTTCCAGCTTGGTGATGCCAAATAGGAAGTACAAAATACTTTATTAATAAGTAGTTTGTTTGTAATCCTTATTCAGTAACATGATAAAACACATCCCACCCACCCACCCATCCCCATTCCATCACTACAACATCCCACTCACCACTATCACCCCACCCCCCACTCAAGTACCAATACCAATATATACATAAGTAAATACTGTAAATATAGACAAGCAACTGTGATCACGATAAACCATTGAAATCAAATTTTTAATCAATAATATTACAGTGACTCTGGCAAACTGATATGCAACTACGCAGTAATTCCATACAAATAAAAACAAAGCAGGTAGCCCAAGTTTTTTGCATATGGTTAAATACTTAAAGTGTTTAAAATATCACATAACATGTTGTTTTACTTGTACAATTAAATGGTCAAAACCAAGGATGTTAATAAACAACTAAATTTAAAATGGCGTAATTATACGTAAAAAGCTACAAAAGAAACGGGAAAACATTTTCAGCACAACTACCATCTGTCTTTTTCCTCTTGTTTAAACTAAATGTTGCATAAATTGTTTTTCTTTTAAATAAAATAAGATAGCAAAACTTTTACAATGAAAAACACAATGTTTGATTGTTCAGCAGAATTTTTTTTGGAAGGTGTATATTTTGCATTATCTCTACTGAATAAGGTTGTGCATTTCCATTGTATGAACGATGCCATAGCTGTACAGGCTGGAAGGGATTTTCTTTAATGAAATAAATTAATGAAAAAAATGTTGCATTGGTGGGAACATTTAGAGGATTTTTAGATTAAAGTGAATTTTCATTTACCAACCTTTCTCCAGCCACACGACATCTGGCCTGTAATTCTTCAAGCTTAACTGAATTCCTTTACTACAATCATCTACACGTAGGTAACAATCTGTCCTGTAAAGGAGATTTTCAAACTGCCAAAACAAATAATGAAGCTCAAATTTATTAACTGTCTACCCTAAACATATATATGCTTGTTTCTATAGCATCTCAAAGGTTGGGAAGACAAAGGACTGGATAATCCATTTTTTTCCTGTGTAAAATTTAAAATAATTTTAACAACTTGTTTTCAAAATTTAAATAAAAGAGTTAAGTAGCCATTTCTTTTTTGCTTCACTCTAAACCTTTCATTGAAAGATTCTTTAAGTTAACCACTACCATATGATTTAACTCGGTCAAAGTATAATAAAGTAGCATAAAGACACAAATCTCTACTGATATCGTGAATTCAGATTAATTCAATTCCACACTAAAATGACTATCCTAAATATGGCATGAATTGCAAACTCTAGAATTCATCCCAAGACAAAGACTCATTCCTGACAGTGTGTGTTTATGGAGTGAATATGGATATAGTTGAGCTATGGATTAAAACCTCGAGTCAGTGTTTGACCTTGGCTGCATGAATGCATGGAACAAGGGATGCCAGTGTGGTGATACTATGTCACCACATTGGTGTCCTTTGCTGTGGCCTCCAGATGCCACAAGTTCAGATCTGATCTCTTAAGTTGTTACTGCAACAGAATTCAGACCTATAAACTCACTTGCAGTGTGAGGAGTAAAGTAAAACATTAACTAAATAAAAAGAAAACCTTAACAACAACTTAAAAAAATATATAGTGTCTGATTAACCTCAGAAAATTAACGGTGTAGATGATGATAAGAATTTAGCATTCAGAGCAAGGAGCTTTGTAATTTATTAGGCAGTTTTTGGAAATGTACATTTATGTTTTAATCCAGTCAGAAGTCGACCAGTTTCATAGATTCTTGCATCGACTTTATGTTGGAAATCAGCCAATGTACAGTTTTCCTGCTCCACCTCAGAGCTAATGCCGAAAAGAAGCTTTAAACTACTTTTGCCCAATGTCAATCCTAAATCTTCCCCATCGCTGACAGCTTTCCATCTCAATCTCAATATGGAATTAAGAAACTTAACTTCTGCTGTAAATAAAACAATCAGATCATAAAAAACAAAAAAAGTTCAACTTAATCGGAGAAGTGCATTGGCTCGGAATTTTAGCTGCCATTATTAATATACATTGCTGCAGTGATTCCAATTTCTACAATTCAAATGGGCACAAAACGATTTGGATATTAAGCACCTGTAGCAGTTAAATTAAGTTTTGTAAACTGAAAATAGTTTCAATTACAGGGGCCTATGAGGTGCAGACTATAGCAAGCTGATCTTTTGCTGAATTACACAATCAAGAAATAAACTGTATTTTCTTAGTATTAAAGTCTATTTCGGCTTTGCATTATTAGATTGTAGGCCCCAAGTTTGAGCCAATTTCTAAATATTCTAAACATTTGGAGGCCAAACCACTTAGTTCCTTAAGTGACAATCAGTGAAGTTGTGGTTTTGTTGTGGGTCTATTTTCATTTAAACCTCAGCACTGCACTCCAGTGCAGCATGCATGTCCTTCCTTTGGCACTGCCTCACCAATTAATGTATACCATATATAATGAAGAAGCAAACAGAATAAGCAGCAATTTTCTTTGAGGTGGTCAAAACTATGCATACTTCCACGACGACACTGATAATTGGACAACTTTATTGTTTACAAACAACTGTCTCTAGTGCTGAAAATCAAATTGCCCATTCAACACTATACAGTGTTTGTTATGTTCTCACTTTTTTTGTTCATGTATCATAACAATCCAGTGTGTTCTTAAGTAATTCTAGGCAGTTCTTATCATTTTGCATGGTTTTAAAAAATTAACTAGTTCTGCAAGGGAAACGGCAAACAGAATCCATTTAAAGAAGTTTGTAATGTTAAATTAAAACAATTGACTTATTCAGACTTACATATTCTAGTCTCTGTTTTTTTGACCGGATATTTCAATACCAATCAATCTGTTCATTTCAGTGCAATGCAATAACATATACACTAATCACTTCTTAATTTAAAAGACTGAAACACAATTTTGTTTTCCTTCAGACACAGCACCTCTTTTTTTTACCAAAAAAGATCATTATAAAGCAGATTTGTGAATGTGTGTCATTAAAATAACGCAGTAAGTTTGGGAAAAGGGTTGAAACTGAGGATCTCCATAAAACTTGCAGTTAACTACCCGATTAGATAAAAGGACATAAAACCAAAACCTTCACTGAAATGTAATGATTCTATATAAGATTAGAAATTAGAGATTTTTATGCAATAAACGGCTGCAAATGCTTTGTATGTATTGGTTACTTAAGATTCAGTAGAATTTATCTTAAATTTGTATTTCATTTTAGAAATATTGACTCATTTCCAATTTTCTACTTCATACTGAATTACAATAGTTTAATGTGGTTTCTGTCCTTTGGGTGAACAAGGAAGGCAAACTTCAGGAATATAAAGACCAACAGTTAATTCAAGATGGATGCAAATACTTTATATTGCTGTTAAAAATGTCTCTAAGGCATGATACGAATCTTTTGTATAGATACTTTAATAGGTTAAAAAAGGTTATATAAAGATGTTCATGGTGCCCCCTTACCCAAACAAAGAAATGCTTTAAGTCGATTCACAGTAACGTTGCAAAGATTGGTCATTGTTCATAATGCTTTTAAAAGTTTAAATCACGTGCAAGAATGTTTTTTTTAAATGTAAGACTAACAACCAAATGTTCATTAAAATTCTACAGTGATACTGTGGGAAATAAGGTTTTTACCGAAATAATTTCAACATGCTATTTAAAAACCAGCGATTTCTGACTTCGCTGGAAGGGATGACTTTTGAACTGAATAGATTGAACAACACGGGTTAGTTATCCCGCACGCTATAGAATGTGAAAGAAGGCGGATTTCGAAGCAAAATTCCGCTCTGGAAACTTGAGTGGAAACACAAGAAGCACAGCACTCGAGCAGACAGCGTTTCAACGGGGAAAACCCTGACTTCTTCAATAATGCTTGAAGTAGCGACGAGGCAATAACAAAATCGCACAGCGAAGTAGAAAGCTTTACGGGCGCTAACAGAACGGTGGTAACTTAGCGAAAGCAATGACATTGCTGTGGAGTTGGGGGGGGGGGGAGGGGGTTGCAGACAAATCAAAATATTGAGGAGCTGGGAAAGGAAGCCGATGCCGTCCCAAACCACAATGCCCACAACCCCATCGGATCGGGCGCTCTGGCGGGGAACTGTTGCCTAAAGTTCAAGCTACTCGCCCTCCCAGGGACAAAAAAAAAGTCACTTAGACGCGTGGACAGTTCACACCTGACAGCATCACAGTGCCCCGAGAGAGAGAGAGAGAGACAGAGAGAGAAAATCAAACACACTGCCTTCCAAAATGTTGTGAAAAATCAGTTTAGGGGTGTGTGGAGGGGGGTTGGAAACAACAGCAAAGCGAGCGCCTAACTTGCCGAAGATGATTGGGAAGGAGGTGCAGTACGCTGTGGAAGGCAGCAGCGCGATTTTGTTATGAAAGATATTAACACGAAACTTGCGCGCACCGCTTGTTGTGAGTAAACTGTGTACCTTAGAGGCACAACAAAAGCGTGATTCCCCACCGCCTGCTTCACCCCCACCCCCATCTCCATCCCCATCCCCACCCCACACACACACTCATTCACCAACCCCCCCACCCCCCCCTACTATGCCTCCCCCAAGAAAAGCAGCGATCGCAGCACTTTCCTGCCTGCGAAATGTCCCGAGGTACGCGCGGCACCTCTTTGGAGAGCCGCTCTTGCAAAATGTGTGGCATTACCCCAGATTTGTTTCTGTTTCCAAAAAAAAATGCAGTCAGAAAAATAATAAATATTAATACGTATCCGCCATTAGCCATGTGCCTCAGTGGGGGCAGATCGCGGAACCCAGTCACTGATCTGAGAGACAGGAGGCATTTAAATAAAAGAGAAAAAAAAAGTTTAATATATCAAAAAGAAGCAGGACGGACTCTAAAGGGATACAAATGTTGCAGAATTGTATCCTACCTGGGTGAGACAGAGCGGAGAGTACATTATTGTGGCGGTGCTGGTGGTGGTGAGAGGAAAAGCCGGCTTTCACATTTCAGTCTCGAACTGAAGCCAGCTCTCTTCTCCATCCTGAACTTTAACCCCGCCTTTAGTTAGTATATAGTCTACATCCCAACTCTCCGTGGCTCATTCTGACAGTCCAGGCAGTGCTCCTCTCGCTCTGTCTCACTCACTCACACACCTTCCCCGCCCTCTCTCACACCACCTTTTAGCATTTGTTATTTTATATATATATATATATCCGCCCGTTCTCAGCTTGCTTTCTTACAGCTGCGATCTCTCCCTCTCTCTCTGGTTGTATGTGAGAAGGAAGAGGAGAGAGAGAGGAAAAATTCACACTTGTGGGCTGGCTGTCAGTGAAGCGAAGCCCGCTCTCCAGCCTTCCTCCGCCCGATGGGAGACTACACCCTTCCCCGGCCGCAGTTCTCGGCCTGCAGCTCCATCGAACCTTCCTGAATTTTAACAAAACACAACACCCTGGGTTTTTCACCCCCTCCCATCTCTGTTCACCCTCCCTACAGCAGCGAGCCAGCTCCCTGCGTCAACACCCCGAGCAAATGCAGCAGCAAAACTCTGGCAGCAAGCGGCGCCTAAAAATAAACGTGAATGCCTACTCTCAACTTGGACTTGAACGTGAGAAAGACCCCCAAGTGCCTAGATCTCTTATCGAGCTAGAAAAGGAATTGTGAATTTTATGTATTTTGTTAATTTTTTTAAAAAAATTAAAGTCAGCCTGCAACTTTGAGATAAATAAATATGGAGTGTTTTGTTGCCTTAAAGCAAATCATTTATTACATTGGTTTCCCTGCACCAAAAGTTAGTTGGGAAAGTGAATTGGGATTTTTTTTCTATTCTTTCCTCACCCCGGTTAAGTCTGTTTAAATAAGGCAAGATGACGATTTGTAGCTTTGGCGCCTTTTTAAACAACAGTAAATTGTAATACATAACTAAGAATCATGTGGCTGAGAATTGGGTTTTTTTTTCCACATCGCGTCACCTAGACGAATGTCACGTCCACGGCTCCTCCGCCCGGCTGCTGCCGCTCATTGTTTGACATTTTCTCTGCTGCCTGCGCTAGTGACCCAGATGTAACACACTGAATGGGGAAGGACCGGCCTGCCAGCGCGCATGTACTCTTCCTGCAACGCACTCTGGGTCTTGTAGTCTTTGCTCCTGTGCACTGCGCACCTCTATTCGAGTAATTGACCAGCAATGGCTCATACCACAAAGTGAAACGAGCAGCACACTTAGATTTAAGTTTTAAGATTTTCTCACGTAATTATCCACAAGTATTTCGCGAGAAATGTGCACGATTTCTGAAATACCCCTTCTCTTCCCATGCACTTAGCGTACAATAATTCGCCTCAAGGTAGTTGATCTGTTGAAGACTGAGGGCCTTAGCATCTTAATGAAATGGTCGAGACTGTTAAAGCGAATAGACGGAACGCAGTTCCGAAAGTACAAAGCGAAACCAGAATTGAAATACAGGAGGAATGAAAATGTACGACACAAGGTTAGGAGCTCAGCACAAGACCACATCTTCCAACATGTTGCAACCAAAACCAGGCTTGCTAACTCTTCGACTTTTCACTGCATCAGCAATTTAGCTGAATAACAACACAGATTCCTCTGTGTCTGTTCAATAATTCCTAATTAAACACATGCACACTTTTATTGTACATTTAAGGCATCTGAATTAGTTTACATCAGGCAATTGTACATCACCATTATATTTTGTCCAATATCTCTCGGGCTATTGGTTAGATTTATCCTGGGATTCTAAAAGTACCCATTCAGAAGGTTTTTTTGTTAGGTCAACACATGTAATGTATCTTCAAAGTACTTTGGGGTTCCCGTATCTAATAAAAGTCATTTCATTCTAATGATACTACACCGCATATTTTTCAAACTGCATTTCTCTAATGTTAAGATCACGTATAGACTGGGACGGTCAGTAAAATGAAATGTGCTCACCAGCAACACAGTAAGCAGCATGTACAAAGTGTTTCTTTTCAGTGAAGGCACAGCGCCTTCCTTTATAAGGAGATATTATCATCATATGCAGGCTTGTGTAATCAGTCATATAAAACATATACACGTCGACGCAAAACAGATGAATCGTTCTATTAGACTATAGAATACTACACCACTCACTATACGGATGAATCATTCCGACGACTACATTCCTCTAATTCTTGAATTCATATGCTGCAGAAATCCCTCTGGCTATGGGTCGCGGATTTGGGCGTCATAACTCATTTAGAATCTCATAAAATCAAGTTATCTAAAAGAAATTGCACCAGTTCTCATCCAAACATTTCAAAGATTTTTACGGTCCCATTCCCTCATCCTCCTTCGAATGCAGAGGGAGACATGTACGGTATTACTTTGGTCGCACTATAAATTCTTGGTGTTTTCTATCCTGGCCTGCCAACACTTAATATATGAGCAACATTCATGCGAGATTATTCGAAGGGATACTGTCAAATAGTTTAATGGTGTGTGTATTGTATATAATTGCAAACCTTATATATATAATTAAATTAAAACGTTAGCTTTTATCATTGTTCAATATCCCCTAGGTTTTGGATTGAATTTTAAATAGTATCCTGACTTAGTATTTAACATAATTCGTGGTCTCAAGAATAGTGCGATTTATTTATTCCATGAAAAGTTCTCTCACCTCGTTTAGCCTAATTATAGTTACAAGACACTGAACGCAACTTTTAAGGATGAGCTCTTTATATAAAAGGCATTTAGAGTGTTTCTGTCACACAAATGAAAACATATCTTAACACATTTTAACACGCACAAAACGTCATGCAACTAATATACAATCTCCCATTACACGTTCTTCGTAAATATTCATTAATCCAGCTATACTGTACATATCTGAACTACAGTTCCCAAGATACCCTTGCAACAACCTGCCTTACATCTAGCATAAGACGGAAGCCTCGCCTTTCTACATATTGATTGGCGCAGTGCAGCGTTGAGGATATCAATCGAGGTTTCGATTGGTAGAAAGGGTTGCCTATCACACTGGGTTAAGTTCACGTCTCTAGTTCGGCTGACCGTTCGAAGAAAAGATTTTGAGACCAAGTCACACGTCTCGACAGAGTGAGTACGCAACGTTATTTTTTGCCCCCCTCTTGGACGAGACAAGCGACGGGGGAAATTTGCCAAGCTCAGCGCTTTCCAAGCTCACAGCAGCAGCTTATTCTTGGCGCAATAATTGACATATTCCACATGGACACAAACTGGAACAGGCGTGAATTAAAAGAAAACCAACCTATTATCAAATAACCAGCCTGCAACATTATTAAATATATTTCAAATATAATATATCCTGCTAAATCTTAGTTTGCATTCAAGTTTATAATCTCTTAAAATCATAATTTTAAAAAGCTCATTATGTATCACGTACCATTGCCATGTAAAGAGTACGTGAGAAACTTTAAATTGTTCAGACGTTTAGCTTCATTTGTTGTCGCCTTTTTGTTGCTTTTTTTGGTTTTAATATATAAACTGGGAACCGTTGCAAACCGGAAGCGAAACCATGCAAAAGCCACTGCAAAAAAAAGTCGGCGAAAGATGTCTGAGGCTTTTTTTGTTTCCAAAGAAGAAGCCCCTTTGAAAGCCTTCCAAGATCACTCCCAGCTCCCTGGCTCAGTGTTGATGGCGAAAGAGCACTTTTTGTGGAGCGCCCTAAGAAATTACATCGAGTTGCAGCGCTCACTGTTTATTTCCGCATCGGTATTTGCATAGAAACCACGCACAGAGGCGACCGCACGTCCATCCAATCGGCTTCTAGAATCCCGGGAGACGCGAGTGGCGCGAGCGTCTGGCCTGGGATTCCATTCCCGGGCTCGGGTTCTATCGTCGCACTAATACGTACAGGCTGCACCGTTTGAAGCTTCTCTCATGTCAAATGTATATGCAGAAGGCATTTGTAATCGGCTGTGATTTTTTTACTCTCTCGGTAGCAAGTTTAGGTAAGCAAATGTGAAAGACGATTGTTTTCTTTGTTAAGGGCAAAGTATGTGTGTATTTCTCAATCCAGTCATCTCCTAATACGGTTGACCTCGTCTTTTTTCTATTTTATTTAGTTTTAAAGAGAAATACTACATCAGTGCATTATACATATGCATATTTTAAAAAAACTTATGGCTATCATTGCATTGAAAAACATGCCGTGTGATATGTAGGCCGAGAAAGATAAGTAGCGCTTACTGATCATCGTATTCTTGTGAAGTGGTTTTTATGTAGAAAATTATCTCCAGACTGCTGTAATCAAAATAGCAACAGTTGCTAATGAAAAGGAAGAAAAGTTTAGGTTTTTTTTTAATCATTGATGCTCAGAGAGTGAACGTTTTTTAAAATTGAAATAATCTTCTTTTTACTTTGCCAGTTTTATCTGTGAACATCGTTGCCTTGGAAACCTAATTATTAAACAACAATTTAACTGTCGTGATCAATAAATTATTGAATAAAGATCGTATTTTTCAAAGAACTTTGTCTTTTATTATGATATTCGTATTAACTAGCTAACATATATTCGCTGCTAAACAGGCCTTATGTTAATATAAAACAAAGAACTGCGGATGCTGGAGATCTGAAACAAAAACAAATTGCTGGCGAAACTCAGCAGAGCGGGCAGCATCTGTGGGAGAAAGCAGATTTAACGTTTGAGTCCGGTGACTCTTCATCAGAACACAGGTCTTATCTTAGTCGTGTGCATATTAATGATGACACGTTTGCTTTTACGCATACAACTGATTTGTAAATGTCTACTGAGATTATCACTAAAAAGATATGTTTTAAAATGTTAGATTAATCAAAAAATTTATTTTGAATCCTTATATCTCATTAAATGTGGGATATTATATATCATATATCATAAATATATATTGGCCTAGTCAGCTGCGTCCATGCCCCCGTAAATGAACCAGAAAAAACCCCATAGATTTTAATAATGTAGCTGGACAACTGAATTAACAAGCTGTTGTTCTAACGTGTATTACAAGTTGTCATTTCTGTTCTGACATGACAATGTAGGCTCTTAAGATGTGAAATTCTGCTTTTGTTAGACACCGTCGTGGATTGTCAGCAAATTGCCATAGAAAAGTCTGAGAAGCTGATTATATACCGTGCTTCAAACCTGCTCAGGAATACATCAATTATTTTTGATCAGCCATTTCTTGTAAACGTTACTATCCGCCTGGATATATGAACAGATCATATGCTACGTTGTCTGACCAATAAAATGCGTGCGCTTATGGTATAGGGCGCATGGGAACTGAAAACCCCGTGCGATTGAACGTATTTTTGGGTACGACGCAAATGATATTAGGACAATATATACAATATAACTTTTTAAACTGTAAAGAACGCTTGTGAACTTTTAACGCATTTTAACATTGGATGAGCCAGCTTTTTGTAATTCACATACAGTTTTACTTCAAAAAGTTGAATATATTTGCATGGATTATTAGCAAGTCCAAAAATAATAGGCACAGGAATTAAGCTTAATTTATTGCATTCAGCTGCACACCACATAGTATATAACATCCTGTACAAACTAATTACACCAATCATCTTCCAAACTGTAATCAGACTCAGTTTATGCATTAAATGTAGGAAGGCACATACAGTTTTTGTGCACACCATACGGACGTACCGCACACGCACACAAAAAAGACTAATGCAGTGTAATACTTGAGACACTTGCTTTCATCGCTGCATTTCTTAAATCGTCACGGGTAAATGTTATTGATTTTTCCATAGATTTTTATTTACGTTTCAAAGCTGGTTTGTCAAACGTGTAAAAATAAAAATCATACTTTTGGTTTCCCCTCTTGCCGGTTACAGTTACGACACTCAGGAATATATTTGATCTGTTGCCTCGCGTCTTTTAATAAAAAGGTTCTCACTGCAGATACACTGCAGATCAACAAGAGCAGCAGCCCACAAGTACGCCCGAAGAACTTCGGAACATACATCCACCACCATCGTTATGCTGTTATGAAGACATGGCTCTCAGGGATTTCACTGTTCCTTATTTCTGCAATTTCATATCAATCGTAATCAGATATGTTTCGTTAAAATAATCTCTGACACCGAGGAGATTGCAGCGAAAAAGAAAGCTTTTCGACTCTTTACAAACAAGGCAATGTTAAAGTGGAAAATAAAGTCTCAACAAAACTAGACGCTGCGACAGCACGTACAAAGCGAGCTGACGTTTACTAAAATAGATCACAATGCAAAATCTGTCCGGCATTATGTAAAAAAACCCAACAAACACAGCATTGAATCACTCTAACGCATGGAATCAACAATTTTCTCCTTAATTGTATGAATCCATGACACTTGCGGAAATGTCCCTGTCGATTTGGCGCTGGAGATATTGATTTGAGGACATTCCAGAACAGGGAGTGAGAAAGACAAAGTCTTTGCATTTTTGTTTTTCAAAACTATTATATTAAGATCTCAGATCTGATGTTCCCACAGGTCAATGCCACAACTAGAGGGCTCTAATAGCAACAAGTAAAAAGTGATTTTCCTGATTTTGGAAAATGTTGCGAGAGTTGAATTACCCTCCCCCAGTTACAATGGTGCATTCCGCCGCGTAGTTTTTTTAAATCATTTTGCTGTTGTAATGTTTTGTTTTTCTCCCGAAATTTTGGCATTAGAAGTAGAATTATTGCTTTTCTGAAGCAATGGTTGAAAAGGAGACTCTATTAAAACAAAGTTCTTTACTGTGCTTTTCCTCCCTTTTCACTCTGTCGGCACCCGTAAGGAGCGCATTCGAGGGATTTCTTGCTAAAATGGAGTCGAGAGTTCAATAAATAGTCACAAATTTCCATTAATTCTCATTTAGATTTTGAAATAAATCATGGCAATTGTGAGTGAAATGAAGGTGTTCACAATTAAGTGGCGATTTACTGACGCAAATAAAGAAATATATATGAATACTTAAAGGGAAGGACTGAACCGTCAACTTAAACGTTTAATCGGCAACCAACATTTTCACACTGGTTTGGAAATAATAATTCGGCCCCAGATGCCGATAACCATGGGAGCATTAAAGTTCAACCAGACAGTATCAATAAGAGGTTTGTTTTAAAACCACATCGTTGCCACGAAAATAGAAGGGAAAGTTTTTTTGCTTGAAAAACAAACTTCTTTGTTTTCCGAGTTTAAGTCGCAGCTTTAAAAAGTTTTAAAGTTTCGTTCTGGATAAAGAGTATTGGTCCTATTCATTACTATGCAATGATTCTCGACCGTATGTTTTAAGACGGCGAATGAAGATTTTAAACTTCGATACTTCACTAATTATCCAGCATGGAGTATTGCAAATTCAATATTTACGTGCGCTTTTCTATCTTGTTCTGCAGCGTTAATTTTAAAGAAAGATACTTTGCACAGCTTTATTGGGACAGACTAGCACGTTTCGACGACCTAGTTTACTTTTAACTTTCTTTGAATAAATCAATTTCGCAATCCATGAAAGTTTTAAACCACCCCTCGGTTGTGCTAACTGCCTGAATCATATTCTGCCGTGAGTTTGTCACATGCGTAAAATTAAACAAAGGTTAGACTTCAAAAGAATATTTCAGTTGAATTAAATTCGAGCCCAGTTTATAGCGCATACGTCTGTTTACTACACACAGACACCTGCATCGTTATTTATTCTTAAAATACACGATTTACGACAACTGATTTCTATAAATGCTACAATTCCACGCATAATTTTACCCTAAAAGATTTAACCAATTTCTTCTAAGAGCGACTTTAATGTCTTCTGTTTCAATGTGAGCAATAGAAATTAACATTTAAACAATTTAGTTATTTCAAGTTGCAGGCAATTTGTGAAATTATTTTGTATAAACAAGAAGTTAACCATTTCTGCGCACGTATAATTCAACAAAGGGGTGCGATATCAGATATGATGTGATGAGTATCTTCGCTACTCATTAGACATAGGAATAAACTTGGGTGGAAATGCTGGACGAACTGGGAATCAAATCTATCCGAACTATTACAGACACACGAATGCATTATTTAAGTTTTGTTTTTATACAGGACAGTTATCCTAATTAACGGAAAACGTGTTTTTGTTAATTGTATATCAAGCAATGATAAATTATTTTCAAATTATATCTTAAATAATAATATGAAATCCCACTCATTTCATGGCTAACCTCAAAATATATTGTGTTGTTGACAATTCTAAACATTCAGCTCCCAAACTAAATTATCCTCGTTTTTGCCAGGGTAATTTAGCAGACATGAAATTAACTACAGATTCCCGCGTCACTTTTTTTTATCAAGGAGCTAAACATGCAATCACATGTAAATTACCTTTTAATGAACAAAAGTCAGGAATTATTTGAGGCAGTATCTTCGACAGTTTCAACACTGATCATGATTGGGAATATAAATAAATTACCTCCATTTATTACCTATAAAATACACCAATCCAGAGAACAAGTTAAATTGCGCACCCCATTTTTGATTATGAAGTATTAACAATATGAAATAGAATTTAAGTGAAAACAATAGGATAGGTTAATTTCCTTTATTTCTTTCGCGTGTGCAAGTTTAAAGACAATAGAACTAGACCTCGATTCCTTATGTACAGGATAAGCATTGATAGTTGAACATTTTTTTCAAATTAAAAAATAACTTTTATATTAAATCCGTAATGTGCATCTGCCATGTCGTTTTTTAAAATTTGGGTACTAATGAATTGTGCTCACTACTCATCAGTGACAACAGATGATTACAGGGTGCATCGATGATCAGCATATTCATATATGTTTAACCTGGAACTTGCATTGTTAAACATACGCCCATTACATTTCACTAGTAGGTACAAAACTAAACGATCACATTTTAAAATTTCGTTACAATTCATGACTTAGTACGCAGTATGAAACTATTTTTTTCTTCATTTTTATCGCATTTTAGCTGTCAGATGTTTGGAAGTCTTCACTCAAACCTTTCGGAACAAACAGAAATTTAATAATAAAAATGTCAAAGTGGATTATGAAGCGATGAAAATTCAAATATGACCGCAATTCAAAATATGAACAAATTTTGGTTTACTTTTTTGTGTGTAATCAATCAAGGAAAAAATTACATGTCAACAGATAGTATACGTTCTGAGTAATAATCAAGATTACAAGTCGCAAATATATTCATAAACAGTACATGATACAGTACCAAATTTAAGCATAAAGGCCAAATAAGCTGAACGAACACATTTTTAATCAGGAATAGTTCACCCGAACAGGATTATAAGGGTTTGCAAACTGTTCTAAAAGTAGGATGAGTAAATGAAGAAAACTATCTGGGCATAAACACTTTGAAATAAGGTTCTTTATGAGTAACTGAGAGATAATAAATAATTGAGAAAGTACTTTAAAAAGTACAGTATCAAAAATATTGACGATGCAAACGCTTTTAAGTTTTTAATTATGAAACACTCCAATTTCAGAAATATGGAGACACAAAATGCAAATATCTTTTTTTCCTTTAGTCAGAAATACATATACCGAAGTAATTAGTTTCTATCATAACTTTTAGCAACTGGAAGATCATTGTTTTAGAACAACATTAAACTTTACGCTTTTGGAGAAGTTCGAGTTCAACCTATACACTCACATAAATGACTTTGACACCTTTGTAATGTCATTTCTAAAAGAATTGCCAAACTCCATCTGGTCGTTTTACCAAAAAAAAGACTAGAAATAATCCTCCTTAGGTAAAGTACATAGCCTTACAATAGATTTAAGTATTTACTAAAAACAAATAATAATAATGGGCATCCAGGTTTAACAGGAAATCAATAACTGATATGTCTGATATTTATTTCTCTCACTATGTTTTTGCAACAATATCAGAATTAAAAATTAAATCCGCTGGAGTACTCTTCTTAATTCGCCGATTCAGAGGGTACAAGACTTTCCTAGGCAATGTTATAGTCCATAGTAGTATCGGCGTTACTTGTTTTTCATTACTAATATTATTATTAATGAATTATTCATGATCCATTTTGGCGACGATCCCTTTATTCATTTTCCCAGATTTGTTTAGAACATAGAGAATCCATAAAACAAATCAAATCGAATGCACTTATCACAAACAATGCCAATTATTAAATTTAGCGAGAGATTCCATGCTTTTAAGCTGCATTCCTAATTTTCTTCGTCATTTTTGTTCCTAGTTTCTTTATTTGAATGCTGCTATCATGCATTTGTAGGCGAAAAGTTGTCAAACTGCATACTAATCGCGATTATCGTCAGACCATTTTGTTGCCACATTCCCTCGTTACTGCTATCTACGTTCCTAACACTGGAAGATCGATAACCCTATACCTCTACTTAGCTGAATTGTAATTAGACATAAAGTAACTCTTTCATTACGGCAAAATAAAGGATTTTGTGTTTTTTAAATGTTTGAACGAAATAGAAATCGATACAGCTGACAGGTGAAATCAGCAGTTCTTGTGATTTGGCAAGTAAATTAGTAAGTATACCGTACAACAGACTTAGTCTATTTAATGTAGTAAATCTCAGAATACGACAAATCAACATTTCAGGCAAATTAGCAGGAACTTTGTTAAGTTCTGTAATCTTTTTTTTCGAGAAATAATCAGACAATAGGCAAATGATATTAATTGTTTTTGAACAGATAACAGGAAATCTAAATAAGGTTTTTCCTAAGTATCGCCGACTCATGTGTAACACTCGTCAACACTGAAGCAAATGTGTGTTCTCGTAATGATCATATTTGGCTAAAACTTCTCTCTAAAATAATTCCGGTTATTGCAGCTTGCTCCAAAACTTTAGGTCGTTGAAACAAACAATAGGTTTGTACGATTTATTGCTTTTTTCTACAGGTAGGTAGAAATAAACATTTGCGTATACGTAGAGCAATAATGCAACAAAAATAATAGAAGAAATCGAACGAAGACAAAAGGCCAAGACAGAATAATTAACAGATAACAACAGTTGCTAAAATCTTGAAACAACAATATTCAACTTTGATTTGGTCCTTTTCAGACTGTACAGCTTATATATAATTTGCATTTAAAACAGATAAGAAACGAATGTGCTGCAAAATATTACATTTACATTGCTGAACGATTTCGTTCAAATGTTAATCCACAGTGTAATATATAATTTTGTAAGACTTTGCAAGGAAAATTTATTTACACCGTTGCTACGATATTGAGCTACATATTAAATCAAATGTAGCAATCACTCGCTTTGATAGAAATAAGGCTGCACCAGATGAAACACGTATTCATAACTGTAATGTTTTGCTACACTTGCATTTGAGACGATATTAAAATAAGGAAAATTGTATCACATCGAACATTGTAAGCAAAATTGTAACCGCTAAATATTTAACTAGAAAACTTGGCAATAACTTTAAAAAGCGAGTTGTATGTTAATTTAAAGATTCTGTGTATTTTTTAAAAAATAATTTGATGCAATAATGCCTATTATTTTTTAAAATATATCTGATCACATGAATCAAACTGTTCAGACCGGGTTCACCGAAATTATGTTCAGGAATTTTCAAGCTAAAACTTTGTACAAGGTAAAAGACAAATACAAATTATGATCGCTTGATATTTTTTAGTTTGTCATAATTTGGGAGTGTCTCCTGTTTTTGATTGATACAATTAAATAGTTATAATTAAGGTTTTTTATGTTATTTAAATATTCCCTTTTATGAATTATAGCACCCCTGGATTTGTAAGACGTTTGTCAAACTGAAATGCAAGTAATCCTCGTGGAATAATGTTTTAGAACGGTAGGTTTTACTAGGACCCATCTGAGTAACACACAGTTTGTGCTATTTGTTAATTTACCATTAATGACCTGATTTCATTAACTTCAGTGTAACATTTAAAAGTAACTCTTCGCCAGTAGCAGAACTGCCCACGTTAACACTTAAGTTAAAAGTGGTGCATGCTGTGTCCACAAAACTTCAAAAGCAACCTTGCCATTCGAATTTACATAACATCAACATAATGAGTAATATGTTAATCACAAACTTGCAATAAGTACTTTTCCAGTAGAATAACTCTCCTTTTGATAAATTTCTTCATATATGAAACTATATTGAATAATCGAATTCAACTTGGATAACATCGTTTCTACTACCGATTTAAAGATAAATGACCACAAGTAAAAGATCATGTCACATTCACAACATAGCCAGAAATTAAAAACAGAAATAAAACGTCTAAAAGTAATTTCCTTCTTAGGTGGATAGAGCAAGCAGGCTTGTTAAATTATTTAGACCCGGAAATATAAATCGGTAGTAAGATGAATTATCTGGTATAGCGGATCGATACAGTTTGATATGACAAATTGAATTAACAGATACATAACGATATATTTTACATAGAGGATATGAACAGGTTACATTATAAATGATCCTAAGGGCAATTACATTCAACACGGAACCTGAAAAACTTTAAATTGTAGACACCCACTTGGTCTATCAAAGATATTAACCAATGGACACTATAGGTGACACATTACCAAGCTTTTAACTTCGGAATTTACGTTAGACAGTTTTGTTTTAAGCAGAAACTTTATGTCCCGTCAATATAAATGGCCCAATTTGGTTGTTTTTTTAGGGACAGTCTCCCACTTTATCTTGCTGCAGAGAATGAGTTTTTTTAATACTAATATCGTAGTTCATGCTGTATTGTTAATTTATTCAATACTGTGCATTGTGTTTGTAAAGTTTGGCACTCAAATATTCTGAGTTTTGCAGATGGTCCATCGGATTTTATCTGCCATGATTAATAGCACAAGTGACTTGTGGTATTTTTTTCTCGTTTCACTTTTTTCATTTCCGATCTCGAAAGTTACTCCGTGAGTAAAGATATGAGTGTACAGGAAAGTTTGCTGATTTAACTTCAGATGGTGGCAGGAAATGGGATAAGTAAAATTATTCGAAGACTTTCGCTAACACGAGAACCAGAGCGCCACTAAGAGGCAGAGGTAAACTCATACTACAGGTAACACGAAAGATGCAAGATCTGGATAATTGACTTAACTTGACTTATTTCATTGACGCGAACGATGGGAGAAGTGTGTGTGATGAAAATAATCTGTTGGACAGCACAAGAGTACTTCAGTTTGTGAATACGTTAACGTTTCTTACACAATGTTTGTGTAAGAGGAACGTTTGCTCATTGCACGACGCAATGTGTTGTGAAAGTAAGAATGCGAGTGTAACAGGATCCAACATATGCTTGTTGTTGTGTTCGAATAAAGGCTTGCTGAGTGTGTAAATGTATGAGAGAAAAAGCCTGGAAATATCACCTTGTTGGTAGTGCCTGTGCACGCGCTCGAGTCCACGCGGGAGTGCATTTTTGGGGAATGCGAATTCCCGAAGTTTGACATTGTCAATAAGTGAAGGTAACAAAACGCGTTAAGGACGAGAGCCACTGGAATGGATAACTGGTATTAAAGTCCGCATTTGTGGTGTGAAGGTTTGCAGATTAACATGAATAAGTGGATGCCAATCTGTCAGGGTGAGTGTCGGGAGAGATTTGAAGTTGGCGTGTGACATTGCGACTATCTTTCAAACTCCAAGGCTGCAGTTCAGTTGTAATTGCCGGCTTCAGTGCACTGCTGACATAAGTGCTTGAATGCACAAGGAGAACTCTAACTGCCCTCGATACCTTTTAAGTATTCGGGAGTAAGGCCAAATGTCATTACCTCATAGAAAATAGGAGCACCTTCGGCCCTTGAGCCTGCTCCGCCCATTCAATATGATAATGGCTGATCATCCAACACAGGACCTTGCTCCTGCTTTCTCCTAATACCAAATAATTCCTTGAGCCCTAAGAACTATTTCCGCTTAAAATAAACCACACAGGGTTTGAATATTTACTTTTTTTTAATCGTTTAATACATAGGACTCAGATCCTGAACCGTATACTGAGTTATGTTCCACTTGCCACCTCTCGCACACCTTGCCGAATCAATGCAAGACGAGTGTATATCTGAAAAACAACGTGAGTGTACATTTATGTATTTGCTCAAGGCAGTTCTGTTACTGTGGGACAAAGGTGAAACTGCACAAGGCATGCATCCCAATCGATTACCATTCAACACCAGGGCTAACTATTGCATGGAATTCAAGCTTTGTGGGAAGTCTTCCAAGACGTCATTAATACACAAGCTACTGCACACTAGGCACAGCATAATACAAGTCTATTGTCAAAGTAGTTGCTTTAAAATACTTTACAAACTTGCGTTCAGTGTTTGCTTTAAAGTTATGCGAAATTATAAGTTCTTGTCTGCATTCTCCTGACATCGAAATGGGCGAATGCGCAGAATTCCGTTGTTGCCAACCCATCCACTCACAATGTTCAGTATAACTGAGGAGTACGCCATTCTTCTCTACTGGACACCTGTTTGCTGCAGTTGCATAAGTATTGACGGACGTGCTTCTGATTTATGTTTATATATAGTCCTCGTATGTATGCCAATGTTGGCTTTTTCCTTCCATTCAGTGGACTGTGCCAAAAACACAATCTTTTGATGGAGAGAACATTTTAACACCATACTTTTGAGGATGCTGCATGATCTATTTCTGACATAATAACAATGGCTCCACTTCAAAAAGGACTTCACTAGCTGTAAAACCGTCACGAAAGGTGCTATATAAATGCAAATTGTGTTAGTTGCCGAGGAAGTAAACTTCAGCTCTGTTCTCGTCGACAATAACACAATGTCCAGAAAAAAATGGAACAAAGACTCAATCCGGTCTCATTGCACAGAAACACTGCGATTTTTAACTTGTATTTCGGTGAACTGGAAGTTACCAGACACACTACAGAATGTGACATGGCACTTTCTCGGCGACTCCACCCTCCGCCCCCTCCCCTCACTCCATGCTGACTTCTTCCTTCAAGAAGATCGCATTCATCGAGAGAGATGTGAGTCTGAGAACTCACTGCCTGAAAGCATATTGGAGCTAGAAACCATCACCAAACTCGGAGAGCAATTGGATTTGCATTTTGAAGTGTTGTAACCTGCAGGGTCATGGATCGGGAGCCTGAAAGTGGGATTAGGCTGAACAACTGCCAGCCGACAAAAAACAAATCGAGGATGTGTCAAATGACCTCCACTCCATACATTTCCCACGAGTCAATGTTTTTTTAAAAAAATTAGATCGATATTGTGAAGATCTGACCTCAGCCCTAACAATGTCCCCACTCTCTCAATATCCTGAATTATACAGGTGTCCACCACCAAACTGTTCTTAAATGAAGGAATATCGGGCTGTTTTTGATGGAAGTCAGTTGTCCCAATGCTACCTAGCGCAAACAGAAATCAATATCTTGATAAGGGAACCGCCGACATAATAACTGACCCAGATACCAATAATTCTCCATTTAAGCGATGTGTCGCCACAGAGCCAAAATGACAACTTCAGCGAAATTGTCATGTTATTATCAGTGAGACATATCACACTGTCAGCGGCAGCTCACAGGCGCACGGAAAGCTGAGAATCACCATAAGAAATGTAACCTCGGCTTCTCCTTAATGAACGCAAGTCACACATTTTGAAACTTCTGAATGAAATGGGGAGCTTCCAGCGTTCAACTATGAGTCTTAAGTTTAGCATGATTCTCGTTAGCACGATTTTATTAAACTAATGTTTTGATAATATAATGAAGTTGGCAGAACTCAGTGACACTACAATAACACCAAATCCAGGTAATCAAAACGGTAAATAAATATTCGATCACAACAACATTTACATCAATAAGCATCTCAACTTATATAAATAAGGATAGGACGTATTCGAGCATGAGCTTAATAAATATACAGCAAGTGCTCCTAACCATGAAAGTTGAATTTAAGCATACGAAAGTAAATTGGCATTACCTGTAACAAACCTATCGCAAATTAGATTTAGATGGTTATAGTTCAATCGTGTAATATCCCATGCCCATACCTAATCATGCTTAGGTTAACCATACCATGACTAAATAAATCATTGATTACGGCTCCAACTAAATACTTGTAGTAAATAAAGACGTGTTTTGTAATTGTCCAGCCGAAGGGATATGAGTAGTTATACTTCGGCTTGTTTCCGATTTTCAAGTCTTCCCCATTACATTATTGACTCACTCGTTTCAAAATAATAACAACTTCGGCAATGGAATAGGTGAAGAAGAGTAATATATAGGTGCCACCTGTTGTTGTCAAAGAGAAGCAACGCCATGATTTGTATTCTCACTGAGAACAAGTTTGAAGACTCCAGTGTCAAGCAAGCCGTGCAACGGCACAAGTTCTGACCAAATATATTGCATTAAACCATCCTATCAATTAGATAAGGTAACAAAATACGACGTTTTGCTGCCTGTCCCGGTGCTCTTAAAACACGAAATGCTTTGCGCGAGTTACACAAACAATGCCGTTACATAACTGTTCACAGCAATTTTCTCTCAAAATCCAACTTTTCGTTTAAATAATGGAACTTATTCCTTGTAAAATCTTGAATATCGAGATATGGTGGTCTAAACTCTGACTTTTTATTATTTTTATATCAAACATATTTTATCCGCACGAGCTAGTGGGATAGAAAGATGAAGATGTAATAATAGATTATACTAATGAACACTTCATTTCTTATGTTGAACAATTTGAAACTTTTGATTGACCAATTGCCACAATTCCATCTACTTCATTTGTTAAGATGGAGAATGAGCAATGTAAGATCTCTGTGTAATGTAAATTAGCAGTAGGGGGCGCTCTATTTACACTACTGCGAACTGTCTATTAGTGTGAATCACCATCTGGAAAACAGACAGGCTCATGGGACATATGGTTTGGGATCAATGCAAACAACAAAAAGGAAATATATCATAGTCTTTATGAAAAATTCGAAAAACTGGCGTTTTGTTTAACTTATTTATCATCAGCTGTTTATCTTAAAGTTGTTGATTTTGCAAAAAAAGTCATTGCAACAAACAAATTGAATTTTTTAGGTCAAATGAAGCAGAGCGTTCTAGCAATCAAGTAGAACTTGGACTGGAAGATATAATTGATGAAAAAGAAATTGTCTGGTAGCAGAGCAATTGGTCATTTAAGTCAAGCTCATGGTTAAGTATACAGGCTAATACAGTCACATGATTTGCAATGGTGACACTGAATAAAGAACAATCTCTATGAGTTTGACGTAAAGAGCTAACAATTTTTGGCTATTTAAGTCTTTATGTATTAACAGTGGCTTTCTAGGAATAAAAACCAAGGAAAATCAGAAATAAAATATTTTGAAGTTGGATTGGCTCGAGTTCAACTATGAGGCCTGTTGTCACATGATGGGCCTATTTCTGTGCTGTATTAACTCTGGCTATTTCTAGAAATTTAACTTATTTTTCAAATTTCTTGTAAATACTTTTGTTGAACTTTTTAAAAAGAGATTTGTTACAATTTTTTAATTACAATCAACACAGTTTTCTATGTATGTGTCCATACAGCAAAAGTACTTCATTGGTTATTAAGTATTTCGGGATAGCCTAAGGTTATGCATCTGTTGTTGCTTCCCCACAGTTTCTTGACAAAGGGATTGCTGGTCTACCAAAAATACCACCATTTGAAAAGATAGTATGTTTGATTGGTCCTATTATAAATCCAAATTACCATCGCATCAATCATAGGTTCAGACAATGAAGAATGAGGGATGTTATATGAGTATATTCAAAACCTTGTATTCAGTTATAAGGTATAAGTTATCTTAGTTGGTATTAAATTGAGGATGTACCTTTGGAACTAAAATACTATATTTAAATCCTCATTGTAGTCCCATTATGGATTCTGCAAAATGTGCTAAATGACTCCCCAGGAATGGATGATGTTTAGAAATACAATTTGTATCAGGCTTGTTTGTTTGCAGTTTGAAAGGATAAAGTGACACCACTTCAGTTTCTAATACCAGCAACATCATTAATTTATATTAGTACAACAAAAAGGTAGCATTTAATGATGATAAATATTCGCACAAGGATAATATATCTCCTGGATAAATATTTTGGGTGCAAATAATGAGCATATGTCCCCTGTTTCTTTCAGTTTATCATACAATCCCCAAAATGCTGATGCCCAAATTTGTTTTGCTATGAATAATAGAAATTACTGCCTCATGTTGGTGTTCTTTTCTTTAACCTGATATGCTATTTACAAAGTTAACAGTGATAGCTCACTAACTGAACCAAATTCAAATCTGAATTCAAATACAGCAAAACCTTTTCAATATTATATGAAATTTCAGAACTGAAATGTTGGTACTTTTCATGCAGTTTGATTTCCTCTCTGCTATTGATTCAAAACCTGTTGTATATGCACTTTTGTACTAACTTATTATTATTCCTGCATTACTTTCCAATTCCTTACATATCCTGCCATTATTCACAATTCATCTTTCATTTCTTACTTTAATGCTAGCAGGTCCTGTGTTCCACCTTTCAAGCCTTTAATCCCTTCTCTCTTACCACATCCATTGCATTTGATAGGAGTGTATCATGAAAGCTTCAATGGACATTTAGTACAGCTCATGGAGTCTACAAACATTCAACAGTCATAAACACTGCCATGTCTGGGCGTGTGTTGAATAATTTGTTTATAAACTTCAGCATGCTTCCCTTTGTGCATCATGCTGCAAGTGGCCACAGTAAATTGGAGACTGAGCTTTACATTATCTTACCAAATGCTGTGGTATAGTAATGACATAATGAGCATATCTCTGAAAGGCAGATGGCATACTAGCGGTGAGACATGACACAACAATGGCCATTAAATACTGGGGTGACCAAAGCTATTGATGTTTGTATCCCATCACAAACTCTCATTCCTTCACCACCAATTCCACTCCCTTCCCAGGCCATAGTTTCAGGCTATGTGAAACCTTGGTATCATATTTGACCCTGAATTGAGTTATAAACTTGACAAAGGTCACTGACATCCACCTCTATAATGTTTTTTGTCTCTGCCCCGCTTATCCGCTGCTGAAAATCTCATCTACTTTTGGTAACATACAGACTTTTATTTTCCTGGCCTTCCTCCAATCTTCCATAAACTTGAGCTAATCCAAAAGTCTGATGACCATATCTTAATCTATATCAAGTCCTCTTCATCTTAGTTGGTATTATCAATGTGCACACTTCTGATTTCTGACCTATGGTAGCATTAGATTAGATTAGATTCCCCACAGTGTGGGAGCAGGCCCACCGGCCCAATAAGTTCACACCAACCCTCCGAAGAGTAACCCACCCAGACCCACTCCCCTACATTCACCCCTAACTAATGCACCTAACACGACGGGCAATTTAGCATGGCAAATTCACCTAACCTACACATCTTTGGAATGTGGGAGGAAATCAGAGCACCAGGAGGAAACCCACACAGACACGGGGAGAATGTACAAACTCCACAGACAGTTGTCTGAGGCAGGAATTGAACTGGCGCTGTGAGGCAGCAGTGCTAACCACTGGGCCACCGTGCCGCCCTAGGTCTAACTAAACTTTTATTCACATTGGTTATATGTTTTCTGTGTATTCACTCTAGCTATCATTTCCATTATCATTCATATGTGATATTTCATGATGTTTTGAAGACTACTCACAATGTCTTATAATAGAAACCATGTTGTTTCCTCTTTCTCATTTCTATTGCAGGTGTTAACATTATACTATTTTAATCTTTGCAGGGTAAATCTTAGCTCTCACAGTGAAAAATATCACTGACTGGATTCCATTCTCTACTTGTTGTTCCACATTTGGTAGTCTCTCGTTTCTATCAGTGTGCAGAATTTATTTATGGCATTATTCGCTGGTGGGCTAATATGTTTTTCTTATGTCAATGATGGTCGTTGTACACCCCTTCTCTTCACTTTCGAAAGATATGCATACATCTGCATGAGATTTAAAAATAATACATTGAAGTGTGTTATTGTATATTTCAACACCATCTATTAGTTGAAAATCCAAGCTTTCAACAACATGGAAAGAGAGAAATGGAATTGTATGGAGTGCATGGCCTTTCCACAGTACATTCTGAGAAGCAGGAGATGCAAAACAGCCACAATAGTGACAGCATATAATGTGTAATTACATGTGCATTCCAGTTATAAATGTTGTCATTGGAATTTATAATGAGAAAAGATAACATGAAACAAGTGCTAATTTAGGATTTTAATTTATTAAATGTTGATACCCTGTGGCTTCACCCAGTGAATTAGACAATATGACTTCTTCTGTCTGACGGCTGTCTTTGTGTTTTTTTCTTCTTCCATCTCTGGCTCTGGCTGTATTTTTATTTTATCTCTTGTTCCTTCCTTCTTTTAGCTCTTCATTTTGTTTCTCTGTCTTTTATTTTGTTTGGGTTGGAAAATAATAAAAGTGGTGTGAAAGGGAATGATTTGCTGACATGGAATGAAGAAACACAGCCCTAATCCATTCCATCTTCACATTACTGACCTTTATTTTCACTGCATCCTCACATTCTTACTTTCCATTGCCACTCCACGTCAGTCAATATCTCTACCTCCTTTATTTAAATGGCTCAATCATGCCCTATATTCTCCATTGCCATTTTCACAGAATCCCTACAGTGTGGAAACATGTCAATCAGCCCAAGTCCACACTCACCTGCTGAACAGCATCCCACCCAGAGCCATCTCCTTGCCCTTTCCCTGTAATCCTACATTTCCCATGGCTAACATACCAAACTTATACATCCCTGAACACAATGGACAATTTAGCATGGTCAATCCACTTAACCTGCACATCTTTGGATTGTAGGAGGAAATCAGAGCACCGGACAGAATCCCATGATAATATGGGGAGAACATGCAAACTCCACACAGACAGTTGCCGAAGGGTGCAATCAAACCTGGGTCCCTGAGGGAGCAGTGCTAACCACTGAAACACCGTGTCGCTCTGGCATTGTTTTTGTCCTTCAGTATGGCTTCCCCCAGCCACTTATGTGAGTCCTATTCATTCTCCCCAAGGTCAGTTGCTAAGATTCTAATGGTGTCCTCTATATCAGCCAGTTTCTCTCTACAGTCCATCTTCCCATACTATCCTTCTTCCCTCTCTGTTTACCTCATAGGCTTTGTTTCATTACAACATTCAACTATTTTTTAAAGAAATTAAATCTGAATGAATGAAGAAGAGTCCCATCTTCCAGCCATATATTTGACTAATAGCCTTCTCCCTCTGTCCCTTTGTCTTATAGCTGTCACATTAGCTATACACTAATAATCTAAATGAAAGAACTGGAGCACTTCTGGCTAAGTTTGCAGATGATACAAAGATAAGTGGAGGGACAGGTAGTATTGGAGGAGGTGGGGAAGCTGCAGAAGGATTTAGATAGGATAGGTGACTGGGCAAAGAATGACAGATGGAATGCAATGTGGGCAAGTGTGAGGTCATGCACTTTGGTCTTAAAATAGAGGCATGGACTATTTTCTCAATGGGGAGAAAATTCAGAAATCTGAACTGCAAGGGACTTGGTAGTCTTAATCCAGGTTTCTATTAAAGAAAACTTGCAGGCTGAGTCAGTAGTTCAGAAGGCAAATACAATGTTATCATTCATCTCAAGAGGAGAAGAATTAAAAGCAGGGATATACTTCTAAGGCACTATAAAGCTCTGGTCAGACGACATTTAGAGTATTGTGAGAAATTTTGGACCCTGTACCTCAGGAAGGACTTACTGGCCCTGGAGCAGTCCACAGGAGATTCATGAGAATGATCACAGGAATGAAAAGCTTAACATATGAGGAACATTTAAGGACTCTGGGACTATACTCATTGGTATTTCAAAGGATGGGGGTGGGGATGGGGGTGGGATTTAATTGCAACTTACAGAATACTGAATGGCTTGGACAGAGTGGGCATTGAGAAGATATTTCCATTAGCAAGAGAGACCCTTTAAAATGGAGATGAGGAGAAACTTCTTCAACCATAGAGTGGTGAATCTGTAGAATTCATTGCTATGGAAGGCTGTGGAGACTAAGTCATTGAGTATATTTATAACAGTGGTAGATAGGTTTTGGTTGTCAAGGGAATAAAAGGTTATGGGCAGAAAGCAGGAGAGTGGGGTTGAAAGAACTGATAAGTCATGATTGAATGCTGGAGCAAACTTGATAGGTCAAATGGCCTAATTTCTGCTCCAATGTCTATAGTTTCGTAATCTATCAAACATTAGAAACACCACTTCAAAAGTACTGTTGCATTGACATTTTGCTAACTGTCAACAAAAATAGTTCAGTTAAGATAATTTGGAACATTCAATTGCAGACTTCAGTAAATTGAAGTAACATAATGAAAAGAAATATACCCCTCCATTACCCTGCTCAAAGTTTTTCTCAAGATTAAGGGGAGTCCTGCATTTGTGTCATGCCTTACACAATTTCAAGACATCCCAAAGCATTACACAGACAATACTTCTCAAGTGTCACTGTTGTAATATAGGAATTCAGTAATGTATGTAAAAGAAAAGTTACAACAGGTTTGCAACCAGATTCATGTCAGTTTCACCACTCTCTTCAGTACACATGCAATATCTCTTTTTTTGCGATAAGAGCTCTCTTGAATTTTATCACAGTGAAGACTGAAATTTTTCTGTAGGACCTTTTCAAACAAAGAAAAAATATTCTTCAGTATGGCTTATTGAATAGCACTCCAGGGAAATTATGTATGCTGCATGTGCTCAGACTGCACAATCCAAATTCAGCTCACAGAATCAAGCCATAGGCAACAATAACAATTGATAAGTATTAGGTTTTTAGACAGGCTAAGACTTTCAAGTGGAAACTTTCATAAGGAATTAAAGGACACAAATGACAATTCAATAGATTAATTTTATTTTGTGAAATATGCTGTTTTTTGATATTTTATTTTGCTTAAATTCTTATTTGGAAATTAGATTTTTTTTATTAACAAGAAGAAAAAAGACAATGTCAAGTTAGATTTTCATAAGGTATGTTGAGAGAATTCTACGACTCCAGTAACTAAACTGAGCTCAGACTGAAGTGTGCACATTGATAATTTCTATTATAAATGTAAATATAGGCATATATTGGGAAAATAATGTGAACAGTAAAAAAGAAAGCAAGTGTCTATAGACCCAAGAGTTTTAATATATTGATTCAAATCTCAATGGCTGTATGAACAGGGAATTAAGACAAAGAGTAATATTCCATGAAAGCCAAGTTATAGACCAAGAATAACTGGGACCAGGAAGGATGATGTAATTTGGTTTTCATTTTGAAGTAATATATTCTTTTTTAATCTTAGTGATTCCATTGTGAATTTCTGCATCTGCATTTATATTTGAAATACATATTTTAAGGTAAAACCTTGCTGCTCTCTAGCAATCATTACCTGGAGACAACAGAGATATATAAAAACATTCAGTTAGGAAAACAAAGACATCTCCAAAATTATTTCTCCAAAACCTTCAAAGACAATAAATCCTTATCATTGCTAACTTAGTTTCTACAGGATAAGAAGATATATATTTTTGACGCACTGGGTGGAATTTATGCCTCTCCCTCTTGGGAAGGGCATTAAACAGGGTGGCATGGTGGCAGCATTGTGCCAATAGTCTACCTGCTATCACTTGAAATTCACCATGGATGGGGGAGATGTGGATGACCTGTCTGCCCTTGAATCAATTGAAACACTTAAGTGGCCAATTATTAATTGTCACAGTAGCAGGGGGAATGAGAAGCAGGCCACGTGGCGAAGCCTCAAGTTGAATCAAATGGCTTTCTTACTAGTCCTCCCATTTCCAGCTCTCCATCCCTTATCTGTCAGACTGGTCTGGGTGTATATGTCCAATGATAGACTTCAATGGCGACAAAGCACAGTCCTGCAGCTACGATCATGCAGTTGTTGGCCATTTGATTATACAACAGCCCTTGGTGACAGGACGCCCACTTTGACAGGGATAGAAGTCTTGCTCTGAATTAATTAATGACCTGACAGCAATAAAGTTGGCCATATGAGGATGGGTTGACTATGACATTTTAGCTGGGGAGGGCTACTGCTTCCACGTAAAGTTTAATCCAGAGACACAATATGAATCAAATAGCTTTTTGGTTCCTGATTAAAGTCAACAGAATTAACTGAAGCCACTTTACTTATATAAATGATCTTAAGTTAAATGTTAAATTGAGAAGAAAACTCTGTTTTGGCTTCACAACTGAAAACATATTTCTTCAAACACTAACATTCATGCCCTTTTGGCAATAAACCTTATTTGATTAATATTTAAAATAGAATCTTGATATATTGAAAACATAAGACAGGAATTAAAAATTATCAGCCCCACTGATAGTTTATGTACAAAGAGAAGGATCAGATCAATATATTGTGTGCATTTCTAAAACTTAGAATGAGAATTTATTCTCAAGTAGTGCTGGCAATGTCTAGTTCTATTGATTTCAGTTTTGATATATAGGTCTTGTAAAACTCAGCTTTAGTGTACTTTTCAAAATCTACCACAGGCCTAGGTAAGTTAATTCTTCATATCATGCAGCAACGATCCATCTGACCAACCTGTCCATATATTCCTGTAACCTAAGACCTTCTACCACTCTATTAACAATCCTGCCAATTTTCAAGTCATCTGCAAACTTATTTACCATACTCCCACATCATCTATATAAACAATAAGGGACCCAGCCCTGATCCCTGTGGTATGTCACTGGACACTGGCCTCCAGTCACACAAGGAGAAAGTGAGGTCTGCAGATGCTGGAGATCAGAGCTGGAAATGTGTTGCTGGAAAAGCGCAGCAGGTCAGGCAGCATCCAGGGAACAGGAGAATCGACGTTTCGGGCATAAGCCCGAAGAAGGGCTTATGCCCGAAACGTCGATTCTCCTGTTCCCTGGATGCTGCCTGACCTGCTGCGCTTTTCCAGCAACACATTTCCAGCTCCAGTCACACAAACAGACTTCTACCATTATGCACTGTCTCCTACCATAAAGCAAGTTTTAGATCTGCCAAACAAATAGAGCTAAAGTAGGTAAACCAATAGAATTAAAGTCTCTTTATTTGCATGTTTGTAAGAAAATGGATGAGCTATTAGTGCAGATACAAATAAATGTGTATGGCCTGTTAGCTGTTACAAAGCCATGGTTGCAAGACAACCAAGGTTGATAACGGAATATTGAAGGTTATTTGACATTTTAGACTGTTGGGAAGCCAGGAAAAGATAGTGGCATAGCTTTGTAATTTAGGGATACATTAGTACAGTCGTGAGAAATAACCTTAGCTTAGATAAAGATACAAAATTGGAACAATGAGGTACTTGCAAGAGTATTTTTTATGCCCATAATGGTGTAAAAAAGGTACTGGACTAATCATTGATGATATTTATTGTCCTACGGTGAATCATATTGGCAAAGGTAGCCTGGAAAGTGAGTTCATGAAGTTCAGTCAGTGGAATTTCTTAGAAAAGTAAAAGTTAGCATCAATACAGGGCACAAGTTGTTCAAAAGCTCACATTGTGAAAAGAGAGGTGTTAATCAATAACCTCATAGTGAAAGAAGCTATCGGTGATAGTAATCATAATATTCTGGAATTTTATGTTCAATTTGATTGTGTGTGAAGGCAGAGTTGACCAAAATGAACTGGGAATCTAAAGGTAAGTTAAATGGTAAGACAGTAGTGATACAGTGGCAGCTATTAGAGGATTTATTTAATATCTCTCAGCAAAGTGTTTACTTTCTCGTTAAGATAAACTCTTTGAAAAGGGTGCATCATCTGTGCTTAAATGAGAAGATGAGAATAATATCAAATTAAGAGAAACACTGCACAATTCTGTGATGGTTAGTGGAAATTCAGAAGACTGGATGGATTTTCAGAGCCAGCTAAAACCGACCAAAGAGTAATAAAAAATATAATTTAGAGCATTTAAGAAAGTTAACTTTAAGTATGAAAACATCTGGCTTAAGAAAATTGCTAGCCCCCATTATTAAGGAAGATGTAGTGGGATACTTCATAAATTGTAACGTAATCAGGCAGAGTCAGCATAGTTTTAAGAAAGGGAAATTGTACTTAACTAAATAATTCAAATACTTTGACTAAGTGACAAGCAAGTTGGATAAAGGCAATTCAGTAGATGTGGTGTACTTGGATCTTCAAAAGACTTTTGATCAGGCATGACATCAAAGGTTGCCATACAGAATAAGAGCTTAAGGTGTACGGCCTAACATAATAGAGAAAGCTGAAGGGCAACATGATTGAGATATACAAAGTTGTGAGGGATAGATAAAGTAAATAGGGAAAACCTTTCTCAATAGAAGAGGAGTAAGTAATCGGGGGCACAGCTTTCGCATAAGTGGCAGGAAGTTTAAAGGGGATTTGAGGAAACATTTTTTCACTCACAGGGTGGTGGGCATCTGGAACTCACAGCCTAGGGGGATGGTAAAAATATTCAAAATATTTTAAGAAGTATTTAGATGAGCACTTGAAACACCATAGCAAACATGGCTATGAGCCAAACGCTGGAAAATGGGATTTGAATACATACATGCTTAGGTAAAAACAATGACTGCAGATGCTGGAAACCAGATTCTGGATTAGTGGTGCTGGAAGAGCACAGCAGTTCAGGCAGCATCCAAGGAGCTTCGAAATCGACGTTTCGGGCAAAAGCCCATCAGGAATAAAGGCAGTGAGCCTGAAGCGTGGAGAGATAAGCTGGAGGAGGGTGGGGGTGGGGAGAAAGTAGCATAGAGTACAATGGGTGAGTGGGGGAGGGGATGAAGGTGATAGGTCAGGGAGGAGAAGGTGGAGTGGATAGGTGGAAAAGGAGATAGGCAGGTAGGACAAGTCCGGACAAGTCATGGGGACAATGCTGAGCTGGAAGTTTAGAACTAGGGTGAGGTGGGGGAAGGGGAAATGAAGAACCTGTTAATGACTGGGGGAATCACAATGAGCCAAAGAGACTTTGTCCTAAATACTGATTCTCTCTTATAGCATAGAAAAGATCTGGTTAGCCAGCTGGAAGCAGAGAATATTATTGATTTAGTATTTTTCAGTCTGGCAAACTGTAATAAAGTGGAGTGCCACAGGGATATGCTGGGACTTAAACGGTTTACAATTTGTGTCCAAAATTTGGATGAAGGCACCAACTGTATGGTAACCAAATTTGCCAATAGATAGAAAATACATTATCAAGAGAAAGTAAAGAATCTACAAAGAGATAGATATAGGTTAAGTAAGTGGAAAACAGTTTGCATATTGGCATGAAGAATAGGTAAGCAATATTTTATTTAAATGGAGAATGGCAGTAAGTTCCAGATAATACAGAACTTGTTTGTAAAAGGGGATCTGGGTGTCCTGGTACTTAAATCATAAGATGCTATTACCCTGGCATAGCAAATGATTTGGAAGGCAAGTGGAATGTTGGCACTTACTGCAATGGAAATGAAATAAAAAAGGGGGAAATTTGACTGCAGTGGTACAGGGCCTTGGTGAGACCAATTCTGGAATATCGTGTACAGTTTTGCTCTTCAGACTTGAGAAAAAGATATAATTGCATTAGAAGCAGTTATTATGAAGAAAGTTTGAAATGTTTGGGCTTGTGTCTGGTGGAGTTTAGAAGAATGAGAGGGGATCCGATTGAATTATATAAGAACTTGAGGGGTGTGAACAAAACCAGGAGGGTACTTCCTCTTATGATGCAGACTGGAACGAGAGGACACAGTTTAAGAATAAAATATCTCCATCATAAGATGGAGACAGGGAGTAATATGTTCAGGGTAGCTGCTAATATGCTCAGAAAGCAGCATAGATTGGAATTTATGCTTATTTTTGATTGACATGGTGAGTATTGGGTGATTGGGGACAGATAGGAAAATAGAATTGGACCACAATCAGATCTGTCATGATTTATTAAATTGCATTATTAGGCTCTAAGGATTGAATAGCCTACACCCATTCCTAAATCCTAAATTCCTACATTTCTAAGTTTGAATTTATTTTTATTACATATTAATATGTACAGGGTCTGTTACAAATGGTAACATAATAGAGAGAATATAATTTCCTACATAATTTGATCTATAGTTCAGTATTGTGGAATTGTTGGGATCTGAAAAATGTGGAGTGTAAATTGAAATTAATAATCAGGTTGGTTGGAGATTATGCATAATTTTATTAGTATTGAACTGCATTGTTATGTGGTTGAGTTGCCTCCATCATAGTACAACCATGCATTGTCTGAAAGGGACTGTGCTTATTTAACCAGATGGCTTTTCCCATTTTATCTTCATGTTTTTATGTATTCATGCACATAAGCATAGAATTATTTCAGCACAGAAGGAAGCCATTCAGCCTGTTGAGCTTGTATTGACTCTCTGCAAGAGCAAATAAACTAATCTCACTCTGCCAGCCATCCCTGGTGTCCTAAATTTATTGATTCACGTAATTATCCAATTCCCTTTCAAGACATAACTGAATTTGCAATCAGCCCTCAAATCCTAACTATAGGGTCTCTTTTGGTTCTACCTCTTGTTGTCTTTGGCGTTTTTGTCATTCACCTCAAATCAGTATCTTCTGGTTTTCAAATCATGTGCCAATGGGAATAATTTTTCTAGGTGGAATTTTCCCAGGCTATGATTGACTTAGGCAAGTCAGTTGGTAAAAGTAGAATGACAGCATCAGAAATAAGATTATTGATATCGAGAAAAAAGTCTTCGTCTCCAAACTTCTAAAGAGCGATGTCCATAAGTGAACAAACAGAAGTTGAACCAAAGTTTTATAAAGGTTCTCCATAATTTCTTTGTTTCTGTACTCTTTACCTCGAGTTATAAAGTGCAGGACCACTCTATTATCAACTATTTTCTCAACCTGCTCTATCATCTTCAATCATTGGTACACATATACCCCAAGGTTTCTCTACTCTTGTAGACTCTTTAGAATTGTATCCATTATTTTATGTTGCCTCTCCCTAATATTTCCAATCTAATTATGTGTTTTCACACTTTTCTACAAAAATTCTTCTGCCATGTATCTGCTAATTGCGCAAACCTGTCTATGTGCCTTTTGAATTTGATCATTATCCTCTTCACTGTTCACAATACTTCTGGGCTTGCCGTAATTTTGCAAACTATGAAATTGTGCCTGCATCCTCAAAAGTAGTTAATTAGTACACATCTAAATATAGAGTGGTCCTTGTACTCACCCTTGGGAGTCCTCACGATGTATCTTCCTACAACCCAAAAGGCAACCATTCACCATTGTTCTCTCTGTCCTGTCACTCAACCAATTTCAAAACAATGTTCCCACTCTCCTTTTCATTCCATGGGCTTTAACATTACAGTCAAACTTGCTATGTGGCACTTTATCAAATATCTTTTGGAAGATCAAGCACAACACAGAACTGCATTGTTACCAAACATACTTGGGCATCCAATTGAATAATTCAATTAAGATATTTAAACCTGATTATTGCTGCTAAATCTTTCTCAGCGGCAAGGTTAAACTGACAGGGTTTGTAATTGTAGTGCTTATCCTTACACTCTATTTTGAACAAAGATATTAAATTTGTAATTCTCAATTGCTCTGGTACCACCCTGTATCCAAAAGGATTTGAAGATTATGGCCTTGCCTATGAAATTTCCAGTGTTATTTTTCTCAGAATCTTGGATGCATTTAATTTGGTGCTGGTGACTTACCAACTTTGAAGGCAATCAGCCTTTCTGATACTATATCTTTGTTAATTTTTAATTCATTCAGTGTCTGAAGTATCTCCTTTTTATCTATGACTTTGGTGACATCTTTTTCTTTGGTAAGGACTGATATGAAATGTTAATTTAATATCTTATCCATGCCCTCTGCCTCCATGCATAAATGTCCTCCCAGGTTCATAATTAGCCTTACCACTCCTTTTATAACCCTGTTACAATTGTATGGCTATAACATTTTATGTTCCCTTTAATGTTAACCGCTATTCTCTTGGCATTCATTCTTTGGTTTTTTTAAAATCACTTCCTAGTTGAACATTCTATATTTAGCGTGGTTCAGTGAAAAAGGAAACCAAAGGTATTAGAAGTGGATCTTACATTGAAAAAGTAAGAGTTTCTAATTTTATCAGTTTGTCTCTCAAACCCAAACTGGAAAATAATATTGTTCAATTTACTCTAAATATTTTAAAATCAAGCATACAAGTTTTGCAGGAGGTGCTTTATCTCCCTCTTAAAACTGATGGTATCCTACATCGTGAGTGTTGACCTTTTTCCAGGCATTCAAAATAAAACCAGCATTTATTTTATTTGACTTAATATAGTGCAATATAGAAAGGTATAGTTTTAGCTCAAAATATTGACAGTGAAATGATAAACAAAGTTTGTTTTTTTATATACTTACTATAATTATACTTGAGATTGCTAATTATTACTAACCTAGGATTCCAAGATGAGACTGAGCAACATAGGAAGGGAAGACCGTGAGAGACATGGGAAAATTTAATGAGCAGGAATAACATGATAAAAGACATCACGAATGAAAACTAAAGAGGTAAAAAAAATGCTTCTGAAGCTTAGATTATAAAGATTAATTTACCAAAAGGATTCACAAAGTGCATACCAACAGTATTAGAGTGGTATCTGAGCATTGTACTGTATGCAAGGAATAAATCTTCCGGAAGCCTGCTTCTGCAAAGAAAACAATCAAAGCAGTATGTACACAGGAAACTTGGCAATGAACTGGATGGTGAACCACATACTTTTGCATCATTTAGATGGTTATCACTTGTGGTGATATGGTTCTAAGACTTTAGCACCTGCGCTCAATCCACATCCAACTGAAGTGTGATTAGCAAAGCACTGCATGTCACTACCTGGGAACAAGAGTGCCTTTTGCTAATTTGAACACAAATCCTGATAATATGATATAGGTTGGAAAACCCAACCAAAATAAGACTTAATAAAAAAAAACTGAAACGCACACCTGTTACTCAGCTAGGGACAATGCTTGAGTGTAATCTCCCACGACGGTCTGAGAAAAGAGCTTTTCTATACAGCTAGGTAATTACAATATCCCATTCTGTAACAGATTGTTACTGGGCCAGAAATAGCAACCTCCAGAACTAATGAATAAACAACAAATGCTAGCATATCCCCTTTCTGAAACGTTATCATCCTCTCTAGTGACATGAAATATAGGCCTTGCCGTAAGCACAAGAAATAAAATGGAATTAGATTTGGTCAGTAATTCTTCAACTGAATGATATCCAGGTTCTCAAAAGACCAAAATTAAGTGACATAAAACCCTTCTACAAGTCTTTGCAGCATATTTGCATTCATCTTTTATAGACATCAAATTCTTTTCGTAATATTTTATTTAGAAAGTACACATGACAGCTTTCTGTTGCTTATTGTATCTCTGGAATTTAATTTGGAGTTTATAATTGCTGAAGGGCATTTTTGTTTACAGCAACTTATTTTCTGTCTTACAATGAGATGAACAAATAGAAAAGATGAAGGGGCGTGTTGTAGTCTTGCAAATGACTAACTTATATCCAAAATTCAACAATGTTTTAAGGCATATATGTTGTGAGCTTAGATCATGCCCAGTTAATGGTGTATCTAGGCAAAAATGCAAAGGAAATTCTAGAATATTATTGCCAATTGGCAGATTTGGGGTTAATTTCAGTAAATCTCATTTACTGATTAAAGATGCTCATGAAGAGATGAAAGTGACTGAAACTGAAATGAGGAGAAAGTGACTGACAATGAAGTGAACCAATCGGTAACATATAAATGGAGTAAACAATAAATATTCGATAAATCAGTGTAACCAGATCAAGAATACAAATTAATGTCATAAATTTAAAAATAGAATTTGATTTTTTAATATAGTAGTGTAATCTATATATCCAGTTAATCCAGTTTCCCCAGCCTGAGGGTTAAATTTGACATCAAAATATTCATGAAGCAAGATCATGTAGTCTGAGTCAAACAGCAATCTCTCTAGGCTATGAAAGATCAAGGATACATGGCTATGACTGTTCTGCTTGGGAAATTGGATTACAGTCATTTCTTATTTTCATACCAAAACAATACAAAATTTATTCTGGGTTGCTGCTCGTTCAATGTTCCTCATGGCTGTACAGTGAAAAACACATCACCTTGTCATGATACCACAGTTAAAAATCACAGCACCAGATTATTGTTAAACAGGTTTATTTGGAAGCACTAGCTTTCAGAGCATGGCTCCTTCAGTTACACAGCTCCCCGATGAAGGAGTAGCATTCTGGTGCTTCCAAATAAACCTGTTATAACCTGATCTTGTGTGATTTTTAACTTTGTCCACCCCAGTCCAGCACCGGGTCCTCTACATCATGATACCACAGCTAAGACCAAAAGGTTAATTGATGGGGAATTATATTAATGAAGTTGTTCTCCATCACTCTGTGATTCACAAATTTATTTCTTTATATCCCATTTGTGGAAGTTTGATCATTTATTTTTGACATTGGAAGTAACTCAAAATTGACAAGTAGATGACTAAGGAGAAGACAATGTCTCTTATGTTTCTTGTTTTTCTGTGTGATGGACAGCTCAACACCATAGGTATCTAATAGCTTCTAGAATTGTCTCTATATTACCAGATGAATTTTCAATGGAGTTGGCAATGCCTCACACTAAAACAAAATAACACTAGAACTAGGAGTAGAAGGAAGCAATTTAGATGATCATAGTAAACAGACAGGAAAGAGTTGCTGTGGGAGTCCTCAATATTGACTGTGGACCCCATGAATTCCCATTACCTCACATTAAACATGGGCAAGGAAATCTCCTACTGATTATAATGTACTGTCCTCCCTCAGTTGACAAATCAATACTCCACTTGGAGGAAGCACTGAAGATGGAAATGGTATAAGGCTGCACTCTGGGTGGGGGATTTTAATGGCTACCACCAAGAGTGACTCAGCAGCAGTACTACTGATCGAGCTAGTCAAGTCCTAAACGGCAAAGCTGCTAAATTTGGTCTGCGGCAGGTGGTGAGGGAACCAACAAGGGGGAAAAATATACTTGATTTCATCTTTATGAATCTGCTAGCTGCAGATGCATCAGTCCGTGACAGTACTGGTAAGAATGACTACCACACAGTCCTTGTGGAGACAAAGTCTCGCCTTCACATTGAGAATTACTTCCATCGTGTTGTGTGGCACTATCACTGTGCTAAATGGGACAGACTTCGAACAGATCTACCAACTCAAGACTGGGCATCCATGAGGCACTGTGGGCTATCAAAAGGAGAAGCACAATCCGTAACCTCATGGCCCAGCACTCAATCATTACCATCAAGCTAGGGGATCAACCCTGGTTCAATGGAGAGTGCAGGATCGCATGCCAGGAGTAGCACCAGGCATACCTGAAGATGAGCATAAGCAACAAGTGATTGACAGAGCTAAGCAATCCCACAAATAATGGATCAGATCTAAGCTCTACAGTTGTGCCTCATCCAGTCATGAATGGTGGTAGACAATTAAACACAAATATCACAACCTTAATAGTGGAAGACCCCAGCGAGTCAGTGCAATGGATAATCAGAAGCTTTCTCAGCAATCTTCTGCCTTCTCCAGTGGTCCCTAGCATTACAGATACCAGTCTTCAGCCAATTCAATTCACTTCTCATGATATCAAGAACCAGTTGGAGACACCGGATACTGCAAAGGCTATGGGCCCCAACAACATTCCGGTAATCATACTAAAGAGTTGTGCTCCAGAACTTGCCACTCCCCTAGCCAAGCTGTTCCAGTACAGTTACAACACTGGCATCTCCCCAACAATGTGGAAAATTGCCCAGCTATGTCCTGTACATAAAAAGCAGGACAAATCCAACCTGGCCAATTACCGCCCTATCAAGCTACTCTCGATCATCGGTAAAGTGATGGAAGGTGTCATCAACAGTGGTATCAAGCAGCACCTGCTCAGCAATAATCTGCTCAGTGATGCCCAGTATGGGTTCCACCAGGGTCACTCAGCTTCTGACCTCATTACAGCCTTGGTCCAAACATGGACAAAACAACTGAATTCCAGAGGTAAGGTGAGAGTGACAGCTCTTGACATCAAGGCTGTATTCAACTGAGTGTAGCATCAAGAAGTCCTGGCAAAACTGGAATCAATGGTATCGGGGCAAAGTCTCTGGTGGTTAGAGTCATACCTGATATACAGGAAGATGGTGTGGTTGTTAGAGGTTAGTCATCTCCACTCTAAGACATTTCTGTGGGAGTTCCTCAGGGTGGTGTTTTGGGTCGAAACATCTTTAGCTGCTTTATCAATGATATTCCCTCCATCATAAGGTCAGATGTAGGAATGTTTGCCGATGATTGCACAATGTTCAGCATCATTTGTGACTCCTGAGATACTGAAGCAATTCATGTCCAAATGCAACAAAAACTCGACAATATTCAGGCTTGGACTGACAAGTGGAAAATAACATGCACACCACATAAATACCAGGCTATGACCATCACCGTTAAGAGACAATCTAACCATCATCTCTTGACAGTCAATGGTGCTATTAACACTGAATCCCTCACTGTCAACATCCTGGGGGTTATCATTGATCAGAAACTCGACCGGACTCACCATATAAACATAATGATTACAAGAGCAGGTCAGAGGCTAGAAATACTGCAGTGAGTAATAAATCTCTGCAAACTCCCCAAGCCTGTTCACCATCTACAAGGCACAAGACAGGAATACTTCACACTTGGCTGGATGAATGCGGCCCCAATAAAACTCAGGATGCCTGACACCATCCAGGACAAAGCAGCCTGCTTGATTGGCACTACATCCACTAGCATCCACCTTTCATTGCCAATGCTCAGGAGCAATAGTGTGTACTATCTATAAGACGCACTGGAGAAATTCACCAAACTTCAGGCAGCATCTGGAAAACTGACAACCACTTCCATCTAGAAGGACAAAGGCAGTAGGTATATGGAAACACCACCACCTTCAAGTTCCCCTCCAAGCCACTCTCCATCCTGATTTAGAAATATGTTGCTCCATTCCTTAACTGTTGCCGGGTCAAAATCCTGGTATTCTCTCCCTAATGTCATTGTGGGTCAATCCAGAGCAGGTGAATTGCAGTGGTTCAAGAAGGCAGCTCATCACCAGCTTCTCAAGGGCAACTAGGGGTGGGCAGTAAATGTTGGCCAGCCAACGATGCCCACATTCCACAAATTGAATAAATGAAAATGACTGAACTAATCTAGGCTTGAACTCCACTTTCTTCTCTGCTCTCTATAACCCTTCAATACATTACTAATTAAAAATATGTCTGATTCTTCCAAATGATCCTTTCAGAGAATTAATTTCTCTTCAGCTCAATTTTAGGATAAGGGGTAGCAGATTTAAAATAACAGCCTCTTGATCTAGAACATAGAATATAGAAAAGTACAGCACAGAACAGGCCCTTTGGCCCATGATGTTGGGCCGAGGTTTAATCCTAATATAAAATATTTTAACTTAACCTACGCACACCTCAACTCACTGCTATCCATGTGCATGTCCACCAGTTGCTTAAATGTCCCCAATGACTTTGCTTCCACCATCTCAGCTGGCAACGCATTTCATGCATTCACAACTCTCTGCGTAAAGAACCTTCCCCTGACGTCTCCTTTATACCTTCCTCCTAATATCTTCAAACTATGACGTCTCGTACCAGTCAATCCTGCCCTGGGGGAAAGTCTCTGGCTATTGACTCTATCAATTCCTCTCATTATTTTGTACACCTCGATCAGGTCTCCTCTCTTATTCCTTCTCTCCAGAGAGAAAAGTATGAGCTTATTCAACCTTTCTTCACAAGGCAAGCTCTCCAGTCCAGGCAGCATCCTGGTAAACCTTCTTTGCACCCTCTTCAAAGCCTCTGTATCTTTCTATAGTAGGGCGACCAGAAATGGACACAATATTCCGAGTGTGGTTTCACCAGGGACTTGTAGAGCTACAGCAAAACCTCACTGCTCTTAAACTCGATCCCCTTGTTAATGAAAGCCAAGACAAGAGGAAACATCCTTTCGACATCTACTTTGTCAATGCCATTTAGCATTTTATATACCTCAATTAGATCTCCTCTTAACCTTCTAGACTCTAAAGAGTATAGACCTAAACTGCTCAATCTCTCTTCATAAGACAAATATCTTATCTTGGAGCAATTTAGTAAACCCCTGCTGAACTGCCTCCCATATAATTACATCCCAGCTACATTCTCAGTCTTAAAACTACGGTTCATAAGACTATTGTGTGGTAGCCATGACTCAAAGTTATCTCAACTTGTATGGGTTAAGGATAGGAAGAGATCCACAATGGCCACTATCCAATGACGCTCCTTGAAATGTGTATGCAAGGGATGTCTTATAAAGATAGCATTGGATTTGACTTTATTGACTTCAATACTAACTATTTAGAATCATACTTGAAGATTGGGTGAAGAGGTGAACATCCTGATGAAGGGCTCTGGTTGATTTTCCTGCTCCTTGGATGCTGCGTGAACTGCTGTGTTTTTCCAGCAACACACTCTCAAATCTCACCTCCAGCATCTGCAGACCTCACTGTCTCCTTGAAGAGGTGAAATGTCTACCAAACTATACCTCAATGAGTGAACATCTTCAGGAGAGGACTGATGAGAGGAGAAATTTGGAGTGGACCAATTTCTTTCAAGAAAACACACGTACAGGTCACTCTGCTTTAACGCGTATTTTGTCAATGCAAATTTGCTGTAACACAATTGATGAATTGGTGTCACTGTTTCTAAAGCGCAAACTTTTAAAACATGTATTGGTTATAACATGATTCTGGCCCCATTAGTTTAAATGGTACTGCTATTATGCGATTTTCTTATGACACGGGATTGCATGAGAATGGAAGTACTGCATTATAGTGGAACCGACTGTATCTCAAAAATAATTGCATTGTACTTTTCACTCTCAATTAGAAAACAGTGAACAGACAAAAGTTGTCCGTACCAGAAAAATAAATTTATATGCTATTAAAACTGTTGATCAATATCAGGATAAATAGTACCATATGTGCCATGTTTTGTCTGATATTGTGCTCGACTACAATAATATGAGTGTGAATACAGGTGAAAAATTAAAAGTGAATTCTTTTGATGTTTTTCATTCAAACAACATTTTATTCAGAGTGTTTAATATGGAAGTCTATCAAGGCTAAGGAAAATAAAATGAATCATCAATTATTTCCCAACTTGTGCTGATATATTGTGGCACTGTTTTACAAATTGGCAATCATCAATGACATTACACAACAAAGTATTGCTCCCAATCAATTACCTTGTGAAAAATTAGCCTAATATAATACAAGCATGAAGAGTATCCGAAAAGAACAGCTGTACTGCTGACATGCAGGGAATATTACATTGTAATCAGTTTTAGTATAATTGCGACTAATCAGAACTTGAGGTGTGATAGGGTAACATGCTATTTATATGGGAAATCCAGACTTGTCAGAGGAATCTATTTTGAAAGGCACCCTTTAAAGTGGAAGTATAGCAATTCTGTGGATTGTACCTTATAAAAGCTACATTCCTACATACCTTGGCCTCTAAATCTGCTGTAATATATCAAGATGCCATCCTGTCCGTTTTTTCTATTATTTTACAGGGCAACCTCAATTATCCATACATCGATCATCCAAACAAGATCTCAAGGTCCCAGTGCTTGGGTAAACTATATTATCCAAACAATCAATTAACTGGCATTCAATTATCCGAATATCAGATTATTCAGCAAGATCACAAGGTCCCAATGCCTGGCTAAACTATGTTATCTGGCATTCGATTATCCGGAATGCAATTAACCGAACAAAATACTCCCCGCCCATGTTGTTCAGAAAATCGAGGTTGCCCTGTGTTAGAATGGAATACAATGTGGAGAAATGTGTGGCAATCCACATTGGTAAGAAAAATCCAGAGTGCAGAGTATTTCTTAAATGATGAGAAGTTGGGAAGTTTTGATGTTCAAAGGAACTTTGGCATTCTTGTTCATGAGTCACCGAAAATGAACTTGCAGATACAACAAGCAGTTAAGGCAAATGGTAAGTTGGCATTTTTAAAAACTTTTTTTGAGTATAGGAGTAAAAATGTCTTATTACAATTATTATAGAGCCGTGTTGAGACTATACCTGGAGTATTAACTGCAGTTTTGGTCTCTTCACCAAATTAAAAAAAACACGTGCCATTGAGGAACTGCAACAAATTTCCACTAAATTGATTCCAGGGATGGAGAGATTGTCCTTTGAGGCAAAATCAATTAGACTAGGCCTACATTCTCTTAAATGCAAAAGAAAATAGTGATCTTTTCAAATGTAAACAATTCTGACAGGAATTGACATGGTAGATGCAAGAAGAATGTTTCCTCTGGCTGAAAGAGTGGGCTGTATGGGGACACAGTCTCAGAAGAAGGGATTGGCCATTTTGGACTTTCACAAGGAGGACTCTCTTCACTCAGAGATCATTACTACCAACTAGTTTTACAATGAATTAACTCACTTCTTTGGCACCTGTAAAGGTACAAGATAATGTTATAGAGTCACAGATTCATACAACTTGGAAACATACCCTTCAGTCCAACTCATCCATGGCAAACATGTTTCTCAAACTAAACTAATCCCACATGCCTGTGTTTGGCCCATATCGCTCTAAATCTTTCCTAACTATGTATCTGTCCAAGTGTCTCTTAAATGTTGTAACTCTATCTGCATCTGCCATTTTCTCTGGCAGTTCATTCCACATATGAACCACTCTATGTGAAAAGATAGCCCCTCAGGTCCATTTTATATCTTTCTCCTGTCACCTTAAAAATATACAATCTAATTTTGAACTCCTCTACAAAGAGAAAACACCTTTGCTATTCACCTTACTTATGCCCCTCATGATTTTACAAACCTCTATAAGATTACCATTCAACTTCCTACGCTCCAGAGAAAAAAAGTCCCAGCCTATCCATCCTCTTCTTAAAACCCAACCCTCCAGAGCCAGCAACATCCTTGTAAATCTCTTCTGAACTCTCTCCAATTTAATAATATCCTTCCTACAGCAGGGCGACCAGAATTGTACACTGTACTTGAAAGGTGGTCTCACCAATAACCTCATTGTAAGAGCTCCAAATGATGTCCCAATTCCTATACCCCAATGGCCCAAACAATGAAGGCAAGCATGCTATGTGCCTTCTTAACCACCCTGCCTACCTGTGACTTTCAAAGAACTATGTATCTGAACCCCTGAGTCTCTCTCTTCGACAACACTACCAAGGGCCTTACCATTGACTGTATAACTCTTACCTTTGTCTGTCTTACCAAAATGCAATACCTCACATTTTCCTATCTGCCACTCCTCAGCCCATTTGCAATGCTATTTCATAACAATGTTAGATATGAGCCTTCAGAAAGCAATGGATTTATGACTAGCTAAATTTAACTTCCATATTATGTCAATAATATAGATTTAAATTACATCTGTACTAAACCTGTGACACACTACAAAGCTCCTTCATGAAAAATAAATGATGAAGATAGACAGACCAATCATTTGCGAGGCAATAGAAAACCTGGATAGGTTTACATCTGAAGATTTTACATATGTAGTTTTAAGCCAAAAACTAACCTTCATTGGTCAGAGCATTGAGTATAGGAGTTAGGAGGACATGTTGCAACTGTACAGGAGATTGGCTAGGCCACTTTTGGAATATTGCATTCAATCATGATCTCCCTCCTATCAGAAGGATGTTGTGAAACTTGAAAGGATTCAGAAAAGATTTACAAGGGTGTTGCCAGGGTTGGAGGGTTTGAGCTATAGGGAGAGGTTGAATAGACTAAGGCTATTTTCCCTGGAGTGTTGGAGGCTGAGGAGTGACCTTATCGACCTTATAAAATCCTGAGGGGCATGGATAGAGTAAAGAGGCAAGATCTTTTCCCTGACATAGGGGAGTCCAAAACTAGAGGGCATAAGTTTAAGGTGAGAGGGAAAACATTTAAAAGGGACCTGAGGGGCAACATTTTCACGTAGAGGATGATGTGGGTATGGAATGAGCTGCTAGAAGAAGTGGTGGAAGCTGGTACAATTACGACATTTAAAAGGCATCTGGATGGGTATATGAATAGGAAGGGTTTAGAAGGATATGGACCAAATGCTGGCAAATGGGACTAGATTTATTTAGAATATCTGGTTGGCGTGAATGAGTTGGACTGAAGGGTCTGTTTCTGCGCTGTACATCTCTATGACTATATAACAGGTGTTGATGACCCATCTACAACTAAGAGGCTTACTAAGCCTTTTTGGATAGCAGTAAAGAGACAATTTGTACAGGTGTGGAGTCAGCTTCTAGGCCAAGCTAAGTAAAGACTGCGGATGTCCACTCCTGAAGGATATTAGTTATCCAGATGGGTATTAATGATAACGTGTTTTATTTTAATGATTCTCACTGAGACTTGCAATTTTGTTCCAGGCTTTTCAAATAATTAATTTCAAATTTCTCCAGATGTCTTGGTGGGATTTGTATTTATTTTTCTGCAGCATTTGTCTCAGGATCTGGATTAACATTCAAGAAACATTATCACTATATTACCACCAATTTAATGTATGCTGAATATATTTTCCATTTCAAATCACTTCCATGAAAAGTTTTCACTTTTCCCAGCTATATACATATTTACAAATGGAAATGCCCATAGAACATTCATATTAATTAGACAACTAGAAAGATATATAGATAGTTATGTAGGTTGACAGCAGGCTGGGAGGTTGGTGCAGGGTGAAACTTGGTTGAGACTTTAAGGATTGAACAAAATATATTGAATATTCAGAATTACACATTGCAGAGACATTAGCCATTTAACTATACAAATAAACATAATCATAGTCATGTATATAAAAGTAGAAGCTCCGTAATGTTACAGAGAGATAATTGCTGTAATTTGGAAGCTGTTTGCATTTTCATGGCATAAGGTCAGTGACATGGGCACAGCAGAAATTTCAATAGACTTTCATTAGACAATGGAATGCATTTAACTTAATTGTCATGTCCTATTTATGGTCATGGTCATGTGACAAAAGGTATATTTGCAAAATATATATAGATGGAAAGAAACCTTAATTCATTGAGTGTTTTTCTCTAGTTGTATCTGTTATGCAGATGATAGAATATAGCCTTTGCGATGGTTGGTAAGATTTAGGTTCACCTGATTGCTCTGTAATTCTGCCTAGCTGATTACCTTTCACTCCCTTGCTTATTAAGTATCTATTTGCTCCACTTTAGAAATATTCAAATACTTTACATCCTCTTGAGGAAGAGGTTTTCAAAGATTCACAATCCTCTCATCTTTGTCTTAAATGGGAAATCTTTTATTTTTAAACAATGACCCCTTGAATAGAATGGAATAGACTATCCTTTATTGTCACATGTACCCCATTGTAGAGGGACAGTGAAAAGTTTCCACAATGTCTGCCTCTTATGACGCCATCTTAGGTATAGGTACTCTAATTACAAATCTTAGATACAAATGAGAACTAAAAAGTAGATGCATACTTTGCAGAGTTTAAGAAATATGTTAGAAATAATACAACATTAAAGGATTAACATTACAGTCAGCTAAAAAAGCTTCAAATAAATGTTACATTGTAGCAGCTCAGCTCAAAGCCTCTGCAAATGGTCTGACCACCCTCACCAGACCCCAGTCCAACAGCTGTTCCTACTCTGCTCCAAGCCTTCGGTCTGCTCTGTACCAGCACTCAGCTGCTCCAAGGTAAGTTCCAGGACTAACTCCCCCATGCTAGTCTCCACTTGGGACTTGCAACCCTGCATGTTAAACATATGGATTCTGTCAAGACCCTTCAAATTCTTACATGTTTCAATCATGTTGCCTCTTGCTTTTCTATACTCCGGCTGAAATCATGTAAATGTTTCTCCTAAGACAGACATTCCAGATATTAGTCCGGTAAACCTTCTCTGAAATATTTACATCCTTCCCTAAATAAGTAGGCTAATACTTTACAGAGTATTCTAGATGTGGCTTCACCAATGTCCAATTTCAGCAATATTTTCCCACTGTTGTATTCAATTCATCTTGCAATAAACAATATCAATCTATTAGCTTTCCTAATTATTTACTGTACCTTCATTCAAAATGTTTATAATCCATGCACACAGATCCCCTATCATCTTGTTATGATTGAGGTTGGAGAGGGTACTGTCTGTCTCGAGTCCTACCATTCCACCGGTCACAACGTAAATTTAAATTAAAATCTTGACATCGACAAAATAGTCAGATTTTCCACAGAAGTGATCAGTGACTAGGTGAGAACCTGGCTGGTGAGTGGCATGGGGCTGATTTACATGTATTAACATCTCATTTTTATCCAATCGCTCCTCATTTATGTGCAGATAAATATTTTGTCAGGCAGTGGAGAGAACCTGGATGGCACCAATTCTCAATCTGAAAGTCTGAGTTGGTAACTGATGGCTGCAGCTCTTTGATATATCCTTCAGGAATCTATCTTAGCTATCATTCATAACACTTCGAGTTACACTCCACAGGCTGAAAACTCCTGCACCCTCTGTCCACAAAAGTTAACATTTGCGAAGCATAAGCCTCACTACATCACTGTGGCATATCTAGGACTCAGTTATTTTACAGCTTACCATGAAAAGGTACCGTCTTTAGCTTTCTTTTTTAGCTGCAGCGAGAATGATAATCAATCAGACAAATGATGATGTACAGTGAACAAGTAAGATTTACAAGTAAGTTTACCTGTGCCACCTATGTATTGTAAGAAGGTTTCCTTTGTCCTTTCTATTCCACTACATCTAGGTGCAGTCAGATCTATTATTTGTTTCAGTTCCAGTTCCTTTGCCATTATGCTCTTTCTCACTCTCTTTCTCTTTTCTGCGTCCCTTCTTTTTCCCTTTGAAATACTCTTTCTTCCTTTTCAGTGTCCTTTTTGAAGTAGTCTGGTCTTTTCCTCATTCTGAAATACTATTTTCTTTTCCTCATTCTGAAATACTATTTTCTTTTCCTCAAGTTTGAAATTTATCATTCCTAAATCTATTTCCTGTTCAAGTTTTGGTATTTAATTTTCCTTTTCTATTTCGATTTGCTTCATTTGCATTTGATTTCTAGCTAGTTCAACTGAATTTCCATCTGAATTGCATTCAAAAACTCTTCTATATTTTGAATTTTATCTGCTTTCTTTGCATCTACTTTAAATTCTAACTCCAACCTTTTTGCTAATTGAATTAGCCTAGCTTTGATAACTTTTTTCCCCAAATCATTCAGAGATAAAGCTCCCATCTCCAGAAGGTCGCAGCAATTGATAACGCCATCCTGGTATTGTATACTTTATGCTAATGCACAAGAAGGTTAACATTTTTCATTTTATACATTTCAATTATTACACTTCCAATTACACATTTCTGGCTTTGAGTTATTGTGAAAGCCTCCAATTTTATGTTATGACTGAGGTTGGAGAGTGCACTGCCATTCTCTCATCCCACCACATGGTCACAATTTAAATTTAAATGCCTTACCCAGTTAAATGCCAACCAGGTTATTTAATAATCAACATTGGATGAGGGTCGAGCAGTGGATGTAGTGTACATGGATTTTAGTAAGGCATTTGATAAGGTTCCCCATGGTAGGCTTATGCGGAAAGTCAGGAGGCATGGGATAGTGGGAAATTTGGCCAGTTGGATAGAGAACTGGCTAACCGGTCGAAGTCAGAGAGTGGTGGTAGATGGTAAATATTCAGCCTGGAGCCCAGTTACAAGTGGAGTTCCGCAGGGATCAGTTCTGGGTCCTTTGCTGTTTGTAATTTTTATTAATGACTTGGAAGAGGGAGTCGAAGGGTGGGTCAGTAAATTTGCAGACGATACGAAGTTTGGTGGAGTCGTGGATAGTGAGGAGGGCGGTTGTCAGCTGCAAAGGGACTTAGATATGATGCAGAGCTGGGCTGAGGAGTGGCAGATGGAGTTAAACCCTGTCAAGTGTGAGGTTGTCCATTTTGGAAGGACAAATAAGAATGCGGAATACAGGGTTAATGGTAGGGTTCTTAGTAAGGTGGAGGAGCAGAGGGATCTTGTGGTCTATGTTCATAGCTCTTTGAAAGTTGCCACTCAGGTGGATAGAGCTTGTAAGAAGGCCTATGGTGTATTAGCATTCATTAGCAGAGGGATTGAATTCAAGAGTCGTGAGGTGATGTTGCAGCTGTACAGGACCTTGGTAAGGCCACATTTGGAGTACTGTGTGCAGTTCTGGTCGCCTCACTTTAGGAAAGATGTGGAAGTTTTGGAGAGGGTGCAGAGATTTACCAGGATCTTGCCTGGAATGGAGAATAGGTCATACGAGGATAGGTTGAGTGCGCTAAGCCTTTTCTCATTGGAACGGCGAAGGATGAGGGGTGACTTGATAGAGGTTTATAAGATGATTAGGGGAATAGATAGAGTAGACAGTCAGAGACTTTTTCCCCGGGTACAACAGAGTGTTACAAGGGGACATAAATTTAAGGTGAAGGGTGGAAGGTATAGGGGGGAATGTCAGGGGTAGGTTCTTTACCCAGAGAGTGGTGGGGGCATGGAATGCGCTGCCTGTGGGAGTGGCAGAGTCAGAATCATTGGTGACCTTTAAGCGGCAATTGGATAGGTACATGGATAGGTGCTTAAGCTAGGACAAATGTTCGGCACAACATCGTGGGCCGAAGGGCCTGTTCTGTGCTGTATTGTTCTATGTTCTATGTTATTGATTTATAGTGAAACAGAAATTATTCATTAAGGTGTAAAGCTGATTAACACTCAATTTGAAATAGGGAAATATAAATATTTATCCTTCTAAATTAAGATCCAAACATACCATTTCAATGGAAAAACTTTTCCTGCGAAGATTAATTTTGAAATAAAATCTTTGTCCAATAATTGTTAGTCCTTGAAGGCAAAAAAAAATTCTATGAAATGTTCAAGATAGCTTTCTGTCATGATCGTGGCACATGTAGGCAGGTGTCATTGAACGCAGGCAATTGTTGTCGGGACATTTGCCGATGCAGTTCATGAAGGAGTAATTGAGAATTCAAAGGCTTTTAATGAGCCTTTGATCAGTATTGGATCAGTATTTACTTTATCACACTGCACCCTCCTCATGGATTTCCCCTGAAAGACAAAGGATGAACTGTGCAACTTCATTTTCTCAGTGGACTCAACCCCAACTGAATTCCAAGCAAAATTTAACTCCTAACAGCCAGAAACCCAGGCATACAATTTCTGGTAAATAAGTTCAAGCAATTAGATTAAGGCATGTCACCTCCAAAATGTCTCTTTTACAAAAATCAAAATCCTTTTAGTGACACCTTTAAAGAAAAACTGTTCTGATATCTATTCAGCCTTTTCAAATTAACCATTGTCTATAATCCTTTCTAACCATCCCAGTATGTTACCCATACATAATGAATATTTATTGCCTGCAAAAAAGCCTCTGTTTTGGAACCGATCAAATGCCTTCTGGAAATGTCAGTACAGGGCATCCATTGATTCAAGTTTACCTACAGAACATGTTACTTCCTTAAAGAAATTCAATATATGCCTGCACTGGTAAAACATGATATTCCTTCTGCAAATAGAGGTTGATTCAGCTTGATCACTAGGAACCTAAGTGTCCTGTTACAATATCTTTACTGGTAGCTTCTAGCATCTTCCCTATAACAAAAGATTAAGCTAATTAGCCTGTAGTTTCCTGCTTTCCATGTCCCTTTCTTCTTAAATTAGTTGCATTTGGTATTTTCCAATCTGATGGAACCATCTCTGAATCTAGAGAATTTGGAACTTATGACCTCTCTAGTCACTTGAATTGACATTCTAAAGTGAAGCTCTTCAGCACCCAGGACTTGTCAACCCCCCAACTCCCAACAATTTGCTTATTAACATTTCTTTGGTGATTCTCGAGTTCCTCCCTCCTTTCCATTTCCTAATTAACAACTATCTCCAAGTTGTCATTAATATCCATTGCAGTCAAAGCCTATTAAAAAAAACAGATCTGTTCATTTGTCATATCCTAATTTTCTATCATTAATTCCTGAAACTAAGTTTCTATATATCCAGCATTCACTTCATTAACTATTTTCTTTCGAAGATATTCATAGAAACTCTTAATATATTTGATTATATTTCTAGCTAGTTATCTGTTTACTTTAATACTTTCCTTCCTATCCATAATGGAGCTTTTTTTTTGCTTTTTTAAAACTGTTTTGTCCAATCTTTTGACTCGCTACCCATCTTTGTGCAAGTATATGCTTTTTATTTATAGAGTTATAGAGTCCTACAGCAAGGAGACAGACCCTTTGGCCCAAACTGGTCCATACTGTCCAAAATGTCCAAATTTCCCTGCACTTGGCCCCTATCCTTCGAAACCTTTGCTATCCATGTATTTGTCCAAATGCCTTTTAAATGTTGTTAATGTACCCACCTCAACCATTTCTGCTAGCAGCTCATTCCATAAGTATACCACCTGCTGAGTAAAAAGGTTGCCCTCAGGTTCCCTTTTATTCTTTCCCCCTAACTTTAAATTGATGGCCACTTATTCTCAATTCCCCAACCCTGGGAAAAAGACTGAGTGCATTCACCTTATCCATGCCTCTCATAATCTTATACAGTTCTAAGATCACCCCTCAGTCTCTGTCACTCTAAAGAAAAATGTCCTAGCTTGTCCAACCTCTACCTATAACTCAGGCCGTTGAGTTCTGGCAACATCCTTGTAAATTTCTTCTGCACTTCTTCCGTTTATTAACATCCTTCGTATAGCAAGGTGACCAAAACTGAACACAATACTTCAAGTGTAGCCTCACCAATGTCCTGTAAAACTGCAATATAACTTCCCAATTTCTTTACTCAATGCCTTGACAGAAGAAGGCCAGTTTGCTAAAAGCCTTCTTCACTGCTCTATCTGCCTGTGACTCCACTTTGAGAGAACTGTGCACTTGAAGTCCAAGTTCCCTCTGTTTCACCATGAGCTTGGTACAATCTTTAACTTCTGAGTGACCAACAAAAAGTGGGCCCCTCCCTTGGGATGTCTGTATCTTGTGTATTCTGAAATATCTCCTTACATGTGTGCCACCTATTTCATAATATAATTTTCCAGTTCACTTTAGCTCATTCTACTTTCATGTCCTTGTAATTACCTATTTTTAAGTTTAGAATTCTAGCCTTGCACCATCACTAAAACTGAATGTAACATTCAGTCACATTATAATTGCTTCTGATTAGAGGTATCTCCATTATTAGGCCATTAATTAATCCTACCTAGTTGCACAGTATCAGGTCTTGTATAACTGGCTTTCTGGTTAGCACAAGAAAGTGCTGATAGAGTCATAGAGATGTACAGCATGGAAACAGACCCTTCGGTCCAACCTGTCCATGCCGACTAGATATCCCAATCTAGTCACACCTGCCAGCACCCGGCACATATCCCTCCAAACCCTTCCTATTCATATACCCATCCAAATGCCTCTTAAATGTTGCAATTGTACCAGCCTCCACCACATCCTCTGGAGCTCATTCCATACACGTACCACCCTCTGCGTGAAAAAGTTGCCCCGCAGGTCTCTTTTATATCTTTCCCCTCTCACCCTAAACTTATGCCCTCTAGTTCTGGACTCCCCGACCCTAGGAAAAAGATCTAAGAAATTGTCACAAAAAAAATCTACAAACTCCTCATCTAGACTGTCCTTTCTCATTTGATTTTACCAGTCTGTTGTTGAGAATTAAATCCCCTGGATTATTACCTTCCTGAGAAGCATCCATTATTCCTGCCTTTATACTCCATGTGGTTAACAAGGCTGTACACCACCTTAGCGTGTGATTTCTTGTCTTTATCATTCTTCATTTCTACCTAAACCTCTTGTATATCCTGGTTGACTGAACTTAAGAAATACCTCTCGATAGTGTTAATACCATCATTAATTAATAGAGCCTTCCTCCATTTTTGCTAACTTCCTGATCTTCCTAAACATAAGGTACCTTCAAAATTCAGGTCCCAAATGATCTCATCCTGCAGCTGTGTTTCTGTAACAGCTATTAGATTGTATTTATTTATTTCTATTTGTGCTATTAATTCATCAATTCTGTTTGAAATGCTACATGTATTCAGATACAGAGCTTTTGGTTTTGTTCTTTTTTAACTTTTGTAACCATTACCCACATCTGCTTGTCTGCTCTTAGATCTATAGTCTTTATTCTTTAATCTCTTGCTCTGTTTGTCATTTCCTATATCAACACTTTGCTCTCTTGTCTAGTCTCTTTTCTTTGAATTATCATATCTTCACAAGTTTGATCACTTCACCCTACTATTTAGCTTAAAATTCTCCTTGCTTCCTTAATTGCATTGCTTGTTAGAACACCAGAGCTGAAAATGTGTCGCTGGAAAAGCGCAGCAGGTCAGGCAGCATCCAAGGAGCAGGAGAATCGACGTTTCGGGCATGAGCCCTTCTTCGTGAACAATTTCTTTTTCCCTGGTCCTCACTCTGAACAACTTCTCTTTCCTAGTCCCTGTACACCTCCATCCCCCATCACGAAGGACTCAAAGCCCTCCGCTTCTTCCTTTCCCGCTGTACCGACCAGTACCCTTCCACTGACACCCTCCTTCGACTGACTGAACTGGTCCTCACTCTGAACAACTTCTCTTTCCAATCCTCCCCCTTCCACACCCCTTGTTAGAACACCAGAACCAGCATATTTCTGGTCTAGATCATCCCAATGATGCAGTCCCCACATTCCCCAGTGTCCCAGAACTGAAACTCACTCTATCACAACTTTGAGCTACTCATTCATCTCTCTAACCTGACTTGCTGTATGCTAATATGACTAACTAAAACTCATCTGATTTTCTAATGTCCTTTAGAGAAAAAAAATCAGTTGTTCCTACCTGGACCGGACTACATGCGACTCCATACCCAGAGTAACCTGTTGGACTCTTAACTGCCCTCCGTAATGACTGGAGAGTTAATTAGTTCAAGGACAACTTCATATGGGCAAGAAGTGCTGGTCCTGATAGAGACATGCAAAAATAAAAAAAACCAAGACAAAACAGTGGATTCAATGGCACCCTATCCACCACATCAACATATACTTCCTCCATCACTGGCACAAAGTGGTAGTAACACATACCATTTACAAGATAAACTGTAACAACTCATCTGAACGCCTTTGATAGCACCATGACCTCTACAATCTTGAAGGACAAGGGCAACAGACCCTGTCAAGGAAAACATCATCCTGATTTGGGACCATATCACCATTCATTAACTATTGCTAACTCAAAACTCTGAAACTCCTATCCAATGACAGGAGTTTGTTATGTATCTAAGCAATTTGAATTTCAATAGTTCAAGTAGTAAATCATATCGCCCCTCGCATCAGCAATTAGGGATAGGCATTAAATGTTCACACTGCCAGCATCACTCCCATTGCAACAGCAAATTAAAAAGAGTAATTTATGCCACTATCTTTTCTTGATGTTTATTATTTCATATACAGTCATGCAATCATATTTCAGTAATCCTTTTCAAGGATTAAGAGCCAAAATGCTTCAGTATTCTCTAATTATTCAGCACTGTGAAACAAGTGATCAGTTTCATGACTTTTCTCAAAACTGCCTCCAGCATTGGAATGTTTCCCTTATGTTTATCTCAAAAGCCTGTTTCACCACTTACTGGTTAAGCTGATTCTCACTGTGTCATAAACATAGTCTGAAACATCTTGCCACTTTCAATCTATGAGCAGCTCAGTGTCAATGGAAATCCACTATATTATCTGCACAAAACTGGGACAGACTATAGCTGCAATTTAGAAGACAAGGACAAAAAGAATTTGCACTATATAATGTGTCTTCAGGACCTCTCAAAGCTCTTCACAGCCAATAAATTACTTGTTGAAGTGTAATCACTTGTTGTTATATAACACATATATAACAATTTGCACACAGCAAGACTCCCTAAACAGCAATAAGATAAATGACCAGTTAATCTGTTTGTTGATGTTCACTGAGAGAGAAACATTGGCTAAAACACCAGGTGAACTCGCCTCTTTTTTTCACTTGTGCATGGTATCAAGGACTATAGACACTTAGAATGTGCAATGAGTTAGATCATGTTGACAAAGACAAGAGCAAGAAAACATACAGAAAGCCAAAGGCTGTTGTGGTCAGGGGCAACTCATCACCTGATGAAGGGCTTTTGTCCAAAACATCGATTTTCCTGCTCCTCTGATGCTGCCTGACCTGTACCACTCTAATTGCAACTCATCACCTGATAATTGAAAAAAACAATGGCTAAGCTATTTTAACAATCTCATCTGCTTGACCAAGCTAAGTGACAGTGCAACAATAAGGAAGAAGCTTACATTCATATATAGCCAGGAAGGCTGTATTGGATGAAAAAGTTAAAGATTTATCAGATTCATTTTAAAATGGAATATAGCACTTCCACAACCCTGATAGCTTAGTACTGTATTAGGAAAGAATTTCTGTCAATGTCTCGTCACACTTTGTATTTGCAACTTTAAGAACCCACTGAAAGTGAATGCTCATTGTGTTCATCAAAGGTTCAAATGATTATGTTAATAATCACCTGCCAAGTAAGTCAGTACCTTAAAAAAGGACTTACTCCTGCATCTGATTCACCTGTTTTGCAATGGAATTTTATTTGTTCAAGCACCAGGCTATGTACAAAATACAGTGTAGTCGGAATTATTTGCTAGACCAAGCAAAATTATTTCACCAGATTTATATTTCAAATAGAAATTTCAGAATTAAGAGAAGTATTATAAAGTTCATCAATATAATCATTCAAATTAAGTAAATAAAGAAAACTCATCTGGTTGGACAGTGTCAATATTATAAATCATAGCACAGTTTACAAGTCACATGTTCATCAATAACTTTGCTACTCATCATTGCAATATCATGGCAAACATTTACATCCCAAAATTCAGCTCTTCAGTCCTGTTTTACCAGTATTAAGAAAGCATAGAGATCATAATGTGGTAACCATACTTCTTCTATCCACTTTTGGTGCAGCCTATGTGGCACACCAAGAGTCTAAAGGCATGTACTGTGCTCTGAAATGATCAGACTGCACAAATTCTACTGATTTAGTATACAACCTACCATTCTGCACCTCATATGCCTTATTTTCTTTTCATTAACCAAATTTGCTAAGCAACCTGTTCAGAAATGTAATTATACACCTCTGCAGCAGGTGGGAATTGAACCCAGGTTTTTCAGCTCAGGGGTAGGGACACTACCACTGCATCACAAGATGGGCCCCTCACATTTTATTAGTGCTCTCTGTTGAACTGTTACTGGCTGAATATGTTTTGGTTATATGAAAAATGCCTCCTTTGATACTATTTGTCAGGATTGCCATAGAACTTACAGAAAGCTTTTGACTTTGCATTGTAGCAGAATGCATGGAAGTACTGTATATCGTGTTGTTGTAGGAGTTAGCAAAGCTTTTGAATTCAGAAAGGAATGAAGCTGAAGTGTGACAAGTAGGCCAGACAGCAAAAAGACTGTTTTCATTAATCCAGCATGTCAGGAGGATGGTGAGCTTTAAGCAGAAGAAGTAGCATTTCTTCAGAGGTGCTTACATTTCACTGAGGAGGTGGACACAGAACTGTGCTACCTCCTAGATGCTTAGAAAATAATTAATTAGGAGAGTAAACATGCATTTATGAAAGTGAAAACATGTTTGACAAATGTAATCGTTTATTTAGAACCTCATTAGCAGAGGTGGTAAGGAGGATCTGGTAAATAAGGTGTATTTGGACTTTCAGACGGCTTCTGATAAAGTCTGAAATTCAGAATTAATATGTACGGGATTGGGGATATTATCCTAGCATGGTTTGAGGATTAGGCAAGGCAGAAAGCGGAGAGTAGAATTTGGCAGGCTGTGAGCATTGGGGTGCTGCAAGGATTGACACTTAGACCCCAGCTGTTCACAATCTGTATCTATGATTGGGATTATGGGTGCCAATTTTAATATTTTCAAGTTTGCAGATGATACAAACTTTGGTGGGAATGTGAGTTGTGAGAAGAATGCAAAGAGGCTTCAAGGGATTTAGTTAGGTGAGTGATGAGCATGAGTCTGGTAGATGGGCTATAATGTGGATAGGTGTGAGGTGATAGGCATCTCTAGCTTAGGTCTTGCATTCTTGCAGCCGGTGAATATGTTGATGGATTTCACAATCCATATTTGCAGTACAAGAAGAAGGTGTGGCATGATGTGATGAAAACACTGGTGACTCTGGCAGTCCGGATGATTAAGGCAGTCTCATAAAGTGAGAACTAAGCTTTAGGAACACTTAGAGCAGCAATAAATGTTTCCATTGTTGACGTAAACAGCACCCAGTTTTCAGGATATATTCAGGAAGAGACAACCTACTTTTAAGCAGGGCATTAATCCAACTGAGTTCATGCCCAGCAACAGTGTGTTAGTAAACAGTATCCTTTTTAAGGAAACCTCTGACTGAGTGACATGTTCCAGAAACGTTAGGTGGAATTTCCCCTCCATAGGGATGGAGAGATTGGTTGCAAGAATGGGAAATAGTTAGATGAGTTTTCCCTGGAGTGAAACTTGCTTCCTTCTCACCATCTCTGCAATTAGGTGCTGGTGAACAAGGTTGATGGGTGACTGTCTCAACTCACCAGCAAGTAAAGCCCTTCAAGTCAAATAATGGCCACAAAAGAGCCTCAATGTACCACCTCTCCAATTATTTACCTTCCTGGTGGGTGAGAAAGTTGGCTATTTCCTAGCTGAGAAATCAGGGTGACCTGCCTGCCAAGGTTAAGGCAAGGACCTTCAATTGTCCCAATCTGTGAGCAATCAGAGAGGTGGAGATAGTGTCCCCTTACCTCCAAAACCCCGCCCATCACCCTCCTCCCCTTGACCCCTAACCTGTGAAAATGGAAAAAAAAAGCAATTAACCTGTCACTGCTGGATTCCCTCTGGAATAGGCCTTGACAGGCGCTCCTCAGGACCCAGACACTGCTGGCATAATGTAGACGACCAGCTTTTGGCCACCTGACCCTCCCAAATGTTGAGCCGCTGATCGGGTTACAAACTCTTAATGATTGATAAGCATGCGATATGGTGCATTATTTCGCTGCTGGGGCAGTGTTTCAGTCATGACAGAACATGTTCAGTTAAAATTTAGTCATGAAGTATGAAAATCCCAGCTGTGGACTCTTTCAGGCAAATTTCTGTGCAACATTTTAAGGGGTGAAACTGACTAAAATTGCTCCTATTCCTTCCAGAATTCAACTTGACTCTCATTAACAATACCAATAGGAGACCATATGGGCAATGAGTCCTTTCCAGTTCTCCATAGACCAATCCATTCAGTTTCACTCCTTTATTCAAACCATGTAGCTCTGCTCTGATTATTTTCCTTTATGTACCTATCCAATTTCTTTTCAAAATCATTGTATCTGCTCCCATCACACTTCTGAAATAAGTTCCAGGTACTTATTATTCACTGAATGGAAAATTCCTCCTCTTTTACCCCTGCAACTCCTGCCCAAAACCTTAAATCTGTTGCACTCTAGTCCTTGTACTATCTGCTAATTGGAAAAGATTTTCCTTGTTACTCTTAGTCAAGCCTCTCGTAAACTTGTAAATTATCAAATCTCTCTTCTATCTGCTATGTTCCAAGGAGAACAATCTCAGCTTTTCCAATCTATTTTTGCAACTAAATACCCCAATAATTCATTCCTGGAACCATTCTGTCAAATTTCCTCTGCAGTCTCTCAATTAGACTCTAAAGCAGACTGACCAACTGATCAATATTCGAGCTTTATAGAGGTTCAGCCTATCCTCCAGTGTATGTACTCAATGTCATATCAGAAACATGGCTGTCAAGAATTTCTATTTTATTTTTGATCTACTTCAGTTGCTTTAGTACTAGCTGTTCATGTCTACAAAAGATTGTATTCTTAAAAGACTGCATTATCTCGATGATATTCTTGCAAATGTTCCATTTCCCTGATTCTCACTCATGATTTTATTAGTTAATAGTGATTCATTTTGTGATGCTGGGATGAATTAGTATATTAGATAATTTCCTAATGCACCTGGAAATTAAGCAAATCTGCAAAACCACCGCACACCTCTTTATAATATATGCATAATTTTCAACACATGCATTTTTGTGAGACTTTTCACAGAACTGAAATAACTATATAAATGGAGTAGTCAGCTGGTTGCAGCATTAATTCAATGATATCCAATTTTAAGTGCACATTTTGATTCAATACATCCTGTAATACTTTAAACAGGCAACATACTGTGTGAAAATGTATGGTTATTAGGTGGCATAGTTCAAATTTACATGTCCAATCAACATTTGAACCTGTGGGCTTGATTATTTTGATGAGTGTTGGCCTTTGCAATGTGTAAACCTCAAACAATTACTTTCTAACATTATCATTCAAATTGAAATCAATAATAAATGTTTGGTTTACAGAAAATAAAGTTTTTGTCATGGTTGTTTATGCTAGTCAGAATTGTAATATGTGCTTTATCCAAATACTGACAGTCATGGTATTTTACGATATTGCACTGTAAATTATTAATAGGCACATAAAAGTGACATCAGATTGCTCATGGATTTATGAAGTAGAATTTGCTTGAATTTGATTTGCTGTCAAGATTTATTGTTCCATTATTCAAAAATTCCAAAGGGGTATTATTCCCCTTAATCAGGACATCTGGCTACTGATACTATTCAGAGCTGACCCTGCTGTAATTTCAAGAATTAAGTTATTTGCATTATCTGTAACAATTTATTTTGATAAATACTAAGTATTAAGGGGAAAAAAAAGTGCTGAGGGATCTTGGAAACTCCTGAATTGCAGCATTCAGAAAGCCAAGAAGGACTGAAGATCAGAATAGCAGATTAGATAGCAGGAGGTAAATGCTAAGTTGTGTGCCAGACTGGGTTTACTGTCAAATATATGTCATGGAAACCTTCTGCATGATATTGTGCAACATAAAAAGCAGGACCTGGCACAAGTATCTAAAAAAAATGCATCAAAGAGTCAGAGATAAACAAAATTTGAGAGTTTACACACAACCATCCTGAATAAGATACTTTTTGTAATAGGCGTTGACTATTTCTCAGCAGGGAGAAAGTGAGGTCTGCAGATGCTGGAGATCAAAGTTGAAACTTTATTGCTGGAACAGCACAGCAGGCCAGGCAGCATCACCTGCTGTGCTGTTCCAGCAATAAAGTTTCAACCTATTTCTCAGCAGTACTTACTTGCACGCAGAACTTGTAATAAACCTGGACAGTCACAGCAACATCCCTATAACTTGTACAACTTATAGGTTTCTATACCCCTCTGTCCCTTTAAACCCAACGGAATAAATGCCTACCCATTCTTATTTGGTATCTTTCTTCCCTTTGGTAACATGACAGAAGTGGTGGATGTTACATGTCTCAGGCATTGTGACTCAGTGATATGCAGAGATTATGCACTCCAGGTTATGTGGGTGCAACACAAATGTTATTAAATAATTTAAAATGGATGTTCTCATATTTCCAGTTGTTTCCCTACAGATTACATTCTCTTTTTCAGTAAAAAATAACCTGATATAACTTATCAAACACAGTGAGCAGTCAACAGATTCATTGATTCATTGACATGAATCTACTGAGCAGTGGTAATTGACAGCAGTAATTGGTCCCAGATAGGTGGCAGGCTAGAAATGTTGGGGGTAGCTGGGTTCCATTAGAGTATTAGTTGGTCATTGGTGTAGTGGAGTGGTGTCAGGGGATAGTTGGAACTCATCGAGTCAGGATTAGTGAGGTTTGATTGTGTGAACTTAACAGCATGCACAACTACTGCAGACAGTCTTTAAGGATATCTGGTGACATGTGGCTTTGGAATCTACAGTCTTCATTTCAAAATCAAGGAAGCCATTCTTTTGGGCAGACATGAATCAATATTGTGGCAGTCTCCCTAGAACATTTATCAGCCTCCATTTCAGTAATTTGGGAGTTGTGACCCTCTCCTCTATAAAAGTACAAACTACTGTCTTGCAATGGGAAATGGATCGGAGACAAGTTTGTCAACATCTTGACGTTTCATGGAGGATGGTGAAAGAATACAGTGAGTAAAAAAATAGGAGAAGAAAGGCACATATGCACAGTGTCAGGCATAAGTGTAACGTCTTACATTCAATTGTGAGTTGATTGTAATAAAGAGGGAATGTGTCCTTATTTAGTGTACAATTATTCATGGAGATTATAGTCATACAGGAAATGGTGCATGCTGACTCATTTGATCAGCTGATTTAGATATAAAGCAAAGCAGTTTGACGTGATTATTTCTGCTCAGTTGCATCCTGTAGCAGTCATTGAGGATTATTTAGGGTTACAGTCTTCTTGATGTTCTCATCCGTATGCTCTTCCATGTGTGTCCAACGCAATTAATTCCACGTACCTGAAATGTCCACATCCAAACATTTTTGGATTGCAAAACAGGCAAGGCAGAGCTTGCCACAAATATGCAAGACATATGAGTTAGCAGAGACCCCTTCTGACATGACAAGGTAACAGGCCTGGAAACAAGCAGGGTAACAAGAACCCGTCCTTGAAAAGAAACAAGCAAAACACAAATGCTTTATTCTATAACCCTGATTTTAATTTAAGGTTTCAGTATAGAGACAGCAAATTGAGTGGCTCGACTTCTGTGACACTAGGACTATTTGAACTCTTAGTCCTCTTAATCCATATCCCAGACCTGACTTCAGCTACCCCCAACATGTCTAGCCTACCCCCTATCTGGAACCAACTATTGCTGCCAATTACCACTGCTCAGTAGATTCACGCCAATGAGTCTGTTGGCTGCTCACTGTGTTTGATAAGTTAAATTGGGTTATTTTTTTTACCAAAAAACAGAATGTAATCTGTAGGGAAACAACTGGAAATGTGAGAACAACCATTTAAAATCATTTAATAAAGCTCTTGTTGCACCCACACAACCTGAATGCGTAATCTCTGAATGAAATGATACGAGGCTTGTGTTGGAAATTGTGCAACATCGGGTTGACACCAGATGCTCAAGAATATGGTTTTTGGCATTGAAGGGGATGCTAATATGCTTCTAGCATGTCTGAGTTTTTTTGGGGGTTGCAGATCTCAAGAATATCCTTCATAGACTGAGAATGGAGCTACCCTAAAGTGGCTGTCCTCAGCATTTTAAATTAAGTCAAAATGAACATCATCAGATTATGTTTCAAAAATGCTATGCTTAGCAGAATCTTTTCTGACCTAGGAGTGCTCCCAAGCCAAAATCCTTGTCCTGCAAATAGAACATGGTTAAAGTAACATTGTGATTTGAATGACCTCATTACGAGACCTCTGCATTTTAATGCGGTCCTTGCCTGCCCATGGTGAGGGCCTCTGAAGCACTGCCCAAAGCATGACTGTGAAATTGGTGGAGGATGCATTTGCTGAGTGAAGATGAACAACACATTGCTATGATTGTAACTGTGGCCCCACTTCAACTGTTCCCCATCCTGCAAACCTTATTCCTTTGGATTTGAGGAGTTACATTGTGGCCCAATTTTCCACTACCTTCAGCTCAATATCTCTCCATTTCCTTTAGTTTCAGCTGGTCCTGGCCACAAGCCTGCTTTTAAAAAATTCACTGTAAGATACTCAACTCTTCTGCATTTCTGATACTCAATCCATTTGCATTGCAAATGTGATGTCTGTAAATCCAGTACACCAACGCTACTGGCCCTATTTAAATAAGTGTTAATGAGCTCTATAGGGACTCAGCAGGCAGATTATGGGAAGGCCAAAAATATGATCAGAACTGAGCCGCCTGTACTGATTTTGGAGCTGATAATCTGCAGATATTGCTCCTACTTCAACTTTCAAGACAATGCGTTCCGTTGCCCTCATCTTTTCTATCAGACATTACACGAAAAAAAGGTTGCTGCGGTGCCTGATTGATCTCCTGCATAAAAACTTGAGGGATATAAAGGATGTGGAAAAGCTTGGAAGGTGTGGTTATTGTGTCTCCATCTGCAGAAGAGAAATATTTGCACTTTTTCCACTCTATGCAGCAGCTGAAAACACAGTTTTAGGGCAAAAAAAAATTACCGTTTGAATTGTAAGACTCCATGTACAGCAGCAGCCATGGAGGACAGGTGGTGCTGAGCCTGCCTCCTCAACCATATGGTTGCTGGTCTGAGCTTCAGTTCTGCCTGTCACTCAAATTTGTCTGAGATTGTTTGGCAACCAGTTCCCACCCCGGCAGCTAGATGGAGTGCCACGCTATGCCATGTTGCTCCATCTGATGATCAGGAAAATAACTAATGCAGTTAAAGTTCCTGCAAGAGCTTTTTCTCTTGGCTAAATTTGTAAAACCACAGAGAGCTACTGGAGTGAAACCCACATTTCAGACTGCCTTTTCCTTCATAAATATCATGAGCAACATCAAAGCAAAAACTGAGGCCTAACCATGTTTATGATTCTTTGACGAGCAATGTACTGAAGTTAAATAAATCAGACTTGCATATAACAGGTACTTCTTGCTGCTTTCCTGTCCTTTTAAAACAGTCATGCATCAGTCTACAATTTGATACTGGCCAATGCATAATCAGGGAACAACGTTCTGCATTAATGCTTAAGGAGATTGAATTCAGTTTGTTTCAGTTAATCCGATCTGAAGTTGATCTTTTGTGCAAATAGTTCATTCTTTTGGTCAGTTCTAGGTTTAGTTGCATAACTCTTTACAGGGTATTTCTCCTGCTTTCCCACTGTAGACTTTACCCCCGTTTGTCACAAGTTCCTCAAACCTTGATGTTATTAGATGGTTTGTGTACATGCACCACCCATGCTCAAAATAAATTTGCAACATGATTTTCATATTTAAGCACCCTCATGTCTTTTTCAGTCAGGCAGACAGTTTGCTCAGTTGCAAAATTACGTAAAAGCTGTGTTTTTATGATGCAGCCAAAGTAGATGTCACCCAACTCCGATTTTCAACTGTGATCATGTGATGATTGAATCAAACAGCCGTGAATTGAAAAAAATGTCCAGGGCATTTAAGCAAGAAGACATTGTGTGTAATAAATTAATTCAAAGCCTAAGAAGAGAGAACTCCTGTTTCAGAAGTAATTTCAGAAGTTTCTGGGAACAGTGGAATCTCTCTCCGATGCATTTTGCAAAGCTTTGACCTGGAGCATTGGTGAAGTGAAAGAGTCCATAAGAAAATGCAAGCTCTCATCAAGAAATTCTTTCTTGTTTAAGTCTCTGGCTAACTTGCCAGAATTTGCACATGAGGTGTAGGCTGATGTCTGGTTGGTTCAACATGCTAGATAGGAAGCCCATCAGTGAGATTGTAAAACCCAGGAGCTGTAATAATCAGGGTCAGTTTTTCAAGATAGTGAGTGCGTTTTAAGTTTAATTCCAAATTCTCCTGCTCAAAACTGATCTGAGTTCAAGTTCAGGTTTACTTTACTGTCAAAATCCCAACAGTTTTTGTTTTTACTGAACTCAGATTGAAGTAACAGTGCAAAATTTCATGCTACATTTGCCAACATTTAGTTATGGAGATTACAGATCTTGTGATCTAATGCTCTGATCTTTGGATATCAGCATTTCCATGAGTAAACTAAGGGAAGTACACTATTACAGAATGTATATTTTGTAGATATAGAATGCAATTTTTTCTGTTAGAAATATCAAATGCTGAATGCATATTTTATTTCACATTACTTAAGATTGTGATCTGCAGTCCAAGAAATGCTGTTAAAATAAGATACCATATAAAACAAGTAGAAGTTTCAAACATTAATAATATCAAAAATGCATGTAATCAGAATCATGAAAAAATCTGCTGCCATTAATCTCTTGTTATCAACATATCACTGTATACTCATGTGGAAAGAGCCTGAATGATGATGGCAGCTTTTGACATTTAGCTTAAATTTATAGTATTAAAACTTGCCTCATTGCAGAAGCTTGTTTCAAACTAAATTATAGAATCAAATTGAGAAATTCTGTGCTGGTCTGTCTTATGATTAAAGGTCACATAGCTTAGAAATTTAAAAAAATGTGGTAATTATATGAAAACTTACACAATGGAGTTTGCTTTAATTTTGCTAAATCAGTGTTAGCAAGACGGTCAACTGGTTTGAAATGGGACTAAATGTATTATTGGCTCATGAATGTCGGTCCAGCCAGTGCTATCTTGGAAGGCATGATTTGGAGATGCTGGTGTTGGACTGGGGTGTACAAAGTTAAAAATCACACAACACCAGGTTGTAGTCCAACAGGTTTAATTGGAAGCACACTAGCTTTCAGAGCGACGCTCCTTCATCAGGTGATAGTGGAGGGCTCGATCGTAACACAGATCGAGCTATAAATTCTGTGTTACGATCGAGCCCTCTACTATCACCTGATGAAGGAGCGTCGCTCCGAAAGCTAGTGTACTTCCAATTAAACCTGTTGGACTATAACCTGGTGTTGTGTGATTTTTAACTATCTTGGAAGGAGCCTTTTGCTGCACACTAAAAGAGCTCCTATTTCCAGGTCATTTTAGTGGCAATTTGGAATCTTATGATGTACGTTGGACACCAATGATCACTTTCAAACAGAAATGGACAGAGTGTGCACCATCCGCTGGTGGTACAGCTGTACAACACATAAAGAGAAGTTTAAAATTATTTTTAGTGGGCTGGAAGAGGCAGGAGATTTGCACTGCATTTCACAAAAATAATGTGGCTGTTGTCACTCAGGATCTTGAGCATCCCTTTATCCTGTATACACACACACACTGTCACTCCCTGATTTCCGGACTGAAAGGCTGAGTCTGGCAAGTTACATAATGCAATGCATTTTGGGCAAGTAGTCTGCATCCCCTATCCAAGTGAGAATCAGGCTTCAGACTAGTTCCTGCCCTTTGCATCTAACTTCATCCTTGACAATTGGTGGAATATCATTCTTGTGAAAGCTGTCACACTTATTAATAAAACAATCATAAATTTCAAAAGGAACATTGGGCTATAATTGAAATCAGTAAAACGTTCTTGTCTTGATGATCAGATCTGTTTTGAATGAATTATGCTGAAATAGAGTTACTCAAAGCTTACTTTGAAAAGAAATATTTGACCAAAATGTGGTTATTTTAAAAGGGCTTCTATGCAGCTTTAAGCCCAGACAATAGATAGATCATATTTGCAATGCTATTTATATTTTTATTTATTTTGAAAGGTGCTTCATTAACAACAACTTCTATTAACTACAAGATCCAGGCTGCAAGAATAGGCAGCTTGTAAGAGTTCCAAATCATCATTTAATGCAGATGATGGAGGTCTCACTTGATGCGCTGGTGAGGATCTTGTGTTGTTTACTTAGTGGCTCACTATATTAAATTGGTCTGAGATGTGTCTTCCTCGGGATCAAGACCTTTGAGATGAAAATTTCACTACTGAGGACTGTCAGCTAAATGGAGGGCTGGCAGCCTGTCATGTGGACAGGTGAGGAATGGTGGTAGCTGCCAGCAATGTAACACAGGAGAAACCTGGAATGACCAGGAGAACTTAGATTACATGTGAGTGAGAGCAGGATAAAGGTCTGAGGGGAGTCAGCAAAAAGGGTGGGAGGGTAAGTTGAATTTGAATAGACTAGCACCTCATGATGCTAAGTGCCTTAATCAGACTCAGAGTGTGGTTGAATTAAGAGCATCCTTCTTGCCCCCCGAGAATCTTGAGCAAACTCAACAGTTTCAGCCTGGTGACCTCATCTGCTGCCAGGTGACTACCAGTGACAGCAATACTTGCAGAATTAAGGCCCTCAATTTGCCGTAGGTGCAAAGGAATCCCCATCTGCCTGATTAAATGCCCCTTCCAGCCTCTAAATCTGCATTGAAGGAGGATATCAAATCCCACCAACATCGGAGATTTTAACTCTGTTCACCTGCTACTGAGAAAGTCTGTAGGTGAAACTATAGTATTTACCATCTGAGATCCCAGAAGATCCCTTTTAAATATGTTTTTTAAACAGAAAACAAGCATACTTATTAAAATCAGTAGGCTTTAAATATGAAGGTTGGACTCCAATGTGACCCACACAGGCAAGTAACTCGTCAGGAAAGGGAGTTGGAGAGAAGAGATCCAAAAAGTATTCCAATTTACTTACGTTAACTTTTCCTCTGTGTAGTGATTGGAACTAAGTGAATTGTATTGACTATGAAATCCGTGAATGGGGTTGTTAACTTGGGCCAATCAGGGAGCCCAGTTTGACAGGTATAAATAGGGGATTATTTAATCCCTACCCTCCCCCTCACTGTTTTGATCACACAGCACTGCCCTTTGATGTGAAGGGCAGTGTTTGTCACTGGCCACCTGGGTGTTTTCCTATCTTCCTGGTGGTGGAAATTGAATAAAGATTCGTGCACTTTGTGTCTTTCACTGTGTCTCACACCTGCGCACACACACCCTGGGTGCTGGGGGATAAAATAAGCACTACCGCACTTAGGTGGTAGTGTGGGGGTTAAATTAAAAAAAAAAGGGGATTCACACAACAAAAAAAAAGATAAATAGGGGATTCAGGGAGTCTTCTGACTTCAGGGACTGACTCTGACCTGGCTGGCCACATACAAATAAAAGGTGATTTAGTAACAGGATACTGGTCTCTGTGCAATTGTCTCACTCAGTAAAGTATTTTTGACTGGCTCTGCATTCTCCCTTCTCTGCACTACTTGATTTAATCAACACATTTGATCCACAAATTTATTCTGGGAGAAAATATTGTACATCCAAGGTTGTGGGTATCTAGAAGTTGCTGCCTAAAAGGATGGGAGAGGTAGGAACGTTCAAAACATTGAAGAATTACTTAGATGAATGCTTGAGATACTACAGTTTAAAAGGCAATGGGCCAAGTGATGGAAAATGGGATTAGAATAGATGGATGTTTGATGATTGACATGAACGTAATGGGCCAGAACACCTCTTTCCACATGTAAAAACTCCATGACAACTAATACTTTCCAAATTGTGAAAGTCTGACTGCTAGTGTTTAGCAACTTTTGTTTGATCTATTCACCATTACCCAAGTCCTTAAAATTATGCCTTTGTAACGTCTTTGTTTTTCTTCCAGTTGTCAGTGGGAAGTGACCTTTGTTGAATTATTTTGTAACAGGCTGTCTAACAGAACTTAGGGTCGCATTTTACAAGGGTCTGAGTGACATGGGCTTTGGTGTGATGTATGACAGAATTGGATGAGAAATCCAGCAGGGCCCATTCTCAAAATTGCGGTCATCTCCTTCCACCTTTTACACTTTTCACAAGTGCCATGGTGAAATCCTTGCCAGGTTGCGTTAAATTGCCAGATGATGGGGATTAGTGCTTGTTAAATACTGTGTTAATGCACAACTTACCTCATTAATGCCCAGCTTTCCATCTTACCAAACTCGCCAAACAAGCTAGATGTCAAGAAAATTCGATAAGGTAAACTTAGTGGATACCTGGCAGTTTCAGCTTGTCACTTGCTCCGTATTACCTCCATGTTGCAAACTGGGAATCAATATCTCAGTCATACTCCATGCGCACTGGCCACACTTCCTCACACCTACAGATGTTGATATTGGACATGTGAGAGCATCTAATGATCATGATGGCAGAAATTCAATCCACTTACAGGATGTTTTTGCACCTCAATGTTCTATGTTGGGCTATACCAGCAAATATCCTTGTCTTGTCAGCCATTTTGCTTTGCCTCAGGATGCTCACTAACACTTAGACTACCCAATGCTCACAACATCCCTGCCTTGCTTTGCCTTGTCTTAATTTTTTCTGCTTTGCCCTATCAGCCTGAGGTTTATATTCCTGCTTATTTGCCATGCCATTTGGTGCAGGCAGAAAGCTAGGAAGCCTGCTATAGCTGTCAGTAAGTCAAGGGGATTTCTCAGCTGCTCCTAGCACAGTAAATCAAGGGCAGCCACTGATACCAGCCTAGGTCCTACTTAGAATTAGTATCTGGAGCATCTTCTCATAAGTGCCGAGGATCCAAATGACAGGCAGTACTCTGTCTTATTTTGGGCTGATTTCTTCTTAGAATGTGAGAAAAGCAGGTCATAAGGACATGAAAGTGGGTGGCACTTGACACATGTGGGGAGATGACCCCAGCCAGTGAGTAGGCAGCACAGAGGGCATGCATGGTTAGTACTGTCAGGGATTGGGGTGGGTGACAGGGAGTGCAGAAGATGTGCAGGATGATGGTGTGAGTTGTAGAGCATGAGTCTTGGTACAAGTTGGGTACAGTAGCAGAGTTATAGTGAGTGTAAGGAAAGAAGGTGGTGGCACTTATGCTGGCAGATTGGAGAGGACATTAACCTGTTTCCTTCATTGCTAGGCATTCCTCCAGATGGCTGAGACAATTTTCACCCAGGATAGGCTGGCATGGCCTAGTGCTGTGACCTTCACTCCTGGTCCTGGGGAGGAGAAAGTCCTGCCTGTGCACTACCCCATCCAGCAGGAACCCCAAGAACCTGCCAACAAAGTGAGGTGCCAATTCCTGTCTGCCCTGGTCAGGAATGATGCAGAGCAGCTCTGGACTGACAGTTCTTGTCTTGGGGTTTAGATCAGAGTGGTGCTAGAAAGGCATAGCAGGTTAGGCAGCATCCGAGGAAAATTGACGTTTTAGGTTTGGTTGTTTTAAAGTAACATATTGGTCGTTCAGCTGCAGGACTCATGGCTAATAACATCAAAAGACTACATCATAGCAGGAAAATTGACGTTTCAGGTAAAAACCCTTCATCAGGAATAATTCTTGTCTTGGGTGGACAACAGCCTTTTAAAGGTGGGATACTGGTGAAATTCAGAACATTGAATTGTTCTGGGCAACAGCATGTGATAAATTGGGCAGAATGGATTGTGAGATACCATAGGGGTGTGGTAGGTAATTAAATGGCAAGTTCGGTAAGATACAGCAAGGCAACACAATAGGCCTCATGGCACCAGATCTTCCAAAAACCTGGACACAATTCGAATTTAGTCAGATTTGGTGCTTAGTCTTTACTGGAAATTTAAATCACTGAAAAACACGTGGCTATGGACTGTTTGTCCCTAGTAATTGCTTTTGCAATAGAATCAGTGTAATTGTGTTTCACATGATTAATTTATTTTCTTTCCTTTAATTTGTCTTAGTTACCATTGCCCCTGCCAGGATAGGAGTCAGAGGAATTTTTACCAGGCTTCTATAAATGTTGCTCAGCAATCTGGAATAATTAACCCTCTTTCATGCAGCTGCCCAATGACTCGATGGATATGAAATCTGTCCAGTGCGCTTCTGAGCCATACAGAAAGCTCCCTAGTTCATTCTCCAGCCTGTGCTGAATTAGTTGCTCTCAGCCAGGACAACATTTACAGGCAATACAATTGGCTTCCATGCTCTTGGGACTGAAAGCAGAAAAAAAATAAGCCAGTACTTCCACTGTTTATTCCTACTGAGTAATCCCTGCTGAAACTTGCACATGCGGACATTGGGTGAGGATGGGGCTCAGCTGCAACATCTGCCTAATATGATAACACTTGTGTCCAGGTTCCTGCATAAATAATGGTCACTAGGGAGGCATTGGATGCTTGTTGGCACCTGTGGATCTGTGCTCCAGCATAAATCATGCATTCAGGAGAGCAGGAGAGTAAAGAGACAAAACTGAAATCCCTCTTTCCCTGCGTCGAATTGTTGAGACTGGGAACTTGGCACACAAAGAATCCATTGTCCTTAACTATATCGAATACTTAAAGCTGTGCTGAAGGAGTTAGATGCGATTAGAGTATTAGGTTTGGTTGTTTTAAAGTAACATATTGGTCGTTCAGCTGCAGGACTCATGGCCAATAACATCAATAGACTACATCATGGGGGAGAAGGAGCACCTGACTCCTCTCTAATTAGGAAAGGACCAGTCTGGACTGGGACTTTAGGTTGGATCTGTGCAGTATTTACTCTGCTGCACAAACCTCCCAAAACTGCGGTTCAGGAATACAGAACTATCAAACGCCGATTATTAATAAAGTGAGAAAGGACAAATTTTAAAACCAGTTTGATTTTTTTTAGATATATACCAAACAGCTGAACCAAAATGCTGGAGTGCAAAATAATTTTAATGCAATATCTATTGATAGTGGCATCTTGTTCAAATAAATCCTAATGACCAATTAAGTACCAAACTGTTTTGTTGCAAATCAGAAATTGCTGGAAAAACTCAGCAGGTCGAGCAGCATCTGTGAAGAGAAAACAGACCCTGGGGACCCTGCAGTTTTAGGACTCAATATCAAGTTCAATTAATTTAGAGCCTAATACCTTCATCCATGTCTTTACCCAAACCCCACACACTAGGCCGTACTATCAGATAAAAACCAAAAGCAATGAGGACGCTGTAAATCAGAAGCAAAAACAGAAGTTGCTGGAAAAGCTCAGCAGGTCTGGCAGTATCTGTGAAGAGAAATCAGGGTTAATGTTTCGGCTCCATAAACCCTTCTTCAGTACTGTACTTATGGAGGTTTATAAAATCACGAGGGGCATAGATAGGGTAAATATCTGTTCCCTGGGGTGGGTGAGTCCAGAACTAGAGAGCATAGGTTAAGGGTGAGAGGGGAAAGATTTAAAAGGAACTGAAGGGGCAACATTTTCACACAGAGGGTGGTGCATGTATGGAATGAGCTGCCAGAGGAAGTAGTTGAGGAAATTGGAACAATCACAACTTTTAAAGGCATCTAGATGGTTATGTGAATAGGAAGGGTTTAGAAGGATATGGGCCAAATGCTGGCAAATTAGGTTAGGATATCTGGTTGGCATGGACAAGTTGGACTGCAGTGTCTGTTTCCGTGCTGTACATCTCTATGAATCTGTGACATTAACTCTGATTTCTCTCCAGAGATGCTGCCAGACTTGCTGAGCTTTTCCAGCAATTTCTATTTTTGATACTTATTACCAGATAGGCTGCCACTACAACCAACCCACTGTCAGCCACTAACTGCCCCATTAGCAGCTATTGTTTTCTCAGGCTGACCATTACTTTTGTCTGCCCATTTGTTGTTCTCTGTCTCTGGGCTCCATCTCCACCTATCATTTATTCCTTACTCCTCCCCCACCCCATCTTCAGCATATATGCCAACCTTTTCCCAGGTAAAATCAGTTATGAAGAATTCATCAGACTCAAAACATTAACTCAGCTTTCTGTCCACAGATGCTGCCAGACCAGCTGTGTTTCTCCAGCAATTTCTGTTGTTGTTTCTGATTTATCATCTGGAGTTCTTTGATTTATATAAAATTGTTTTGGTCATTTTTACAATGATTGTCAATGACTCCTGATCATCCCATCAACCACCTCTAACCGTTCTATCATTCTTAACTTCAAACATGTATTGAAATTTTATTTTTTCCAATTATTTTACACTTCCAACCTCTCCCATCTGTGCCTACAAGTGATTTGTGTATCTGAGTATTCATGTCTGTGTTTGCGTATGTATGTGCTTTATGCAAAGTAACAAATTTTTTTATTAGGACAGTTCCAATTTATTTTGTATTTATTTTAAATTTAAACTTTTTATTCTATGTTAATTTTTTTTAAAAATGACTAACAGCAGGTGCCATGGTGGCAAAGCCCAGAGCCAACTGTGGCTTATTTTTTATGTGTTTGTGCCAGCCACAAGCTTACATAATATGTAAGATGATGTAGATGTGAATTCTTTACACCAGCTGTGCCTAGAGACCTTTAAGTAAGAATCTAGTTACAGTGTGAAGATGTCATCTGGGAAAATAACACTAAAGAGTATGTTTAAAATCACTGGTCAATAATTCATCTGCATGAATAAAGTCAACCTCAATATTACAAATGACAAATAAACTGGCTCATTCAGGGCAATGAACAGGGCTTTGGTGAATTGATGCAATTTGCCTATCTTATTGTGGAAATAGTAAGAACTATCAGACCAAGTCAGAATCAATAATTTACATATAATAATTTTAAAATTTCCTGAAGTCCTATATACTTATGAGGTATTTGATTGATCGGAACATTCTGTGAGAAACAATTAGAAAAGAGCAACATATGTAATTCTCAGATATCATCCAGAGTATATCCATGATAAAAAAAAAATATTGAATCCTCCTTCCATTAAAATTTAGACATTTTGAAAATATTTACTTTTTTCAGTTTGTGCTCTTTTTGAGGAAGTTCTCAACCAAGTATGGAGTGGAATGATTATGGAATTAAATCAAAAACATAGAGAATTAAGTAAACACAATAAATTACGGGCTAATATGGTTTTCATTTTCATGATTTTTGTTTTTCACTAGTTTTTGACCTTGTTTTCTATGTCAACACAACAATGATGGATTATTACTAAGAATGTTTGAAAAGAATAACAGAAGAAAAGCTGTGCAAAAAGTCACTTCTCAGTCATTGGCATGTATCACTGGACTAAATAATAATAATAGATGGCAATCTGTATTACTATTTTGATTAATTTCAAGGCCAAATCCTTCACCTAGTATGTTCTTGTCAACTTTTCATTGAAGAATAATGTAGCACAGTTGACATTGCATTATTAGTGGTTAGTCACTGCTCGAACCATTGCATTGGCCCTGCTATTTACTGGGAAACAGGGAGGGAGTAGGGGTGACTGCCAGCGATCAGGAAACATGGGAAATGCTGAGGTCCTGCTGAGCGTTTGTGTTCAATTGCTGCTTGACAACATCCAGCTTGGATACTTACTGGCACTGCAAGCGAACAACTGCACTAAGAGAAAGTGAGGACTGCAGATGCTGGAGATCAGAGCTTAAAAATGTGTTGCTGGAAAAGTGCAGCATCAAAGGAACAGGAGAATTAACGTTTCGGGCATATGCCCTTCTTCAAGAATGAGGAGGGTGTGCCAAGCAGGCTAAGATAAAAGGTAGGGAGGAGGGAGTTGGGGGAGGGGTGTTGGGAATACGATAGGTGGAAGGAGGTTAAGGTGAGGGTGATAGGGCGGAGAGGGGGTGGGGACGGAGAGGTCAGGAAGAAGATTGCAGGTTAAGAAGGCGGTACTGAGTCCGAGGGTTGGGACTGAGAAAAGGTGGGGGGAGGGGAAATGAGAGGTGCAGGTGAATTTCTGATAGATATGGAAGGATCTCTTGGGGCCTTGGAGGGAAGTGAGGGGGGAGATATGGGCTCAAGTTTTGAATTTTTTGCGTTTGCAGGGGAAGGTGCCTGGAGTGGAGGTTGGGTTGGTGGGGGGTGTGGATATGCCAAGGGAGTCCCCCTTAGTCCAAGAACTCCCCACCTACATTTGGGACACCACCACGCCCTCCACCTCCTCCATGATTTTCACTTCCCCGGCCCCCAACACCTTATCTTCACCATGGACATCCAGTCCCTGTACACCTCCATCCCCCATCACGAAGGACTCAAAGCCCTCCGCTTCTTCCTCTCCCGCCAACCCAACCAGTACCTATCCACTGACACCCTCCTTCGACTGACTGAACTGGTCCTCACTCTGAACAACTTCTCTTTCCAATCTTCCCACTTCCTCCAAACCAAAGGAGTCACCATGGGCACCCACATGGGCCCCAGCTATGCCTGCCTCTTCGTTGGATATGTGGAACAGTCCATCTTCCGCAGCTACACTGGCACCACCCCACCTTTTCCTCCGCTACATCGATGAATGTATCAGCGCTACCTCGTGCTCCCACGAGGAGGTTGAACAGTTCATCCACTTTACTAACATCTTCCACCCCGACCTCAAATTTACCTAGACTGTCTCAGACTTCTCCCTCCCCTTCCTAGACCTCTCCATTTCTATCTCGGACGACCGACCCAACACGGATGTTTCCTATAGACTGACCGACTCCCACAGCTACCTAGATTACACCTCCTCCCACCCTGTCCCCTGTAAAACGCCATCCCATATTCCCAATTCCTTCGCCTTCGCCGCATCTGCTCCCAGGAGGACCAATTCCAATACTGAACAACCCAGATGGCCTTCTTCTTCAAAGACCGCAATTTCCCCTCAGACGTGGTTGACAATGCTCTCCACCGCATCTCCTCCGCTTCCCGATCCTCCGCCCTTGAACCCTGCCCCTCCAATCGCCACCAGGACACATCCCCACTGGTCCTCACCTACCACCCCACCAACCTCCAGATACATTGTATCATCCTTCGTCATTTCCGCCACCTCCAAACAGACTCCCCCACCAAGGATATATTTCCCTCCCACCCCTATCAGCGTTCCGGAAAGACCACCCCTCCACGACTCCCTCCTCAGATCCACACCCCCCGCCAACACAAACTCCACTCCCGGCACCTTCCCCGACAACGCAAGAAATGCAAAACTTGCTCCCACTTCCCTCCAAGGCCCCAAGGGATCCTTCCATATCCGTCAGAAATTCACCTGCACCTCCACACACATCATTTACTGCATCCGCTGCACCCGATGTGGCCTCCTATACATTGAGGAGACAGGCCGCCTACTTGCAGAACGTTTCAGAGAGCACGTCTGGGACACCTGCACCAACCAACCCAACCACCCCGTGACTGAACACTATAACTCCCCTTCCCACTCTACCAAGGATATGCAGGTCCTTGGCCTCCTCCATTGCCAGACCATGGCAACACGACCTTCTTCCCGACCTCTCCGCCCCACCCCCTCTCCAGCCTATCACCCTCACCTTAACCTCCCTCCACCTATCGTATTCCCAACGCCCCTCCCCCAAATCCCTCCTCCCTACCTTTTATCTTAGCCTGCTTGGCACACCCTCCTTATTCCTGAAGAAGGGCTTATGCCAGAAACATTGATTCTCCTGTTCCTTTGATGCTGCCTGACCTGCTGCGCTTTTCCAGCAACACATTTTTAAACAACTGCACTAATACAGGCAATTGAAAAGATTGGGGTTGGTGCAGGTTGTGCATAAATTGAGGTTGGGGGAAGTGCTTAGTATGTTTCTGCTCAGGTGGAAGAGAGGTTGAGGATAACAGGTCCCAGATTGAGCAAGAGAGATTATTAGATTATTGTGGTAAGAGAGAGGTTCTGTGGAGATCAAATTACAAAGGGGATTACAGTGATTGGGGGAAAGAGAGTTCATAGAGAGCTTGGATCATGGTGGAACACAGCACATGATACACTTGGTGGAGGGAGAGTACTCACATTAGGTTTGGGGGCAATTGCAGAAGAAAGATTGCACCAATGGTCTATCACAGCAGGTTAGCTTGACCATTTGTGAATGGGGAAGAGGGATAAATCACTCCTGCCCCTCATAGCCCATAAACACGGGTGGCTTTGTGACAGTTCCCCTGTCTTTTAGCCGGGTTTCCTGAATGCTCAGAAATCTGATCTGTAGCCTTTAAATCCAAGTTGATAATGAAATCTGGGGCACACAGCCTCATTTAAATATGTAAAGTACTGACCTACCTTTGCAATGTGGGTTAGCTTTCTGAATCAAAATGGCTCTGGTTAAATCAGAAATAGGTGCATTCATTGCAGGTTATGTTTGGAATTCCTATTTTTAATGATTTCAGCTCCCAAAATACACCCACACTGGGCATGCTGGAGTGGTTAGCATTCTTTCCATCTGTCTATTATTTGTTGCATCTTTTCAAGATTACTATCTGTTATGAAACAATAGCAGCAATTCCTTAGTACTGCTGGCCCTCAATAAATTAACAAGTTGCAACCCGCGCAGTTTCTTTAGTAAAACATTCCCAATTACCTTAACAGGAGAGTAACCAGAGTCAAATTGGCAGTGAGCTAAAGAAGAAGACATTAAAACAGGAGACCAAAAGTTTGCATGAATGAAGAATGAGAGGCAGAAGTTTAGGAGGGAGGAATTCCACAACGCTGGAGCAAAGAGGCTGAAGGATATCAGGGCTACACAAGAAGCTGGAATTAGAAGAATGCAGAACTTGTGACTGGCTGTTAGGCTGAAAAAAGGGACAGAATTAGGATGGTGCTGGAAAAGCACAGCAGGTCAGGCAACATCCGAGGAGTAGGAAAATTGACATTCTGGGCAAAAGCCCTTCATCAGGAATCTTCTGCCCGGAACGTCAATTTTCCTGTTCCTCGCATGCTGCCTGCCCTGCTTTGCTTTTCCAGCACCACTCTACTCTTGACTCTGATCTCCAGCATCTGCAGTCCTCACTTTTGCCTGAAAGAGGTGACAGCAATAGGAAGCGGCAAGGCCCAAATGGAAAAACCAAATCCTTGTAAAAGCATTTTGCACAGCTCCCTGATAAGGTAGCAATTTGCAATTAAATCCAGATGAGGTAGGTTCCAACTTTGATTCAATTCTGAGTTAGCTGATATCAGGTAAAATGGCAGCACTGAAATTAGACATGATGTGAACGAGGAGTTAAAGAAGTTAAATAAGATTTCACTTTTAATCATCCAGTGATCTGTGCTTAAAAGTGCAGGTGTACCAGGGCAGAGTTTGTGTGATTATCTAACCCTTCAATGGTTGTCTAACACTCCAGGACTTACCGGGGCTCCCTGTGAAATAAACAGTATTCAGGTCAGGCATCAGGTAGTTGTTAGTATCCATAGAACCGACTATGGAAAGAGTCAAAGCCTCCATTAGAAGAAAAGATAAAATGAAACAAATGTTGGGAAATAATCTTTTATTAAAAGATTACCATCAACTACTAAAAGTTTGCTGATGAAAATGCTGCATTATCAAAGACTGCAAATAAATGCTTGATGTCCATGGTTTATACTCCTGAAACTTGTTTATTTGTCTATACAAATTCAAGAAACTACTCCTCAAATCGGGATCAGAATATTGGTATTTTGGCCACATGCAGTACAGTGCATAGAATGCTTTTGAATAATACTTTCAGATCAGTAGCTTCTCAGCATAGACATTGATTACCTTGATGCTAGATGAAGCTATTTTCATCCTGTGATCTTCATATCAAAGGCAGAGCCTCTTTGCTCTTCTGCCAGTGGACTGGCTTGAACTGGTGTTGCTTTTACACAATCACATTCAATAAATTTCAGTATGCTGAAGCAAACTCAAAATTGAGAAGCCAAGAATGAGATGGAAATTTGTGCTTGAAGTTCCAGTTTTACTTCCATGATTTACAATCATATGCTAGGATTATAATTAAATTTTAATGTTATCTGCAACTCAAACCACAGAAAATTAGCTGGAAACAAGAAACTTAAAGGAACTTGTCAAAGTTAAAAAGAATGTACAGCAACTTGTAGTTATACAAAGGCAGAAAATGCAGGAGTAACTTAGTAGGTCTGGGAGCATTTGTGGAGAGAGAAACAGAAGAATAATTGAATTTGAAATGTTAACTCTGTTTCTGTCTTCACAAGTGCCGCCAGACCTGTTCAGTTTCGCTAGCACTTGCTGCTTTTATTTTAGATCCAAATAGTATTTCGCATTTATTTTTTCCCATATCCTTCAGAGGAACATGATCAAATTGAACTGACCACTAAGTTACATGAAGAGATAAGTAGGACTGATGACCATAAGCTTGTTCAAATAGTTCAGGCTTAAGAAGCATCTTGAAGGAGGAAAGAGTAGCAGAGGGCAGAGGAGTGTACGTTATCAATAATGGAACAATTGAAATGGAATTGAACCAGAGCAGAGACATCAGAGGTTTGTAACACTGCAGGAATTTTCCAGGCACAAGGAGCTGCAAGGCCAAAAATGATTTGTAAACAAAAATGAGAATTTTAAAATTGAGGCATTACGGGACCAGTTGCTAATATACCTCAGAAAGTACAGGGATGATGAGTGAACAGATGTAATGTGAGTTATGATTTGGGCAGCTGAGGTTTGGATGTGCTCAAGCTCCTGCCAGGTGTAAGATAAGAGGCTGAACAGGTAAATGTAAGCAAGAATAGTCGA
>NC_057720.1:48424108-48440249 GCF_004010195.1 Chiloscyllium plagiosum
TGTGCAAGAAAAGGTTTTCCAATGCCAAGAGAAAGGATTTCTTTTTTGGCACATGTGAGAATGTCTCAGAGAGCAGCTTAATGGTCAATGAATGAACAGCATACTGATTTGCAAGATGCAGTACAGCAAGGAGGCTGTTTTTGACAGTAAATAAAAGGAGGTTTAAAGAGCAGGGATTGAAGGGAGCTGAAACCCTAGGCACTGGAGCAATTTGGAGAAAGTTTGTTGAGATACTGGGATGGACCTTTACTGGAAAACTGGGACTGCAGCGAAACTTGGACAACTCATTGCTCTCGTCACAGGGCCGTAATAAGGAGACAAACTGAGATAGATTTATCCTTCCCTTAGATAACAAACTCATGCTGAAGAGAAAACCTTGCAAAGATTGATAAGTGTTCTCTATTTTTCATAGGGTTGAGTGCAGATGTATTTTAATGATTCAGTCAAATCACTTCAGCACATTAGCCTAAAAAAAAGCAGGCGATTCAAATGTGAAAAAAGTAAGGAATGGTGCTAATGTATTAGAAAGGAAGATCTACAGCAAAAAAAAGTTGTTTAATATTTATGTTTAGTTACTGGAAAAACACCCCTAATGAAAGATTAATTCATTAATATTGTAGATTGTAGAATGTGGGTCCAGCCAAACAGACCAGGGATGTGAGATTTATTCACAGACTACTAATCTCATTAGGATGACAGTGGGGATGTTGCATTAGTCCAATACTCGTTGACCTTTACAGGAGAGTATTTGTGCATGGAAGCCAGGCAAGGACAGACTGGAGTTTGCTGTGACTCCTGCCAACATGCACACCAATTTGGCTCACATATAAATTTGATCATTTAGTGAGGTTTTGGAGGGCTGCTTCTTTCTGCTCCAGCTGTTCGCAAGATACTGCATTTGGCTGAGATTTCATACATCCCAGTTTGAACTCTGGGTCAGTTTTTGGTAAGTTTGTTTTGGTTTCAATTTAAAATTCAGCCACTGTAGCCAAAAAGAGATCCAGAATATTTAAATCCTGGGCTTCAGAATCTCACTGATAGGTTTCCCACTGAATTAATTGTCTTGAATGGAATCAGGGCACCTCTTTAGCTCAATTATCTCAAGGCCAAACATCACATGTCAACAGGTCATAGTCCAACGGGTTTGATCGAAAACACGAGCATTCTGCAGTGCTCCGAAAGCTAGTGTTTTCAAAAAAACCTGTTGGACTATAACCTGGTGCTGTGTGATTTTTGACCTTGACCAACCCAGTCCAATACCAGCACCTCCACATCATGACTCAATTATCTGTCAGTCTTTAGAGACCTACCCAAAGCATGAATGTATTTCTTAAAAAGAATTTGTAATCCCATGTGTGTGGAGGAAGAGTCTTAGAGATGAATAACAGGTTGAGCCAACATTTTCGTGAGTTTCTCTGGAAATGCTTGTACAGAGGTGAGGGCAAAGAGGGAATTCTTTGTCCTGTCAATACCCAAAGATTTAGCAAACAGGTTTGTCACCAGGCATCAACAGAGATTTTAGAAAACATCAACTCTAGCAGCATCACTCCCCAGGACCTTGATACATTGCAGGGGATGTTTCAATTATCTTACTGGAGTATCAAGGGTGAAAATAGCATTTCATCCCCCCACACCCCTCCACTCCCTACTCCCCCGAAGATGTGGCAGAAGTCCATCATATGTCTCCACAAGGACTCTGAAAAATCCCTACACTTCATTAATCCCTTCCCTATCCAAGCAACACTTTACTCAAACTTTCTTTCCCATTATAAGCATACATGGATCTCCTCTTTATTTCCTTCACAAAGTCATTAACACCATTCTCCTCTCACTCGCTAGCCTTTACAGTAGCAGAAACTTCTGTCAACACTCCTTTCCCACTTTGCATTCCATACACTTGCTTCCCTTTCAACACCTTCTCAACCAGCTGGCATCTTGCTTTAACTCCCTCTTGGTATATGAACGTTTGGCACAAGCTTCGCACATCTGCACTCTCTTTCTCAGAAGCGATTTCTTACCATCTCTTTCTGTAGAACAAAACGATGCACAATAATCATGTGTAGAACCAGTCTGGAATAGTCTCATAATCTGGAGCAAGTTGCAACAACAAGCAAGGAAATTATTGAGCTGGCCAGAGCCTCTGTGCATATTGATACTTCAGTGCAGGACATCACTTGACAGAACGTCTACACATTACTTGTACATCTTAATTCAGTCCCGCATAAAAATCACATTCACAACTTGAGTGCAGTATATCATATTGTAATGTAGGCCTTCAAAGTGAAACATCTTCCAAGGCCATTTTAACTTTTATTATTTCCCTTACTCTGGGCTTTATCAACAACCACAGCTACCTTTAAGAAAATTGAGAGCTAGGGAATCTTTCTGAGGCAGTATCATTATGTGCTCCATTACTCTTGAGCATCAGCAAAGAGATTGGATCCATAGTTCAGCTAGAGAGTTAGGTAGAAGGGTCACAACATGCTTGAAATAACTCCACATAGGCCAATATGTCATCACCAAGTCACCCTTTATTTACACATCGAGAGTCCTTGACACTGATCCATCTCCCTCAGAGCCAGTCTCAGAGTGAAGAGAATCACGGATACTCCTGTTTGTATCTGTCAGCCAGGGCTCCCCGATTGGACCAGATTAACAGCCCCAGTCAGGGAACTCGTATTCTATCAAGTTCACATGGCTGAAATTGTTACAATGACTACAATACTGATGTATTTAGCAATGGGACACAGGACTAGACATTACCAACAGAGACAACCCATGCCTATAACTCACAAGAGAATGATGCCATCTCTCAGATCTGCAATGGGAATGGAGAATAGAACTTCAAGGTGACAACAATGAGAAAATCACTGTTTGCCTGTCAGCATTAATTAAATCAAGTATTGGAAGTCCTGACAAGGAGTTACAATGCCTTGAATAAAAATATGGAACAAGCTAATTATAGCTCAATTTCCACAGCATCAGCAATTTTGCAGTTTTTAGGGTCTCGCCACCTCCAGAGAAACTGTATTTGGGTGTTCAGAAAATAAAAGACGTTTACATTATTTACAATAATATGACAGCTCCAAAGACAGCCATGGAGACTCAGAGCTCAGATCCTTCCTTTGACTTAGATAGACCTTGGAAAAATTGCAGGACCAAATGTCAAGGGCTTTGAAGGAATCATATCTTCTGCAGTCAGTCCTTCTTTAGGTGAGACTGTTGGAGTGGCAGAGATACAGAGGGAAATGATGCACATTGCCATTTACTCCCCGATCATGCCACTATTGATTATGATGTTAGGAAAGCCAACTGGGCCAGGCTGTCCTGGCAGACGTTAAGGTGCTGCAATCTGTACTTGAGGCCTCTTGGATTTGCACACTCAAGGAGTCTCAAGCACAACCAGCTCAAGGGTCTCCATATGAACAACAGCAGAATTACACAACTCTCTTCAAACAGTTAGAGAACAACTCAGAGTGGTAGTGGAATGAAATGAAGCAGCCTTCTGTTAAGAATAGCACACCAAACAGAAATTGCTGGAGAAACTCAGCAGTCTGGCAGAATGTGTGGACAGAGAAAGGTAAGATTTTGGATCCACTGATCCTTCTTCAGAAGAAGAATAGCACCACTGGTCGACTCTTAAGTTTCAAAACATTTTAATTTTTAAACATTTTAATTGTTGGTTTGTAAATAAATTTCAAATTCCACTAAATTTTCATATTTAAGAAAGTGATATCTGATCTGATTTTGCTGCAGCCAATAAGTCATCACTGAAGTGAGAGCTTACAGAATGAATTGACTGCTCTTTATTGCAGAATCCAGTGAATATTGAGGAGGCAATAAGTAGTGTTAATGCAGGGGAACTTTTAGTAGGTTATTACAACATCAGAGAGTTCAAATCACTGCTCATTATTCTCCTTGACTGCCAGGTATTATGTTGTTGTTCTTGCTTTCTATTGTCCTTCATTTTCATCTAATTCTTCCTGACTGCACGGTGTCTCTTGTTGGGTTTGTGCCTTGTACAGTTACATTTTTTATTCGACAGGCATGCTATGGAAAATGGATGCGTCTGCATACACTACTGAAAATTTCTGATTGCGCATTTTGCACATGCGCAGTCTATTCTGATTAGTGATATGTAACGTGCTTATTTGGTCACTGCATTTTGTTTTCCTGGCAGGGCTTTTCACAAGTATGCATATTTAGAATTCTGGTTGTGCACAATGAGAACATTTGGTGGTGCCAGCAAATACAGCCATTTATAACATGATCAAATGAGTAACTTAGAATTGTCACCTTGGCAGTGAGTTCACCAGCAGTGAATTGAGGGGTGAGTAGGTTATGTTATTTTATTTTAGATTGGGACTAATCCTCGGCACAACATCGTGGACCAAAGGGCCTGTTCTATGCTGTATTTTTCTATGTTCTCTATGTTTTATGTCACTGTCCTAAAAGCCTGCCAAAACACCAAAATGGGCTACTAACTGTCCCAAAGACAAATGGAGAACTATGATGTTGTGTGACTCACACTCACTTCAACAAAGGAGCGGAGAAGACCTTATTCAAATATATAAGATTCTGAGAAGGCCTGGCAGAGTTGCTTCCCCTTGTGGGTGAGTTTAGGACCAGATTGCATAATCTGACAGTAATGACTCACACATTTAAAGAAAGAGATGAGGAATTTCTTTTCTGCTGGATAGTGAAAATGTGGAATTCTTTACCACAAAGGGCTGTCAAGGCTGAGTTGTTAAGTACAGATTGAGATGGACAAATTTTTAATCACTTAGGGAATCAGTGGTAATGGGGATAAACCGGGGAAGTGATGTGGAGGATTATCACGTTAGCCGCAATCTCACTGAATGGACTCAACAGGCCTTTTTTTTCCTCCTATATTTCATGGTCTTGTAATTAGGAGTGAAATCTATCCTATTTCATCTATCAATGACAGTTTGACAAAATTGGCAACAAACAGTGGTTTCTGGACAATACTCTTAAGTCAAGGTTTAAGATTGCTGTCTATGACTCTGTTTTTATATTGTACTGTTTCAACCATTTATCGTTTGGAATCTGCTCTGCACCAGTGATTTTCCAAAGAGCAATATTTAGAATCATGGAAGGGGAACAGGGAAATATTTACCATATGAATGACTGTGCATGAAGGAGGAGTGAAGAGGACTGGGACCAGAGAGTTGGGAATATAATAAAGGCATTACAGAATGCAAATATACTAAATGAGAAATATCGACTCTGTAGAATGAGGATTATGTTCTAAAGTCTCATGATTTAAAAAAAAACTCATCACGGTGGATCCAAGGAAGACTGAAGCAACACTGAATGTTTGGCACCAAAGAACATAAATAATGTGCAAAAAAATTCTTAAGGATGTGGGAAAGTTTACAAGCCAATTTATCCTGTCTTACTCAGCCAGTTAGAAATCTTTTGAGAAAAGGCGAGCAATGGTTTTGAAGTCGGGAACAGTCTGTAGCTTTTGATAGGATTAAACAGGAACTCCAGAAGAGAAAGAAAATTGTTCAATGCTGAGAAAATCAATCAGGCTCAAACAGAAATGTATTTGCAGAAGTGACAATTCAGTTTCACCCAGTCAGGGTTCTGAGTATTGCAGCAGGTAGACAGACAGTTTACATTCCTCGTTGTTGTGCCAATTTACCATCAGTATTTTGACCACTAGTGATTTTTGCCCAGGAGGGAGGAAGGCAGAAGCCAGCAACCAGCTCAATTTGGCTTATTGACCAAGTCACCTTGTAAATAAGCATTTTGTCAGCTTGTCAGGGTTCAGTTTCTAATTTTTCCAAGGATTTGTGAGTTGTATAATCAGGAACAGGAATAGACCAAGTAGAAGTAGGGAAGAAAGTTGTTCAAAGTTAAAAATCACACAACACCAGGTTATAGTCCACAGGTTTAATTGGAAGCACTAGCTTTCGGAGCGCTGCTCCTTCATCGGGTGATAGTGGAGGACACAATTCTAAGGCACAGAATTTATAGCAAAGATTTACAGTGTGATGTAACTGAAATTTGTTACATCACATTGTAAATCTTTGCTATGTCTTTGATGTAAGGTAATGTGGCTAAAGTTTTTGGCTGTGTTATGTCTGCTTGTTTGGGTTTGTTTCTGAGGAATTGGTGGATTGTGTTTTTTGGGTACCCATTTTTCTTGAAAACATATAGATAGTTTTCTTCTGCTTTTTATAGTTCTTGGGTGCTGCAGTGTGATGTAGCTCATTGTAATAATGTCTAATGTCTAAATGCAGCTCCGTTTGTGGGAATTGGGATGATTGCTTCTGAATTTAAGTATTTGGTCTGTGTTTGGTGTTTTTCTGTAGACGCTGGTTTGAAGCTCTCTGTTAACTGTACATTCAACTGTCTTGTCTAGGAATAGGAGTCTGTTGTCGTTCTCCTTGTCTTTTGTGAATTTTATGCCTGTCAGGATTTTGTTGATGGTGCTGTGTGTTTCCTCTAATTTGTTCTGTTTTGTGATCACAAAGGTGCCATCTAGGTAGCAGAACCAAAGTTTGGGTTGGATAGATGGGAGGGCAGCTTGTTCAAGTCTCTGCATTACTGCTTCCAATATGAGCCCTGATATTGGTGATCCCATTGATGTTCCGTTGACTTGATTGTAGGTTTTCTTATTGAATGTGAAGTGGATGATGAGGCACAGATCCACTACCTTGAGGATGTCGACTTTGCTGATGAAGTTGGTGCTGTCTGGTGTTTGGAGTCCTGGGTTTCCTAGTAGTGATGTCAGTGTTTCTTTAGCCAGATCAATGTTAATCAATGTGAAAAGAGCTGTAAGGCCAAAGGTTTGTTACTCTCTGGAAACCATGAGGCAAGCAGAGGGTTCTCCAATGAGCAACATGAGGGCAGCTGACCATAGCCAAGGTAATAGTCAGACATTCAGGTGGGAGAGTGGGAGAGTGGGAGGATAAGTCTCAGGAATCCATGCAGTATCCTAGGCTTGAGGAGGACAGAAGAGAGGAGCAAGGGGTCAGGAAGGCAATGAAGATCATGTCCTCAACATGATTGTATGACCATAGCCAGCTGAATATGTCAGGGACCGTTGCATGGGAGACTGTATGCGTTTAGGTAATTGAGATTTACAATGTCATTGAGGAGGATCTTGAACCTTATACCACTGCTTGTGATGCCCCTCACAAAAAGTGATTGAGGTCATGCTTCCCTTGAACATCTTTGCCTCTGGCTGCTCCAAAGCATCAGCAGTTGACTTTGGTGGCATCCTGCAAGCAGCAGCACACCTTTGCAGCTCGTATTTCACTAATACCCCCTCTCAAAAAGGGACCAATACATCTCATTTCAATTTGATTGATTGATTTGATTTACTACCGTCACATTGACTGAGGTAAAATGAGAAGTGTTGCCATACAGATAGATCTAAAATACAAGTGTATCAGGATAACAGAACAGAGTACAGAATACAATGTTACAGCTACTGAGAAGGTGCAGAGAGAAATCAATACTAACATTAAAGAGGTCCATTCAAAAGTCTGATAACAGTGGGGAAAAAGCTGTTCTTGAATCTGTTCATACATATATTCTAACTTTTATATCTTCTACCCGACTGGAGAGAGAGTGAAAGAGAGTATAGCTGGGGTGGGGATGGGTCTCTGATTATGTTGGTTGCTTTCCTGAGGCAGCAGATGGAGTCAATGGAGGCTAGTTTACCCGATGGACTGGGCTGTGTTCATAACTCTCAGGTTTCTTTTGGTCTTGGGAAGAAGTGGTCATTATCATGTTGTATGCATCCACATAACACCGCAGAAAGCATTTTTCGATAAAAAATTGGCACAATCTTTATGGAATGCTGAATTTTCTTCGCTTCCTGAGGAAGTAGAGATGTTGCTATGTTTTCTTGACCATAGTGTCAATGTGGGTGATCATCACTCCCTGGAACTTGATGCTCTCGACCATCTCTACCTCAGCATCATTGATGCTGACGGGGCAGGGTCTCTACTCTGCTTCCTGACGTTAATGATGACCTCTTTCATTTTGCTGATATTGGTGGAGAGGAGAAAGTGAGGACTGCGGATGCTGGAGCTCAGAGTCGAGAGTGTAGTGCTGGAAGAGTACAGCAGGTCAGGCAGCATCGGAGGAGCAGGAGAATTGACGTTTTGGACAAATGCCCTTCATCAGGATGAGGTTTGTGGGTCAGGGCTGAGAGATAAATGGGAGGGGGGGGGGGTGGGCTGGTGGGAAAGGTGGCTGAGAAAGCGATAGGTGGATGAAGGTGAGGGAGAAGGTGATAGGTCAGAGGGGGCAGTGATGGAGGGATCCGGATTGTGGTGCAGATTTGGAGGTTTGGGACTGGAATAATGTGGGGGAGGGGAAATGAGGAAGCTGTTGAAATTCACATTTATCCCGTGTGGTTGCAGGGTCCCAGGGCGGAATATGAGGCGTTCTTCCTCCAGGTGTCGGGTGGTAACGGTTTGGCAGTGGAGGAGGCTCAGGACCTGCATGTCCTTGACAGATGGGGAGGGGGAGTTGAAGTGTTCAGCCATGGGCCGGTGGTTGGTGGCTGCGGGTGTCCCAGAGCTGTTCTCTGAAATGATTTGCAAGAAGGCATCCTGTCTCTCCGCTGTAGAGGAGATGACACTGGGTGCAACGGATGCAATGGATGACATTGGTAGAGGTACAGGTAAATTTCTGATGGATATGGAAAGATCCTTTGGGGTCTTGGATGGAGGTGAGGGGAGTGGTGTGGGTCCAGGTTTTGCAATTCCTGCAGTGGCAGGGAAAGGTGCCAGAAAGGGTGTGGGCTGGTGGGGGCTGTGGACCTGACGAGGGAGTCACGGAGGGAATGGTCTTTTCAGAACACTGATAGGGGTGGGGAGGGAAAAATATCTCTGATGGTGAGGTCAGTTTCCACCCATTCTCCAAATTCACCTGGACCATCTCGGTACCTTCCACCCTGACCTCAAATTCACGTGGACCATCTTGAAAACCTCCCTCCCGTTCCCTGGGCATCTCCATCGCCGTCTCTGATGACCGACCAAACAGACATATACTAGAAGCCCACAAACTCCCACAGCTACCTCGACGACACCTCCTCCCAAAACACCATCCCTTATTCCCAATTCCTCCATCTCTGTCGCATTTGTTCCCAGGATGACCAATTCTACCTTAGAAAGTGCCAGATGGCCTCCTCCTTGCACGATCGCAATTTTCCTTCCCACGTGGTTGACGATGCCCTCCAGCGCATCTCCTCCACTTCACGCACCACCTCCCTTGAACCCCATCCGTCACAACGCAACAAGGATAGAATCCCCCAGTCCTCACCTTCCACCCCACCAACCTCCGCATACAACGCTTCATCCTTTGCCACTTCTGTCACCTCTAAACGGACCCCACCACCAGAGATATATTTCCTTCCTCACCTCTATCAGCATTCTGAAAAGGCCATTCCCGCTGTGTCTCCCTCATCAGATCCACACTCCCCACCAGCACACACCCTACTCCTGGCACCTTTCCCTGCCACCAGAGGAATTGCAAAACCCGTGCCCTCACCACTCCCTTCACCTCTATCCAAGGCCCCAAGGGATCCTTCCACATCCAGAAATTTACCTGTACCTCTACCAATGTCATCTACTGCATCCGTTGCACCTGGTGTGGTCTCCTCTATATCAGGGAGACAGAACGCCTTCTTGCAGATAATTTCAGAGAACATCTCTGGGACACCTGCACCGACCAACTCCACCGCCCTGTAGCTGAACACTTCAACTCCCCTTCTCACTCTTGTCAAGGACATGCAGGTCCTGGGCCTCCTCCACCGGCAAACCGTTACCACCCGACACCTGGAGGAGGAACGGCCCATGTTCTGCCTTGGGACCCTGCAACCCCCCTCTCTCCTCTCCACTCCCCCCACATTATCCCAGTTCCAAGCCTCAAACATGGCACTGCCCTCCAGACCCGTCCACCACGGCCCCCTCTGACCTATCACCTTCTCCCTCACCTTCATCCACCTATTGCTTTCCCAGCTCCCTTTCCCCTCAGCCCCACTCCTTCCCATTTATCTCTCAGCCCCCTGACCCACAAGCCTCATTCCTGATGAATGTCTTATGCTCGAAACGTCGATTCTCCTGCTCCTGACCTGCTATGCTTTTCCAGCATCACACTCTAGACTCTGATATTGGAGGAGAGATTGTTGTCTTTACTTCATGGCGTAATTCTTCCTGTACTCGGTCTTGTTGTTATTTGAGATCTGACCTAACTGGCAGTGTCGTCAGTAAACCAGTAAATGGGATTGGTGCGGAATTTGGCCACATAGTCATGCCTGTATGGAAATATGGCAGGGGGCTGAGTATGCAGCCATGCGGGACACTGGTGTTGAGGATTATCATGGAGGTGTTGCCACCTATCCTTACTGACTACAGTTTTTTGTTCAGGAAGTCGAGAATTCAGTCACAAAGAGGGGAGCAGAGACCGAGGTCCTGGAGTCTGGAGATGAGTTTGTTTGGAATTATGGCTTTGAAGCTGTATTCAATAAGTCTCAGCCTGATATAGGTACCCCTTGTTGACGAGATGTTCCAAGGATGGGTGTAGGGCCAGGGAGATGTCATGTACCATGGACTTGTTGCTCTGGTTAGTGATCAAGACAATCTGGGAAGCTTGAGTTGATGGGAGCCATGGCCAACCTTTCGAAGCACTTCATAAATTATGGATGTCAGAGCCAACAGGGCAGTAGTCATTGAGGCACACTGCATGACTTTTTTCTTTGGCACCGGGATGATGGTGGTCTTCTTGAAGCAGGTGGGGACTTCAGACCATCGTAAGGAGAGGCTGAAGATGTTTGTGAACACTCCCACCCGCTGGTCCGTACAAGATCTGAGTGCTTGGCTGGGGACTCCATCTGGGCTGTCGCTTTCCATGGGGTCACCTTTATGAAGGCTAATTTAATGCCTGTGAGGGTACGGGTGCATTCAAAGTTGATGGATAGGTAACATTTTTTCAGTGCACTTCTATTCAAAGAGAGAGTAGAATGCATTGAGCTCATTTCACACAGATGGGACTGTTGAAGATCAAAGGCCTCTATTGCGGCTGCAATGCATCATCTGTTGTATCCAATGTTGCCACAAAAGCACTGGATGAGTAATTAGTGAGATTCATCAATTCTGTAAACTCTCTCCCACTTTCTAAATGTTCAGTTTCCTCCATGTGTGCACTGGTTATGATGGCAGCATCATTGCCTGCCAGTCCAGGGTCTTGCAGGTCTTCATTACATAATCAAAATTTCATGGATCTATTCTAGAGGACAACAAATTTTATCTCATGAAAAGATGATGACTCACCAATTTACATGACTCTGAAATGGATCCACAAAGGTGTCACAGTCAAAGTTATGGCTTACAAGACTCACTTAAATCATCCTTTGGGCTTGTGGAGGTGAAGTTCTGATGCCTGGACTGGTTGGGTGGTGCCCAGTGTTACACACCCACAAGATTCTTGTGCAATGTTCTGGACTGCTGCCCTCTCCATAGCATGAGCTGCCCACAGAGGAGTAGACATTCAATCTGAGCTGTTAATTCAACACACGTTCATCAGAAGAGCAAGAAGAGGAGGAGATAAGGAACCTGGACCTACATGGAGAGGTCAGGGTCAGCTCAGGAGTGTAAATCATGACCTGAAGCTGTTATCAGAATGTCATGAAGATCCCCAAAACACAGCCCTGATCTAGTCATATTTCATTTGAGCACCCCATAATCAACAGAGCATCTTTGGAACTCTGCCTCAGAAGGCAGAATCATGAATATTTATAAGGCACAGGCAGATAGATTCTTATCTGGTCAGGGACTCAAAGATTTTGGAAAGGTAGATAGGAATGTGGAATTTGAAATGTGAACAGATCAGCTGTGATCTTATTGAATGGTGGAAAGGCTCGAGGGGCTGAATGGTCTACTTCCTATGTTCCTAGTTTTGTAACAGCACTGAATGTTAAAGAACTCATATTGATCCAACTGTGGGAAGACTTCCATTGTAGAGGCAAAGTTAATTAGATCCACTTTTACTGACAATGCATGGTACCAAACTGCTTAGCAGTCATTATGCATTGAAATTCAACAGCTTCTCTTCATCACTTCACTCTGCTTTTGCAGTTGTGCTGTTAAATAATGGAAAGTCCCACATTTGGGATCACAACTTAATAATTAATTGTTAACATTGTTGTAAGCTTCAAATACACATTCACAATTAAAACAATCTTAATGTTCTTGTCAGTGCTCTGGCTGATGTAGTGGCTTCAGTTCTCAGCTATTTCTACACGATGGCCCCCTATTGACTGAGCTGAAGTGGACATAGCCTGCTTGTGTGTGACTTCTTGGAGCTGAGATGCACATGACCGATGACCTTATTTTAATAGGTCCACCAGTTTCAAAGGCAGCTGCACTGGTGATGGATCTGAGGCAGCCTCTTTCACATGACCCTGCTTGCTTGGATGGTCCTTCAGTCAGAAGGGCCAAGGAGGCAGATGATTGTTGCCCCATGAGGTGTGACATGACACCATTCTGGTTCAGGGCTGTAAACACAATGCTCTCCACTGAGAGAGAGAGTGCCAACCTCACAGGGAGCCATCTATGGCAGCACATCGTCATGGATGACTGTGTCAGCCCTTAAATGGCATTCCTGATTGCTGGAGGATGTAACCAGCTGGGGCACTACTGACCTCTTTTCCAAGCCTTTTCCACCATCAACCTCACTGACAGGTCAACACTATAGAGCTTCTCATGTGTACTGTGTATGCCAGTGTATTGATCCTGCATCTATTCCAAGAGCCACCAGAAAATACTTCCCCATTAGACTGACCACTCTTTCAATGGAGGAGCTTGTGTGTGTTCATCCTCTGAGCCATGGTTGTGCACATAGGCTGAAGGGACTCCTTCATTTGGATTTCATGACTTACTACTGCCTCAATAACATTGAAGTAGAACATCATTTTTTGTGAGCACTGAGGCACTGCATCTGTGCCATCTGAATATGGCTGTGTCAGTCCTCCATCCAATACCACTTATGTTTATCTCCTGTCCTTGCTCACTAGTGGCAGTTTATTCACACGGTGTCATTCTTTCTATCCATGTGCATGGCTCCATCAATGCGAAATGTAGCTGCACTGGTGGAGGATGCACTTGAATGATTGCTAGCTCTGCTGCCTCAGACAGCCCACTACAATTAACCTTTTGGAATCCAGAAAAAGGAAACAGAGAGAACTGCCTGTGACAGCAGAGAGTTCCCAATCAAACTGGTGATGTCATGCTGTCAGACAGGGTGGATGTATGCCCATATTCCTCAAATTACACATCTCAATGGCTTTCCTTCGGATATTCCCATCCCTCTGTCACCCACTAGGGGGCACTGTGGTATTTTCTCTTGTAATGAGGACAGTGACCTGGTGTGTTTCTGCTCCGGTGTGAGCCTTCACCTGTGAGGTCTGCACCTGCTTCTTCTGCAAGGGCAAAAGAGAAAGATAAGAGAATGCTTGTTTTGCTGATCAATGCCAATGGCTTGTTTATGTAAGAAGTTGCATGTATCAATGCTGCCTGATCCCCAACAGTGCTTGGACTCCCTGGTATTGCTGACAGATCAGTGATCATCCTGATCATGGATATGATTCCTATGTCCAGGAGAACTATACACACGTGTGCAGCTCAGCTGGTGAGTGCAGACCTGGAAGACTGTCATACATGTGCCTTGATATACTAATCTTACCAGAATGAAGATTTGTTTTTTGCACCCCAGTTCTCCAGACAGCACTTTGGCAAGTGATGTTTTCTACCACTCAGCTTGTTGACTGTGTGGCCATCCAGCAGTACGGCCACTCTCCTCTCCCACTGCCTCAAAAAAGCCCTCAAAAGCTATATCAGTGAATCTTGGAGCTACTCTGCCCTAAGTGCCAGGCCTCTGACTCTTTTCCCCTGGCTGCAATCTTCCATAGCAAGATAAAATCACTGCCAGTCTAATGGCTTCCATTCTGCCTTTAGAACAGGTGCACAGTTTATAAATTGCACCTTCATCGTTACCCATCACTGCTAATTGGTCACCAAAACTGCCCATCAGCCAACTTAGCAGCTCTGCTCTGGCAAAATAGTGGGCTGTGAATACTTTCTATGGACAAGTTCAAAAATTCACTTCCAGAACACATGTGGAAGAGCAGAGAATTAAAACTTCAAGATTAACAACAGATGATTATGAATTGGTTCATAAATCAAAGTTAGGCTACTGACATCAGTCGGTGAGGAATAGAAATTGGGGAAAAAGAGAAATCCTCAGGTAGTAAAGAAAGAGGAGATCTTATGGAAGATAATAAAGATAGTTTACTACAGATTAAAATGAAAACCCATGAAGGGGGACAAGAAACAAAAAAACCTCAGGTGTTTTCACTGTAATAAGTAGGACGCATGACATTGCACTGTTGGTGATTTAAGAAAAGCATTGGTAAGATGGATGTGGTAAAACAGGATAAGCCAGTGAATTTTGTTGAAGTGGTAAAGGAGATCCCAGTAGAAGTGAAGAGCTGCAAAAGAATATAAAGCCTAGTCAGGAAAACGCAAGCCAAAATACAAGAACATTTTTATTGGCCTGCACATCATAGAGATGTGGTTGATTTGCTGGACATGTTATAGATTTCAGGTAATAGGAAAACATCAGGCAGTGATAAAACCAGCACTGCTAATACCTATTCCACTATTTGAGGAACCTCTTACAAGAGTCTTAATTTATTGCATAGGATGCTGCCCTAAAACAAAAATTGGGAATCAGTATTTGTTGACCATAATGGATGTGACTACTAGATTTGCAGAGGCCATTCCATTATGCAGTATCATAACTAAAAGAACTGTAGAAGAGTTACTCAATGTGTTTTGTTCAGTACAGACTATCCACAGAAATAAAATCAGATTGAGGTCAAATTTTACATCAAAATAATTCAAGGAATTTATAGGTAGCTGAGGAATATATCAGTGTAAATCAACAGCGAACTATCCAAAATCACAAGGAGCATCAAACTTTAAAGACCATGTTGAGGGCTTATCATCAAGACTATTGAGAGGATTGGGATTTCTTTCATACACCTTGCAATTAGGGATATATTGAATGAATCAACTAAAAATTCAGTCCATTTGAATTAGTTTTTGGACACGAAATGAGAGGACCATTTAAATTAATTAAGGAAAAAAATTGGTAAGTTTGAGTTCAAAGACTACATATTTGGACAATTTGTCAAATTTGAGGAAAAGATTAAATAGAAAGAAGTGCAGAATGTGTTAAAACAGGAAGCAGATAAGAAATTAAATATCTGTAGTTTCACTAGAGGAGATAAAGCGTTAGTATTACTACCAGTGTCAGGCATACCTTTAAAAGCAAGGTTTAGTGGATCTTATCAAATTGAAAGAAAATTGAGTGATATGAAGGCCAGATAGAAGGAAAATTCACAGAATGTGCCATGTGAATATACTCAAATGATATTTTGAGGGGGAAGGAAAGCAAAAGGAGAATGTGGTACTTAGAGTCATAGAGATGTACAGCATGGAAACAGACCCTCCAGTCCAACTCGTCCAGATATCCCAACCCAATCTAGTCCCACCTGCCAGCACCCACCCAAATCCCTCCAAACCTTTCCTATTCATATACCCATCCAAATGCCTCTTAAATGTTGCAATTGTACCAGCCTCCACCACTTCCTCTGGCAGCTCATTCCATACACATACCACCCTCTGCATGAAAAAGTTGCCCCGTAGGTCTCTTTTATATCTTTCCCTTCTCACCCTAAACCTATGCCCTCTAGTTCTGGATTCCCGACCCCAGGGAAAAGGCTTTGCCTATTTACCCTATCCATGCCCCTCAATTTTGTAAACCTCTATAAGGTTACTCCTCAGCATCCAATGCTCCAGGGAAAACAGCCCCAGCCTGTTCAACCTCTCCCTATAGCTCAAATCCTACAACACTGGCAACAATCTTGTAAATCTTTTCTGAACCCTTTCAAGTTTCACAACATCTTTCCGATAGGAAGGAGACCAGAATTGCACACAATATTCCAACAGTGGCCTAACCAATGTCCTGTACAGCCGTAACATGACCTCCCAACTCCTGTACTCAATACTCTGACCAATAAAGGAAAGCATAC